>NC_143425.1:6231875-6571250 GCF_059467195.1 Physcomitrium patens | reverse complement strand
ACAAAATCCTAATTCTAATAGAATACTAACAATGCTCTAATTAGACTATAATAATAGTAAATAAACGTAATCAAATTCAAAACAACTCAAAGAAATTTCAAACAAACAATAAAATTCTTAAAGAAATATTAGAATGAACACAAATATTAATCAAATATATGTCAATTCAATCTTAATTTAATTTTAATTAAAACCCTATTGAATTTCACTCAAACTCCAGACCAAACCTAATTAAATCTTAAATCCTAATAAATCCTTAATCCTAAGTCAAATCCTAAATAAACCTTAAATTAAACCCTAAATCAAATCCTATTTCAAATCCTAAATCCTAAAACAAACCCTAAATCAAATCCTAAACCAAACCCTAAATCCTAATCCAAACTCTAATCCAATCCTAAACCCTAAATCAAACCTTAAATCAAATCCTAATGAAATCCTAAATCCTAATCCAAATCCTAATTCAAATCCTAAATCAAATCCTAAATCCTAATCTAAACCTTAATCCAACCCTAAATCCTAACCAAATCCTAAATCCTAATCCAAACCCTAATCCAAACCCTAAATCCTAACCAAATCTTAAATCTTAATCCAAACTCTAATCCAAACCCTAAATCAAACCCTAACCAAATCCTAATCCAAATCCTAACCAAACTCTAAACCCTAATCCAAACCCTAATCCAAATCCTAAATCAAATCCTAACCAAACCCTAATCCAAACCCTAAACTCTAAATCAAATCCTAAATCGAACCCTAGCCAAACCCTAATCCAAATCCTAATAATTCCTATGACAGATTTAAACTTCAATATCTAATGAATAAACCGTTGATCTCAATTCAAAACTTGCATATTTCTTAAAAATCAAGTTTAAAATAAGTACAAAATAATTTGAAAAGGATTGGAGTTACCAAATTGATGAAAACCTCAAAAATGTGTTCAGGTTTTAGGCGGCCTCCTTCTCCAATCTTAATGCCTACCTTCCAGAGCTAATTTCTCTTCTTTGCGCCGTTCGATTCATTTCGAATTTCTCATGGATATAGAAAAACAAGTTTAATACCCTCTCACTTAAGTTTTACTCCAATCCAACTAATAGGTTACATGAAATCTTAAAAACCCTCATTGGACCTAAAATTCTACTTTTTGAGACCTTGACCTGCTTAAACCTCAATATTTCTTACTTCAACTGTTAGATGGAGCTGAAATTCACAACATGTATTTAACACAACTATAATCATGAATCCAAAAAATTTCACCCATAGATCTGCAACAAAACTCTCAAAATCACTTAAAACATAAATCCTATTTTATTTCATAAAACCCAAGTCATCTGAAACAAACCTCCACTTTGCAAAGCTTTTACAAAGTC
This sequence comes from Physcomitrium patens, assembly GCF_059467195.1. NCBI lineage: Eukaryota > Viridiplantae > Streptophyta > Bryopsida > Funariales > Funariaceae > Physcomitrium > Physcomitrium patens. Next base: position 6,569,886 of record NC_143425.1, on the reverse strand, counting down.
ATATCAACTCTAAATCACCCAAAATCAACGCCTATAGAAACCCTATCCAATCTTCTATCAAACTCCTTTCTCCGATCTGCCAAAGAATCCTGGAGTCGTCGTCGAGACTCAGTTTTGTGCCTCAGGGTCTGATTTCGACCCTAGTTCATAACCGGCCCTCTCTGGATATCAACTTTCGTCTCCTTGAGGTAATTTTTACTAATTTGCACTCCTAACTCCTCCTTACATATGTTTATATCCTTTATTTTTCTAATCTATCTTGTTTTGCCTTATTTATGGCCTTACAAAGTAAATAGAAGCATAATTTGTAAAAAGGCAGCATTAGCACCTTTAATTTTTCTACCCTTTTACTAATATCTATTTTTCTTAGATATTTTGCTACAATATTTTTGAAGTGAGATCCTCAAAATATGATATATTTCTTCATCCTTTCACCTACTAGTCATATTACATCACGACAGCGTATGAAATTCTTGGCTAGATTTTCTTCAATATACTCCTTGAGTTCAGTCAACTCATTTTGTGATAAACTGTAGATTGGTCTGAATGGCAGTTGTGCTCCTTTTTGAAGGTCAATTGAGCAATCATAGGGATGATGTTCCGGGAGTGTATCTGCATTTTTTTTTCAAATACATCTTGAAATTCTTGATATTGGCTTGGAATGCCACGTGAAGTCTTTGCACTGTTAGAAACGGGTGTGGCATAAATAATATATGGTGATTCTTTCATAGCAACATGCAAGAAAGCTTTTGCACCTATAAATATGGATTTAATTGAACTAGACTTCTGACTCTCTACTTGATTAATTATATTGCTAGTTATACTTTTAGAGAAAGTAAGAATTTAAAAAATCCATTCTATTTGAGGGTTGTATTTTTCTTACCACGATAAACCTAAAATGACTAGATTAGAGGGAGATCTAATGATATTAAATACTACAAAGCTATTATGACCATTGATTGTTATTTCTATAGGAAGGATTTCGTGAGTAATATCCCTAGAAGACAATGGACGATCATCTATGACTTCTACATGAACAGGTTCAGTTTTCTTTACTAAAGATATGCTATGTCTTTTTGTAAATTCTTCATCTAAAAAACACGTTGAGGCTCGTGAATCTAACAAGGTAGAGGCTTTATAATGTTTAGGTCCTAAAATAACATTTAATGTAAAACAAGGAGAGGGTTCTGAGGAGAGAATAGGACCTTTACTAGATATTGTATAAGGTTCCAACTGCACGGTCCCTATCATAGTTGGACAAACTCGTTTTCTGACATATTGACTTCTTTGACATCCATAATCCTTATTTTGTATTTGCATCACTTCTTTGAACATTGTTGAGTAGAGTGTTTTGATTCTCCATAATATAAACATAATCTTTCTTGACAACAACAAGTCTTTTCTTACTCAGTAAGAGGTTTGAAACATACTGCATCAATTTGTATATCTACTACTTCCAAATATATGTATTGGAGAGATGTTGGTACTGTTATTGAATTATAGTTATGTTGAGGTTCACTTGTACGATTTTCAGATCAAAATTCAAAAAGATGATTGTCGTAGTTCACAGCAAAGTCAATTGCTTGATTCAATGTTTGAGGATCAAGTAAGTTGAACATTAATTTTTTTATCTCATATTGTAATCTATAGAGAAATTGGCTAATAAGTGCAGCATCATCCCACTAGATATCAGTTGCAAGTTGTCAAAATTATGAAGCATATAATGTTATTAATTGATTGCGTTGTCGTAAAATACAGATCTTATTGGTTGTAATATAAATTGCATCATGTTCTCCATATATAGATCAAAATTCTGCCAAAAAAGCCTCTAGATTATCCAATATTGGATTTCGTCATTCAAAAAAAGATGAAAATTATGATAATGCTGAACTTGAAAGGAACGTATCAATAAATCTAACTTGCGATTGTGGAGTTGGATAGCTTTGGAGTTGAAGTTCAATCACAAGTTGTACTTGATTGATAAATCCTCTAAAATTTGATTTGGTGCCATGAAACTTCTAAAGTAGGGTGATTCTTGGTTCTCTAACATTGGCAGGGCGTTCCACCATAAGAGAAGGGACATAATTTGGTGTAGATGTTGAAGCATCTCCAATCACTTCTATATCTTCACTTCCTACCAATCTCGTTGTCCTTTGTGGTGGTAAATTGAGTTGATGCATGGAAAGCATTAACTCTCTCAATTTCTCTTGCATTTGTGCCATTGCACTCTTCATTTCAGCAAGTTCTGTTATGATAACACTTAGAAAAGAGAAGATGTTTAATATCGCTCAAGACAAATAGAAGAGAGGACTTGAGAACCAAGAAAATACTAAAGACAATATCAATTTAGAAGAGGGTATTTTGTAACTTCTAATATGCTTATATCTTATCAAGAAAAAAAGATAATCCACTCTTAATCAAGATTAAACAAAGCTCTAATATTGTAAGTGTACTCTTATCAATCTGTTAAGGACAAGAACTTGATGAAAAAGCAATTCATACAAGTGAGCCTTCACTCAAAAAAAGCTGACAAAATATAAATAAACAAGTATGTATATTGAAAAAGAAATTGGAATGGCTATTGCCAAAAGACAAGAAAAGTAGAGATCCTTGAAACTAGACTAGAAGTAAGAAAAGAGTTGACAAGAGTGAAGAAGGCTTCACTCTTGTCTCTATATATACTATCTAACTAGGGGCTACGTGGCGACATTCTATAGGACCTTCAATATGTGTTGACTTTGTAGGATACATGCCTTGACTTACAAGGCAAATTTTTCTATGTGTGGGCCACATAGTTAGCTTGGTCTTCAAGTTAATAACATGTGTGGCACATGGCCAACTTATTGATCACGTTTCTAATCCAAAAAATCAATTAAAGACACCTATGAAGTCAAAGCATTATCTATGAAGCTTCTAGGAAGCTTCCATATCAAATACTATAGAATTAACTTACTGTTACTTACTTTTACTTACTTCTACTTATTTATATATGTAATTATTGGCTTACATGAGTATGTCTGTGATAAGTGGCTATCAAACAAAATTACACTACTATTGAACGGGAAGCTTTGAGCTTGATATATTTGGTTTAGAAATTTTGGCATTATTTACTAAGTTATCCATTTATGTTTTATATAGATCATGATGCCCTAAAATACATGATTAATAAGTCTCAGTTGAGTGGACGCATTTTCAGATGGACATTGCTACTATAAGAATTTAATTTTATTACTATTGTTAGACTTAGAAAGAACCATGCGAATGCTGACTATTATCCCAATTGTCCAATATCCTAGGCAATGAACTTGTCGCTCATATACTTCTTAATACTGATTTATTTCTTATAGATGTGATTTCACTAGAGTATAGTGAAATAATTCAGTTTCTAACATTTCAAACATTTCTACCTACATTTAACGTGAAACACTTAATTTTGAAAAGTGCACCATATACAATGATGGGGAATCCTTTGTCTAAGCAAAGAAAAGATGGCATTTTACAACAATGCATCTTTCAAAGTGAAATATAGTCGATATTGGATGGTTGCCACTTAGATAGTCATGGTGGACATTTTGTTAGTGATAGTACTAGTCAAAAAGTTTTAATGGCCGGATATTGGTGGCCAACAATATTTTTAGATACACATCAATATATTTGCCGATGTGATCCATGTCAAAGAATTAGTCGACCAACTGACACTTCTGCCATGCCGTTAGTACCAATTTTGGCCCAACTATCGTTTGAAAAATAGAGAATTGATTTTGTTAGACCAATTGCACCAATGTCAAGACATGGATAGAAGTGGTATATTTTAGTCACTACAGACTATATAACAAAATAAGCAGAGACTATTGCAACTCGACATAATAATACAAATATTGTCGCTACTTTTCTATTTGAGAATATTATCACTCGATTTGGGTGTCCTAAAGAATTAGTTAGTGATCAAGGAATCCATTTTATTAATTCTATAATTGCAGCTTTGACGGACATGTACGAGATTAAGTATAAGAAAACAACTCTATATCATCCTAGAGCTAATAGACAAATAGAAAAGATCTATGATATTTTATGCAAAATCATAACTAAGACTATTTTTAGGGTGGGCACAGATTGAGATACCAAATTATTTATGGCCTTATGGACATATTGTACAATGTATAAAGTGACAATCAATTCTACCTTGTTCAAATTAGTTTACGTGCTAGAGGTAATCTTACTAATCAAATTGGAAGTCCAGAGTTTACAGATCGCAATAGATAAACGATTGAGTAATAAAGAGTCCATACAATAGTAGTTGGCAAAATTAGAAGAATTGGATGAAATTTGGGCTGCTGCTCTTTTAAGGATGGAAGCTAATCAAAAATGACAAAAGAGTTATTAAGATAGTAAACCACAACTTAAGAACTTTATGTCCAATGATTTGGTCTTGTTATATGATAGTCATTTTAATAATTTTTCAAGAAAATTTTGAAGTCCGATGGCATGGTCTCTATCAAGCGATTGAAGAATTTTCCATTGGGTCAGTCCAATTCGAAGATTTTATGGACCATCAATTCAATACATGTATCAATGAGAACCAATTATGGCTGTATTATACTTAAAACCTGAGACGAGTTTCAATTTTTCTTTGAGATTAATTATTCGTATAAGTGGACTAGGGTGTAGAGGCAACTGAAAGAATAGTTAGAGATGTAATTAGTAGTAGGTTAGATGGGACGGTGGGAGAAACAAAAAATATGGGTAATATGTTGTTTTTATAACCACTTGTCACGGACACAAAATACAGACTTGAAATCTAACAAGAAGTTCAAGAAGAAGTGGCAGAACTAGATTAAACAGATGAGTACAAGAACAACACCAGAAAGGTGAGCTAGAACTCCAAGAGATGTGTTGTCGAGACTGAAGAACTCTTCAGCCTCGACTCCTATATATACTACTGGCCTATGGTTCTAAGGAAGCGCATCAAGAAGCTTCCCAAGAACTATGAAGCTTCTCGAGCAACTACCCAAGAGCTAGGAAGCTTCTCAAGTAACTTCCTAGAATCTACTAGAATATTCTAAGAATCTTCTAGAGCCTTCTAAGGGAATCTTTAGTGAATCTTCAAAGAATATTTAGGGAATCTTTGAAGAATATTCTAAGAGAATATTCAAGGAATCTTCTGGAAGTTTCTAGAGACTTCTTTCTAGAAGGTTCTAGAAACTGGTCTCTAGAAAGGTCTAAGGACTATGTCCCTAACACCACTAGGTAAAAGAATAGGAATGGGGCACCTATTTAAGATCATTCTATGGTATCGCATTTTATTGTTATTTTTTTGTATTATAATTTCTTGTATTTTAGAAATATTAGAGAGTAGCATTGACGGTTAGAGCTTGAAAAAGTGTATGTCATGGCGATTGAGAGTGCAAAGAGAGCTACAGACATAGAAGAAAGTGGCAAAAATGTGAAAGCTAAATATAATTTGGGACCACCATCCGTAGTAATTATTATCAATATATAGCCTATGAAATGGGAGATTTGTTAGACGTCAAGAAAAATATGAGATTTTTGAAATACGCAAATGTTTCAGTTTTTACAAAGGTGAGATAGCTTGCCATTAATTAATGTGGTATTAGTAGAAGAATACATCGTAAACTATGACCCAGAGGATGGATCAAGCATAGTACAAGGACATATTATCAATATTGATGAGAAGATCCTAAAAAAAGTGTTATATCTTCAAACTAGAGAGCTTGTAGTGAGAGCGCTTGACTTAAGTGATTTTAGCCCAAGAGAATTTTTCAAAGGTGAAATGTCATCATTTGAGAAGAACTAAGGTTGGCGGACGGTTGAAGTAATTATATTAGAGCTCATGAAATGATTGCGCTTTATGCTGAGGCATTTAGGCTTGTATCGATACAACACATATATGCCAAGATAATTATTATTTGCAGTGGTAGGGATGCTTGACGAGATGGTATTTAATTGAACAGCTTATGTAGCAATCCGTATTCATGTGAAAATGGGAGCCAAGCACAATATAAGAAAGTTTATAACGTTGCTCTGTTCCAACTATGTATATGCCGTAATTGCATTTACATTGAATTAAGGAATACCAATAGCGAAGAGAAATATATCCTTGCTAGTACTTCAACAAGGTGAACAGAATTTATTAACACTGCCTGCCAATTCAGGGGATATAGTACATAAAATTAGAGAATCCAATCGTATATTGGCTTAGGAGGCAAGTCCAAAAGTTGCATAAGAATCGGCCCCAATTTATTCGACGGTGGAAGAAGAGAATGAAGTCCTCATTTCATAAGATATCAATCAGTTGGCATTTCCACAAGGCCGACCACCGAAAGGCATATATCTTAAGAATGCTTTACTGAAGTACATTTTGTAAATATATTGCATGATACAAGCATTGGATGCAAAAGGCAATGTCAAATAAGAATTGGAGGTAAGCAAAAACATGATATCAAAGCAAAATCGAAGAATTACAGAGAAAGAACGAATTATCTAAGAGAATGCAAAGTCCAAATTGACATTCGAGAGGAGGTTTTTTCAGAAACAAGAAGCTTGGAAGAAAGAAAAAGAACACATTTTATGGATCGTGGAAGGTCAACGGAAAGAATTACTCTAGAATCATTGAATATGGGATTTGGAACGAGGGAAAGTCAAGTGTCTCTTGCAAGTGGAACGAAAAAAGATAGAGTTATTAAAGCAAAAAAAAGTGATATTAAGTGATCAATACAGATGTGCAATGGAGAGGTTGAGGCCTAAAATTGACACCTTGAATGTTGAAGTAACAATATTAGCACATAATTTAGTTAATATTGGTCAGTTTCAAGTATTGATGATACAAGTTTTTGAAGCTTCAGAATGGATAAGTTAGTATGAGCACCAGTTGGAATTGAGAGATGCCTAGATTTTAAAATTAGAAGCTCAAGTCCATGAATTGGAAGAGTACAATGAAGATTTTTCAGCCCAATTGAGGAAGAATCGATGAAACGATTAGAAGAAGATGAAAGTTTGCCTTTGGAACCAAAATCAGTAGAACCAACAATGGATAATGCGGAAGTTGATTAATTGGATGGGCCAGGAGGATAGCAATATTGTAGAGTTTTGTTAAGTAGTTTTTTTTTAGATATGTATCAATTCTATGTTTGAAAAGATGCCGCACAGTTAAGAGTGGAGCTATATAGAATGGATAGAAATTTATTTTTATAAGATATTGGTAAAGTAGATTAATCATTCCTAAGGTAGTCAATTCAATAGGTTAGATGATTGAATTAGTTATGAAAAAATAGTTAAGTAGGAAATGAAAATTAAAATCTGGAATTTCATGGGTAAGTATGTAGCACTTGAAGAAGATATTAGAGGGGCCAGACTATAATAGTCATGAGCAGGAATAAGCTTGGTGCTATCTCTTGTTTCTTGTTTATTTTGTTGTTTTAGGTTTTGATCATTGTAAAGTGAATTTGTGGAATAAATCAAAGATTGTTTTATAAGATATTGAGTATGTAATTGGAGTACTATGTGATTGAATTATTATGAGAAGATATTGGGAGTTTTTTTATCAGATTTTGTGGAAGATTGTTCATGGATGGAAGATTATGATTTTTTTTTATTGAGAGTTGTGTATGTTTCAATAAAAGAAGTCTTTAATTACAAAAATTGTATGAAGCCAGATTGATTGGAATGGAAGTCTGTTATTTTTGGTATTGGATGGAACTTATGTATTTTGAGTGGTCTTTTGAGAGTGCCGGGTTGCACTTTGTTGTTAATAGTTGATGAAGGAGTATTGTTAATAAGAGAAAGTATTGTAGTATTCTTTGGTGTTTTTATTTGTTCAAAATACTATTAATTGTGTGACCCTAACGTATAAGCTCATGCGGTTAGTCTTTCATTGTATTTGAATCCTCCTTTACATGTTTATTCTGAAAAAAATTATAGGATAAATAAAATGACAATCACAAACATTCTTATAACTTTGTTAAAAAAAAATGATTTCAATCAAAAAAGACTAAAGTGTGTAAAAAATAAATAAAAAATAAATAAAATAATTATTATTAAAGTGGTTATTTTGAAGAAACATAAGGGCTTAAAAGCCATAAAAAAATAACTCAAGAAATAAATTGATTAGATTAAGGATTGCCTTGATCTTGTATCTACTTATGCTATTTGTATGGCCAAAGGATTATTAACTATTCTTTAATATTTTGCCACATAAATTATAAAAAACCTTTTAAAAAACTTTTAATGATGCTCAGTGTCTATGCTATTCTAGAAACTTCTTATACAACCTCTTAATTTAGTCTGATACTTAAGCTATTTTAAAAGCTTCTCAAATACATTGCCTAATATAGTTGATTCTAAAACTATCTAAACGACATATTTGTTAAATTTCTTAAATATTCTAAAAAAACCTACTAGTTTATAAAAAAAATAAATATTTTTTTTAAAAAAAAATTATGGTATTTATAAATATAAAAAATATCCAAAAAAATATGAAAAAAATCAAATTTTAAGAATTAAAATTTTATTTTTAAGTTTTGAAAAAATTAAATTTTTATTTTTTTTCCAATGCACATGGTTAATATACCTAACAAAGAAAATATATTGCAAGTGGAATATAATAAGTGAATTATACTTATATCATATATATGGATTTAATCTAAAATATTCTTATTTTTACATTTAGAAAAAATTATACATAAACTACAAATTTCTTTGCAATTAAATTTCTTCAAAGTAATTGGAGTTAAAGATGAAGAACCATAATTTTTTAATGTTTTAATATTATGTTATTAGATCTTTAATGTGCCTAATATATTTTAAAAAATATTTTGTTAATAGTATTTTATTTTAGATTTTATTTTATTTTAAATAAAAATATTTTCAAAATTTTATATTTAAATTTAAAATATATACTAAAATAATTAAATTCGTTAAAAATTTAAATCCTAAAAATAAAACAGAGTTTAGATTGTAGAATTTTTTTTATAACTATATAGAATGAAAATTTGTAAATATTACCAAAATATATACAGTTATATGGTTATTATTTTTAAAATATAATTACATACTAGAAATAAAATCTAAATCATATAACATAAAAGAATAATAAATAAGTAAAGTGATGTAATTTTTTATATTTCTTTAACCAATTTATAAAACTTAGTAATTTTTTTAATATATAATGTTATTAATTTAAATTAAAAATTGTTGCTTTAAAGACGTGTCTGAAAATTTTGATTCTCTATTAAATTAAAAACATAATTAGTTAACTTTTTAACTAAGAAAAACTAAGAATTTATTTTATTTCTATATTTTGTTTCTTGAAATCCCTACATCTAGTCTATTGACATCCTTGCATTAAATAGAGCAAAGTAATAGGAATATAATGCTTTCTAGTAAAGGCACCTTAAAGCTTGAAATTGATAAACTAAGATTAATATTTTTGCAAGAAAAATTGTGGTATGAATTAAAATCTTAGCTTTTTGCATTAAGGGCTAGAGTCATATCATTGTATAATAAATTCTATTTGCAATGCATTGTAATGTGTTGATTTTTGACATTACTATGGCTACTCTCATCTGTTGACTTTTTCAAGAGATCCTTATCCTATCCATGCTAGAATACTAATTATAATCCTAAGTCCCACTTTATACCACAAAAAACTTATTAGATTATGAAAAAAAAATTACAAAAATATATATATATATATATATATATATATACACATAAAAATATTAACCAAAGAGGTGCACAAATGAATACTTTAGATCAGTCATATTTTAGAATTATTGCTAAAGAAAATAAAAAATAAAAAATTCTTACAAAATATACAAAATAAGTTACTAAAATTAGAATAAATCAATGCTCAATATTATATACAAATATTTCTTATTTCTTCTAAAGAACATAAGTGTAATTTTAATTTTAATTTATAACTACATACATATATTAATTTTTAAATTTTTAATATTATTTAATAGATTTAAAATTAAATTATATATAACTTAAGTTTAAAATATTTTTATTATTTAAAAATTAAATAGAATGTTGTAAAAAATAATTTTTATTTTAAAAAAATTGGAAGAATATACAAAAAGTAAAATACTATAATATCAAGCTTCAAATAAAAATAAATAAAATTTTCTAAAATATAATAATTATAATAATAATAGATTACTAGCTAGTAAATAAAAAAATATACAAAGAATTAGTTTTAGTACAATCATCTTATATTGCATATTTAATGTAATGCGTTAGAAATAATATTGTAATGAATAATTAAAGAAATATTGGTTGATAATTAAATTATTAATAGTAGAATAATTTAATATAATTTAATTTTTTTATAGATAATATAAATACATTTCTTTAATATATTAATTTGTATAATTTACCTTCATATTAGAATTGATGAAATTTAGAAATTCAAATAACACATCCTTAAAAAATTTAATGATTCCATATTTAAGGTAGTGTGTGGATGTGTGTGTGTGTGTGTTTTTTTTTTTTTTTTTTTTTTTTTTTGTATTTTTTTCATCCATCTTTAAAACTATACCTGTGTTGTATATATCCATGCATATATTTAGTTGTTTATCTATCTAACAACTAGTTAAATTCTTTACTTGACTATTCTTATCTCCATCTTTCTTGTGTTCACCGTTTCTTGAGAGGTAGAAGCACATGGTTATATATGATGAAGCGGTATACGTCTATGTATTTCATCTATTCATATGTTTAGAGATCTATAGTATGTCACCTACATTGTACAGCACTTCATTACACCTCGATAACTAATCATAACACTTTACTCCCGAAACAAAACAGCAGATCCCAATTCTTCTAATTTTTGTGTTTACTTTCATGCACTTGACAGGGTGAGGCATTCCTCTGGCGCACCGCTCACGTGACGAGTAGATTTTCAAGCCGAATGGCGACGCTGGAAACATATCCATCGGAGCGAAACGAAGTGGGCAGATGAGTGGTTGATGAGAGATTATGGTGGTGGGGGGTGCTTTTTCACACTCCAGATCCAATCCCAAGCTCAAATGCGCAAATGAGCGCAGGGGCGATGATTCCAAAGCAGGGCTCAGGCTGAGCGTGCTCCCAAAAGTTGTGGCCGCGGATCGAAGTTATCCTCAGATTTTTGATGCCCCCGTGCCAGGCATGACTGAGTGTAAGAGAGTGATGCACAATCTGTACCCTCCATCTCCATCCCCATCTCCATCGCCGCCTCTCCCTTAGAACACCCTTGCCCTGTAAATCTCATCCCCCGTTGTGCATGCTCACACAGGGATGTGAATTCGTTTGGTAGAATTGAATTCACCGCCAGTAAACTCCCCCATTCTAATATGAAGGTAAATTATACAAATTAATATATTAAAGAAATTAATATATAAGGTCTCGGTCGTTAGTTTTCATCGCTCAAGTCAAAAGAGGCGCCGAATGTTTGAATTTGACTATGCCGATGCAGGTAATTTTGCGTCCATTTGCAAGGGTCACTTGGTACCAAAAAGGACTCCCGTTTAGGGGCTGTAATTGATGCAGTATTCTTCACTGCACCCACGACAACAAGATGGAATATTGGGAACCAAGTTGCAGATAAAATCCAGCTTTGAAGCGAGGGATCCAGATTCCAAAAGTGGACGGGAAAGTATCGTAAGGGTGTTGGATAATGACGTTGATTAAAAGGGTATTCTACGAAGAGCTATGTAAGGCCAAATGCTGCGGGAAGAGGGAGTAAATTCAAGCCTCTGTCTACGACGATCTTCCCAAAAGGTCGCTATCCACTTGCGATTGCCGTGTTCGTTAATCCGGCATTCATCCAGGGTTCGTCTCTTTAGAATGCTCTTGTAGGGCCGCTCTGTTTGCTTAGGTCGAGAGCTTCGCTACCTTCGTTTTGATGTTGCTTTCCTCGGATCCCCCGCGACGCACTCGGAGCTGATCGTGCCCCGCGATCCGCTCTTCAATCTCACTGGCCTCTATTTAATCATCACTTGCGTATGCAGGAGGGTCAAAGCCCTCTGCTTGAGCACCCGGAGTCTACTTTGAAGGGAGTAGAGTCTGAAGCAGAGAGGGTCACTGTGCCGTCCCAGGCTGCAGGCTACAGAGGAAATACTCTGTGGTGGAGTTGGTGTAATTGCCGATCTTCTTAATTTGTCGACACTTTTCAGCCAGAGAGAGAGAGAGAGGCTGGGAGTTTTCTTCGTGGAAGAATATTTGGAATTTTGCAGGAGCTGTTGTAGATCAGCAGTAATCTGCAAATTTTCGGAACGGTGGGAGCAGCTGGAGGCCGGAGTTTACGAGGTCGTTGGCAAGCGGTCTAGGAAGGGTGCTTATCCCCTCATTGTGTCATTATCAATCGAGCAAGAATGGCTCTCAAGGCGAACATGACACCCCAGCTTGCGGTCTTCGCTTCTCTTCCCTCTACATTGATTTCTTCGGGGAGCCGATCCATGAAGATGATGCCATTGGGAGGCTTGAGGAAGCCATTGCGGTGCACACGGCGTCGGAGGGCTGGTATAGCGAGAGCATCTGACATGGCTGAGCCCGAGTCAGCTGGAGCTGGTAAATCTCCCCCTTCAACAGCTACCCATCTGTATTAAAATAATCCAAGCTCAACTAGAATTGTTCTCATAATTTTCATCATAATCTCCGCACACCGCTTGGTCTTCAATACTGTTCGTGTGAGTAAATTTTACTTGGATTGTTGTGCAGGTGGCTCTAATGTAGTGGACTCCAACATGATGGTCCTGCGCAAGCGCATCCAGCACATCCGCATCCAAGAGTCGATCTACGACACGCCCGCGGACTGGTCGGAGTGGGAGCGCAATGCATACTCCAGCTACCGTGCCGACGTCTGCCTCTTGCTCAGCACTATGCAAAGCCAGCTGCTGACGATGCGCCCGGGCATGGCCCTGTCCATCGTATCAATCCTCATGGCTGTCCTTCCTGTCATGTCCATCTTATTCGTCTCCGCTGTGGGCACGCAGCTGTGGTCACTCCACTGCTCTTTGCTAGAATTGGGCGCTACGCTTCACCAACTGAACTGACATACTAACCTTCTGTAATTCATCTATACATGGAGAGTAGGGACCGTCACCCATCACTTGTTTATAAGACTCCCTTCTGTCTCTCATACTTATCAAATCTATTTTAGAGTAGTACCCTGAGCGAAGTTTCCAGGGGTAGCAGATTGTGACGAATGACACTTTGAGAGGACACCAATTGGTGTCGAGGTGGGTGTATATTTATATATTAATTCGGACGAGCACGGATGTGTCTGAATATGCCCCTGCAGAGGGCACCAGCGTCTGCAGGTGTGTAGTATGTAAGCATCGGTCACTGGGGCTCACGAGATGATCGAAGACACCGCATTACAGATGACTTCGGCGGTTTGTCTGCGGGAGCTTCGTATCTTGTCAGAACTCCTGAGATGCACAAATTTGACGTAGAATCATAGAGGAAATAGAATAGGGAGCTCCCGTGAAATCATGCACATGCAATGCTGGGAAGTTATAACCACCCATCACTTACTTGATATCTAGCCTACCTATGAGGGACCAAGGCGTGTTTGCATGCCTGCATGTCTGCATCATTGTTTGGATGGTGGGTTGTTTGGTGTTTTCTTACTCGGTCTTATCTGTCTGTTTGATCTTGTACTGTGTTTTCTTTGTCGAGTTGGTCGTCGAGCTGAGTTGAGACAGAAAGCTTTAATTGAAAGGCTCGAGGTGGGGATTGTTACTGATGGTCGTGAATCAGCTGACAGTTTTGCATGTGACTATCACATGGGAGTATATCTATCAAGTGGGAGTCTTACCCTGCCTTTTTAGATGTCAGAAGATATTTATAATGAAAATGAAAACTTATTTTTTAAAAAAATTACAGATAAATTCAATACTCTATGTACACCTTTTTAAAATATATTTCTTTGTATTTTTATTTATTTATTGTTTTGAATACCAAAATGTATACTTTGTACTGATCGGAAATGATAATGTGAGATTCGAAGAACCACTTTTGTCCCAGTAGAGGAAAAAAAATATCTAGACGAAAATGATACGGATAAATCTTGTACAAAATCTAGTTATAATCTTCTTTAAATTTGAGCAATGATCATGTTCTATGCAGAATTTATTTCTCAACCCATAAGTACATCGTCAATAAACACTCAATCGACCGTGCACCACATCTAACAGTTGTAAACAAGCAAGTGTATGAATGCCCAGAAACAATGAAATACGTCAAAATAATTCTTGTAAACATATTTCAATAATGCAAAGAGTAACACAAAAAGTGTAGACAAAGTCAAGATCTTTTTGTTTATTTGGAAGATGTTTCTCAAGCACTATTGTTTTACAACATGATGGAAACGAGATTTGACAGTAGGACTTAATAAGCTGTGTTCACATTTGCGATGGTTTACTGATTCTTTCTTCCTTTCAACTGCCCCTAAATAACCAGTAAATGTATTACAACTATTCACTTAGAATAGAAACTTGAGTTTTGTAAAAACGTTATACTTTTCACGACAGGATAACTTTTTATACAAAGTGCATACCTTGTAGCTATACTAGATGTATTAGCAACCAGCAAGAGAGATCCAATATCTGAAGCTTCCACTCTAACCGAATTTGATTAATTGGGTTAACATAACACTAGTTTCACTCTTGATTCAAACCACGTAGAACCTACAGCGATTTTAGACCCACTGCACAAGGATTGAAGTCCTGGTCCTTCTAGGAAACTCGATGCACATATGCCTTAATAGGAGTAAAAAAGATCTGGATACTTTTATAGCAGTTTACCAGAGCCACCATTTTGTACGCAAATTATCACGTCAACTCTTTAATACAGACGGTGTATGAGGAAAATCGACCAACTCTGATCAAGAAAGAAAGTTGGTAACGAGAGAAATTTACATACTTTTATTTTGAATGTGATCTTATCTAAAAAACTTGGCTGAAAGCTGAAAGAATTTATAGGTATAAAGGAGCATGATGGTTTCGGCAATTTGTTACTGCAAGAAAGACAATATACCCATATAGAAACTTCAAAAAACAAGGAAAAGACAAAATAAAATAGCAGCATGAAAACTTACAGGTGCTTGACAAGTGAGAAGAAAAGATCGGAATTCCGCAGTGTTGCACAAATCAAATGCACCACTCATTTTCAATGAGCTTCCCACCCTGGACAAACAATGTCCGGATAACTACTGGAAAGCATTTCGTTATGCAATATCATTTCATTAGTTTCTTCCAGCCTGAATGACTATTGCTTTCAATTACCTTATAGAAGGGGAAAACTTCAGGACATTAAAAAAAGAAACTGAAATCATGTGAGCACAAGGGAATTTATCAAAATGCATAGCAAGTCTTTGCAAGCTTATTTACTCTTGAAAAGCTCCAGAGTTGGTATGTCTCTGCCCTCAAAAAAGCAAACCCAACCATGCAATTCATAAAAAGACATAAAATCTGAGCATTAATTTTGTTTATTCTCTCTTTTTATGTTCACTGCGAAAGGTATTTTAAGAGGATCTCAATGAAAATCATTTATGGATATTCACAAGCGGCTGAGATAATGATGAAATGAAAGTAGAAAAAGTCAACTTACCCGAACGCACCATCCAACAAGACCTAGCCTGTCCAAGGGGGCTGCCACTGGACCCAGACTATGTCAAACCTGCCCGTTAGCTTCAAACTAGCAAGGACAGTACGTTCCGCCCCCAGTTCCAAAAATCAAATCCGAGCAAAATTCTTCACGTATCCCCAATATATAGTGAGAACAGCAATAGCAGGCCAAATAAGCTAAAGCATTAATTCATCGCAGAATGCCAGTTAACTTCTCCTCGAATCAAATTTGATACATAACGAAAGAATATCATGGTTAAAAATAGAAATCAAGTTAGGATATGACGACAGTCATCTAGATACGGACATTTCACAGAAAAGAGGTTGATAAACGCACCATGAGCCTCAAGATCTGGATATAAGCCAAAAGCATCCTCGTAGGACTGCACACAACGAAGAAGAATTAATCTTAAGTCTTTCCTAAGGTCAGGAATCAAATGACAGCAGATTCAAGATAGACTCAACAGAGGCCAGTTGAATAAACCATTAGTGCTCGGAATAATTACACTCAAGCATTATAAGTGACACTACCTGGCAGCTGAGGATGTGAGATACTGACTTTTCCACGATCATTCCTCTCCAACCATTCAACAGTGAACAGATAGTTGCTACCTTTACATAAACCCAAACAAATCCCTCAGCAGCGTCATGAACATTCTTAAGGATAGAGTGCAACAAAAACACTGAAATGTAGCAAACCGACAACAAAGAGGTCACAAGAAGCAAACAGACCCAGGATAAAGTAGCAGAATCACACATGTCAAATAAGCTAAAGCCATTGCAATAAGGAACCCACCCCACCTGCACAGTAGGTGAACCTCAAATCCCTCTCTGCACAAAGCTGCTCTGAGCAGTAATTGTTGATATAGTAGCAAATCTCAGAATCTATAATAGAAGAAATAATATTATGCTGCCAAAAGGTGCCATGATGATGATGGAGTTAAGTTCGAACAATATCGAATTACTTTACTGACCTGCCATCTGGCTGCTGAGGGTCATGGACAGTGCTGAGAATAGCTTCAGCCTCCACACAAGACAGGTTGTCTCCTAAAATTCGTAAAATGCATTGTGCCAAATAAGTCGATGCCGAGTGGCCCTCATCATAAAAATTGGAGGGGACTGCACACAATACTTTACGTAAATGTTACTGTTCTCTTATTGCCACTGGCTGAGCCGAGAAATAACAAAACACAGTGTAGGGTTACCAAAGTTTATGCAGTCGATAAAGGTTAGAGTAAAAGACTGAATCATGGCTTCCAAAAAGAGAACCCAGCAAAGGGGATGCCAATCCAGTCAACCACAAGGTGTTTCTAATATTTGGTATTAGGACGTACTCCATTCTTGCAGAAAGAAATACCGATAGAAAGCGAGCCTCGAAATCCAAAAACTGGTTGTATCATCAGCAAATTACAGTAAGTAATATGACTGCTTGATCTGCCATCCATGCAACTTGTTGCAAGCAATCATCTAGCAAGTCGATACCCATTTTGTCGCAGAACAGGAATATTGTAGTGTTGCATGCTAGGGGTAGGACCACCTTAAGCACCCAAACTGCATACTAAATGCAGTAAATGTTTCCCATTCATTCTAGTCAGGTGTAACTAGACATAACGTTAGTAACATACTCTTGTTTACAGAGCTGCTTGGATGATCTGCCGCAAGAGGAAGCACCTGAAGTGAACATATCCATTCAATGATATTTACTGCTGGGATCTGCACACAAAACATTTCAGGGACATACATTTGTGATTAGTTACAAATTTCGGAGAAATTGGAAAAGCAAGCCCTACGTTGCTTGTTGAGTGCAAGATGAATCACCCTCGGTTTCTACGCCAAAAGATATGAGAAAGACGATTGCATCTTCGCAGCGTGTAAAGCAACGAATAATTTTCAATTCAGAGGGAACTGTGAGAAAGAAACCCAGGTCCGCAGGAATTTCACGATAATCCCTGCAAAATTGCAACAGATAATGCTAGAAAGGCTGGTCAAGAGGACAATTCATGGGCATCAAGTGCTCGACAAGATTCAGGTTCCCGGCAACAACAGACTGCTTTCATCATCGCCGAACAAACCTAATCAAGGACATTCAAGACACCAGCACAAAGACTGCGACATAGGCAAGAGTGAGGCGGTAAACATCGTTGGATTCGTAGTGGGACGAGAGCTGCTTAAGAAGCAAATCTCGGAAGTGAAACAGATGGGTTCGGTGCGCAAACTCTGTTCTGGCCAGTTTGACTTCCACCAACACTTCAAATCGAACGCACATAACTAAATTCCGTCAATCATTCTCTCTTTGTTTCTCTACGCACAACAACTTCCACCATAACCACGAATACAAACCTTAAAAATATTCTCACTCACAATTTCCTTTCGTGCCGACAAGCTTCAAAATATAATAATCCAAAATGCCCCGGCAATTGTCCACTTAGTAAAAGATAGATATGTGTCCTTATGATAACTAAATTAATCCTTAATCGCTGTTATAGTGGTTCTAGAAGGAATCGATCGCGCCAGTGACGATATCCACCAACCCCAAATGAGCACTTGAGGCTCTTCTCAAGTGCTTCGGCACATTATGCTCATCACCGAAGTCCAACAAGACTCCAGACAATAAGACAAGACAAGCGGCTTTGATGGATTATTCAAAGGCATCAAAGGAATTCCCAAGGCTATGACTTGAAGTCAATGGTGGGGTCAACTTAGAGCTTCGAGAAGGTCTGCACAAGTTCAAATACCCTAGAATAGATTGGCGGTCACCTTTCCGCATTTTAGAAGTCTAGGTTTCCAACTGAACATAAACCTGCATGTCGATGTAAAGATGACCTGTACACCCATCGCTCTAGACCGGTGCACCAAATAGGTCACAATCACAATGCTTGAATTGGTATATAAGTTGGGATTCGCAGTGTAGCATGCGGAGAAACTGAATGATGAGACTCTGTTGTGAGTACTCTGCTAGTAAAATTACTCAGAAGCTTTGTCATTGATTGTCTAAGTCTTCCGATCGTGCTCAACTTGCTCGTGGGAAGTGTCTTTCATGTCCGTGAGAGGGAGGCGATCATTATGACTGAGCCGGTGCATTCATTTGCAGGCATTGAGCTAAACAGGGGTTATTGACATCGGAGGACAGTTGTTGAGGTTAGCGCGCGCTTTTCTTGCAGCATTTGGTAGAGAGATTTTAGGTGGGTGGTGATGGGGGGTTCGTGTTTGACCAGCAACTTTGTGTCTGTAGGAGATGCATTCGAAGGATTGCTGTTGGGTTTCATTGTGATGTAGAATTTTTTCGGTGTAGCGGAGTATTCCAGGTTGTGTGCGGGCAGAGATGCAATCGTCATGGAAGGCAGTGCTGGAGGTGACGAAGACGGCGTTGGCGCAGAATGATCCTCCTCTGGTATGGGGTGCGGATGTAGCCACCTGCATCCATGAGCAAGGCACTGGATTGCCTAGTGTTGAGCTTTCTCCTATTCTATTACGTTGCCTCTTGAGAGGCGCCTCTAATGGCCCGAACTTTGCTACCATGTGGAGCTATATCCAGCACGCCTTGTCCTGTCACATGGTCTCCGCTCTCCACATGATTGCTCTTCTCACAAGCAGGTGCATTTATTATTCTCTCAATCCTTCTTTCTGGGCTTCGCGATCAATTCTCCCTGTTTCACATGCTTTTGAAACACAGGAGTGCATCTGATTTTGCCAAGATATGACGACCTCCTTGTTCGTATTGGTGTCCTGTATAAACTTTGTTGACGATGTGTATCTCCACATACAGGATCATACCAACTCGTCAACAGCAACCTGAAATGTACAAAGTGTATTTGGATCTCACAGGCACCTATGTATTTTCCTTCTCATCCACCAAGCTCATGCCATGTCGAGACAGGTGATAAGCACTTTCTTTCCTCCATTTACACTTCATAAGTGAACTTCTTTATTTAAATGCAGAATGAACAGAAATTTCACAGGTATGTCATTTGGCACAGGGTTGTAAAGGCCGTAGACGAATCCTTACAGTTGTCTAAGTCGCCGGAGGCTCCTATTACGGAAGTAGGGGTAGTGATTGTGCATTTTCTTTTCACCCTGGTGGCGCGACTGGCGGAGGCCGTGTATGAAGATTGGAAATCAAATAAAGGAGTTATGCATGGTCAGATGATGCACCCTGGACATGAAGAGAAGGGTGAAATGGGGATAGAACAGCTGAAGAGGACTAATAGCTTGGCAGCAGTGCACCTTATGGCTAGAATCATGCACAACAAGCGCACTGCAGGAATTCTTCGCATCGCTCGCCGGAATTTGTGAGAAACACGAAACCTATTTTAATCGTTTTATTAGAGTTTGACTAACAATTTAAATGATGACGCTTTTGCAAATTGGTAACGTAACTGGGCTCGGTTGAGCAGGCAAGACCAGTGGGCATTATTTGTGCAAAGGTTGCAAATGGTGGAGTCGTTGACCAATGATCCTTCATCCATGGCACCCAAAGAGACTGTAGAGGCGTTGGGACTATTAGCAAATGCTATTCAACAAGGCCTTCGTCCAGAATGGCGCCCGTCGCAGCTGCCAGTCATCCGATCGTTGCTGCCCACCCACTCTCGGTCTTGGTCCTTCGGCAATGCAGGTACTTTTTTTGCCATGCGTTCTAGGGTTTTCATATTAACTTTAGAATTTTAAGGATTTGTGGTATCACCTTTAAGCTGTCATATGTGGCAGGTGGGCTGGGCCAGAGCTCATTATGGCTTCCATTTGATATTTATATGGAAGCTGCTATGGAGGGACGTCGCCTTTCTACAAGTTCCAATTCAGAGATATTGGCTGGTTAGCTCCTATACCTATACCTTATGCTTGTTTGGTGAGAATGCTTGGTAATCTATTTTTTTCATTATGAGAGTGACATTCATATTCGGGACTGGCTTGCAGATGCGATGAAAGCTATGCAATCCGTACATGCTGCGAATTGGGTGGATTTATTTTTGGGTCTTTGGACAGCAGCTTTGAGATTAGTCAAAAGGGTATGTTTTTATTATAAACCTAACTTGAAGGATGCGATTGAGTATCGTATTTCTTGGTGCCTCAAATTACGAGGAATGGTTTACCAACCTCAATATTATGTAATGTTGTAATGTTGTACAATTTCATTCAAGATACTGCCACTGTAGTATTACACCAGTTACAGGTACCATGAGTTTTGTCAAAGAAAGGAGCAATTTTCTAATATCCATGACTTGTATACATAAGTCTCTGTGACGATTGTTCAGTTAAATTCGGTTCATGGTCGTGTGGTGCAGGATCGTGAATCTTTTGAAGGGCCTAATCCACACGTGGAATCACGCTTGTGTATGCTGTTATCTATTTTACCAATTGCATCGGGCATCGTGATTGAGGAAGAAGAGAAAGGGCAATTACACCCTGAGAATATATCTGGAGATGACAAAGAAAGAAAAGTTGTAGGAGGTCGACGTGCTGCGTTGGAGACATGCCTCAAGGTTCTTGGCCAGTTTGAGTCTCTTTTGATACCTCCAGCCGTTGCAGTTACTGCAGCTAACCAGGTGGCTGCGAAGGTGGCTGCTTTTCTGAGCTCTGGCGTGCAAAATTTGGCTGCAGATGTCAGCAATTCTGGAAAGTCTGCAGGTCTGTTGGTATATATGAAACTGCTGCGTTTTTTGGACAGATCAGCCCTTTCGGGGTATCTTATATTATCCTCCATAGAAGCGTATTGCATACCTTATCATAACGTTTGAGAATTGCTTGTAGGGCTCTTTAAAGCTTCGAATGAGAAACGCGTGATCAAATCATTGTAGTATAATGCGTTGTAATGGGGTGACCAATCTTTTGTACACATGCACCTTAATACTGAGGTCATTTATGCACATTGATCTGGTACGCATCAAACAATCGGTGCTCTTACTCTATATGTGATATTCGGATGTGTGCTTCAGTTGGAAATATGCGGCACTTGATCGTGGATGCGTGTATAGCCAGAGGTTTGATGGACAAAACGGCGTACTTCTGGCTTGGATCCGGAGGTTCGCTTACAAATGTTCCTGCATCTCCTTCCCAACCGTCTCCTTGGTCAGCATTCATGGAGGGAGCTCCCCTCACCGGTTCCTTACGGGCTGCACTAATGTCAAGTCCTGCTGGAAGGTATACTAGATAATAATTGTTTTTGATCAGTTTAACTGCAACGCGCGTTAATGAATAACATGAGAGATCAACTATTTCCATCACATTAATTGCTGAAATTATTATATGCCCAATGCCCTGGATATATATGTTTATCTCCAAGTTGATGTGTAGTTTGCTGGCTCAGGATTATGTGGTATGATTGAAAGTGTTGCAGAGTTGGAAAAGGTCTATAAGACAGCCATTCTTGGTCCCGAAGAGGAAAGGGCAGCAGCAGCGAGCATCCTTTGTGGGGCATCCCTCGTCCGCAGCTGGACAGTACAGGTCTGGCTTTTGTTACTGCTTTAGACTAGGAAATGAGAAAAGTAGTACAAATAATTTTGGCGTTTGCAGTAATAATAGTTGTCGTTGTTGTTAATGTTATTATTATTTCTGGTTGTTTCATCACTATTGCTCTTCCAGTCTTGTAGTGCGAGTCTATGCGTGTAGTTGATGTGCGTGGTATCTACGAGCTAGGTTTCTGCTTTTGAGTCGTGTGTTTCCACAGATATCACTGTCAGACTTTGTAACGGAAGGGTACTTGTGGCAGGAACTTGCAGTGCATTTTGCAGTGCAACTTTTGTCTCCACCGGTTGGTGACAACTGGGGTGGGAACAGTGGTAACGCACTAATTGGCCATGCGCCTATGTTGTATGCTGCACTTCAAGGCATGAATAATGCTGATGCGCTCAATGTACTCTCCTTATTTGGCATGGTACTAAAAGAACCCTACTTTACACTTGTCCTTTCCACTGACTTCCGTAGCGTCTCATTAATGTAGTGATTTTTCAAGCACAGGATAGTCTTCTTTTCTATTGTCCATCTGGAGATTATTACTTCACCAAAGGTTTTTCTTCACTAAAACTCGGAAGAGAACCATGTCAGCACTTTAACCAACTGTTGTGGCCACAGTTCCCAGAAATGGCAGCATCTCTTTTACCCATCTGCGAGGTATTTGGATCGATCACCAACGCAAAGCCGGTCGCAACAAGTAATGGGGAGGAGCTTTCAGCTCATATGGTCTTCACTGTGGCCTTCCTACAACTTGTCAAGTTGTGGAAGTTCCACCGACCTCCTTTGGAACATTGCTTGCTGGGCAGCGGAGCTGGTCTCGGTGCAGACTTGAGCCTTGAGTATCTACTCCAGCTACGTAACATGCAACTGGCCTCTCCAGCCAAGCAGCGCATGCAAGTGCTTGGGTCAACTTACACGTCTCCACCAAATTCTGCAGTCATTACGTTAGACTCTTTCCCGCGGCTTCGGATTTGGTATATGCAGCACCAAGCGTGTATCTCTTCAACAGTCACAGGCTTGGTTCGCAACAACCCTGTGCATTCAGTGGGAGATCGCTTGCTTGCTATGATGTTCAAGAAGGTGAACAAATCAAGCTCCGCTCCTTCAACACCAAATGAGGACGTTGCTGGCAGACCAGTTTTGTGTGCGTGGGATATTATTGCAGCTGCACCAATTGTATTGGAGTATGCACTGACAGCGTGCTCTCATGGCACGCTCCCCCCTCGCGATTTAACCACAGGTATGGTTGCTGCTTATACTACTAAAGTTTGCGAGAAGAGTAGTATGCATTTCTTGAGGTAAGTTGATTTAAATTGTAAGTGGATGTTTATTTGTGCTCAGGACTTCGGGATCTGGTCGATTATCTTCCAGCTACTATTGCGACTATTGTTAGCTACTGCTCCGCAGAGTGCACCAGGGGTCTGTGGAAGTATGCTTCAATGAACGGACAGGACTGGCCCAGCCCTGCCGCTAATCTTCTAAGCATACAAGGCGAGGTGAAGGATATTCTGGCAGCTGCTGGTGTTCACACTTCAAGTCCATCTGGTAATCAATTGCAATGACTGATTACATGGCCATTTTTATTTTGATGGGCTGTTCTTTTAATACACAACAAGCCCTCAGTCTAAGTTCTCTGATGAGTATGCATCTGCTCAAATACGAGCATCCAAAAGAAAAAAGAAAAAAATCTACTTTTGTCTAGGTGCACTTTTTTATTGCTGTTGTTGTACGCCTTGAAGTTATGTGTACTCAACCAGCTGCATATGCAACAGGTACGGGGGGAGGGAATGCGCCCGTGTCAATACCTCTACCGCTTGCAGCTCTTATAGGTTTAACCATCACGTTCAAGCTGGACAAGTTCGGCGACACGGTGCTAAGCGTTGCAGGTCCTGCCCTAGAGAGCTGCTCTGGTGCAGGCCCTTGGTTCAGCATGCAAGTAGTTGCAGCTCTCTGGGCCCAGAAAGTTAAGAGATGGCACGACTATATCGTTTTTGCTGGTTCATGCCACATATTCAAACAAAGCAAGCCCGCCCTCTTGCAACTCCTCAAAAGCTGCTTCGCCGTCACCCTTTCCACCTCAGGAGCTCTCGGTTCCAAGCTCCAATCTCATGGTGGTGTAGGGGCTCTTCTTGGCCACGCAGCATGTTCCCCATACGCTCCAGGAATCCTATACCTCCGATCATACTCTACACTCCATGACATCATGTTTCTAAGCGACGAAACCTTGGTTCTCGTCGCTGAAGCAGTCGGAGAATTAGGAGGTCATGTTACTGAAGGAGAGTTGCTCGGTCATGCAAATCGTCTACGGTGCGTCCAAGGCTCCATGTCCACCTCCATGTCGAGAGTAATCCAAGCTTCCTCTCTAGGAGCCTCTCTGCTATATGTCTCCGGGGGAACCACGCTCGTAACTAAGCTCTTCACTGAGAGCATTCCGACTTGGTTCCTCGCCAACAGTGGCTCCAAAGGCAGCCAAGCACCTGGCGGCTTGATTCTAGAGGGTTATGCTATAGCCCACTTTGCTCTCTTGTCAGGGGCTCTCGCATGGGGTGTCTCTGGCTCTAATGCAGGATTATCTGTAGACTCGGGAGTTCCGGTCTTGATGCGAAGGCACCATGTGCTGGGCTCTCACATGGAGTTTCTGGCATCAGGACTGGGAGGTGATCTGGCGGTGAGCTGTGAGCAAACTCTATGGAGGTCGTATGTGGTGGGGTTTCTGGCGCTAATGGTTACGTGTACGCCTACGTGGATATTGGAGCTCAAAATTGAGACGTTAAGGAAGCTTGCAACAGGGTTGAGGTTTTGGCATGAGCATGACTTGGCTGTGGCTTTGTTGGAGAGAGGGGGGCCGTCGGCTATGGGAGCAGCAGCAGAACTTACTCTAGGTTAGGAGGTGGAAGATTAGTGTAAATCGTATTGTTTTCTTTTGTACAGTATTTTGCACTTGGTTTTCGTTCTTGGTGGTGGTTTTGTGAATGTCTGGGTCATGATATTTGTTTGTATATTACTCCGCTGTGGGTATTTTCCCAATCAATGTAAGAGGTAGTTTGAATAAGAGGCAGATGCCAACTTTAATTTTAGCAGTGTTGCTGACTGAGTACTGAAAACTTAGCAAAAGAGTCCGTGGGAAGTTACATAACTGCAATGAATATGCAAGCTTGGTGGCCACTTGGGTGGTCGGTCTTCCAATGAGACAGTTCTCCACTCTGAACTTTGATGCTGGATAAAGCGTTTTCGAATTGCCATGTTAGGAGATGCAGCACTTAAGAGTAAGTATGTAGAAGGCTAGAAACTAACTCTTTTTGCCTCGGTGCTGATTAGAACTTTCCTCTGATAATGTTATGCCTGTCAATGACAAACAGCTTATGCTTTTGTACACGCGACTGCAACGCATAGACAGAACATGTCATATCCTTAGCATTTTCAATTTTCTCTCTTGGTATTCAGAAGTTTTTTTTTTTTTTTTTTTTTTTTTTTTTCTTTCTTTTTTCTGTTCTTTCCTAGATACCTTCTATTATCAGAGGAAATTATCTTGAAAGTATCTTTGTGACTGCATATTTGCTTGGTCTGATAAATGAAATGTGTAGGCTGTATTTTAGAGGCCAGTGTTATTTGTAACGACAACGGCTAAAAATTTCAAATCAGTTTACCCGACATAGATACAAGTGAAGAGATTGTAGCACTCGCTAAAGCTGCGAATGCAACCGACTTAATTGTACTGTTTCCAGAGGTGAAAACTCTGACTGGACCCCTCCACCGTAACCACAAGCTCAAAAGTGGTCTCATCTATGTTGTTGTGTAGAGTCCATGGCGTTCAAACAATTGCTTGACGCAGTTTCTGGTGCTCCACAGTGAGCACAATTCTGGAACCCTGATAGTGTTGGCAAGCTCCTCAGCCTCCTGCATGGGGTTGTTTAGAGTTGCTATCACAGGAGTTATCCTTTGCTCAGTCTCCTTCAACATCAGACCCACGTCTCATATTGTCCACTATGAAATGCGCGCAGAAGTTTGGAACTACTACTGGATTGTACGCATTCAAATATTAAGACGTGGAAAATCTGCTTCACCTGTTCGGTTTGCGTTCACCATGACTGACTCAACTAACGCTTTCTCAGCATTCTGAAACCTTTTTGACATTAGTTGTAGAAAATATGTCTTTATCCGCAGACGAGAAATCAAATCCTGAACATTGTCTTCAAACTTCACATCCAAAAGCATGCCGACTCATCTTTTCTTCCAATTGTTCAATGAGGTCTGTAGAAGACAAGGTTAAAGGTCACAATTTTTTATATTATTTTATTTTTTTCAAATTTTAATTGGCTAAAATTGAGAAGCATTATTTGGTTCTCTCTCTCTCTCTCTCTCTCTCTCTCTCTCTAAATATGTATATATATATATATACAATCCAAATTATGTAAGGAGTTTTTTAGTTCTAAATGCTATATTTCATATTTGTATTTACCTAGAAATTAAGAATCCTAAACCAAATAAATAACAACAAAATAAATTATTTGAATTTTATTTCTTTTTTTAAACATCTTGTTTTAATAAATAAAAAAGATGGATTATAATAACTTTTAGACATTCAATACTAGGGTTTGTGCTAATATTGAAGATGTTTTATCATAAAAATATATCAAACTAGTAATTCTCAAATTATAATAAATTGATTTATTGACCAAAAAATATGATATGGCTGGTTTGGATGTCACTTGCAATTTTTAAAATAAGAATTTTATAGTTTTAAATAGTTTTTCAAAATCTATGATATGTGTAATACAATACAAAACATGATTTCTTTTTTTTTACCATAAAATTTAAAATTATGAAAAATTATGAATTCCTACTTGTTTATTAATTACTGCATATGATAAAGATTTAAAAATATTAAAAATGAATAAAAAACCAAAGTCAACTTATTAGTATTGTTATGTACTAGAACTTTATACTAGCTTTTGAATTCTTATTGTATATTAATTTTTCCATATTATTATCTTCTTTTTTTGATTTTTTGATTTTTTGATTTTTTTTTTTTGACTTTGAATTTTGATTTTTTGTGTTTTTATTAACTTTTTGTTACGTACTGCAAATTTTTCCATTATCCAAATATCCTTTCCAGTATGAAAATTATGTACTTCTATATTACAAGTTTTTAGAATTTAGTATCGTAAAACTGATTTTGTGAATACGCAACTGGTACTCATTTATTTATTTATTTATTTATTTATTTCATATCTGTTATTAAAATTATATATATATATATATATATAATTTTTTTGAATTGAGAAATACTAAAATTCATTTAAAGATAAACCAGTAAAAAGAATAAAAAGTGTTGAATAAGAAAACACATGTTTTTTTGTCATTCTAGGCGTAATTTTTAATAAGACTTAAAATAATAACATATTATTAATAAAAAATTGATTGAGATTTCTTACAATTCTCAAAAATGTATTAGAAAACCTTTTAAGATTAATTACTTTTTGGAATAATTAATTATTTCAACATCTTAATACAGTAATGAAACAATGTTTGTTTCATCTTTTTCAATTTCAAATCAAGTTACTAAAAAAATTAAAAAGGAATCTAGTTATTCAAAAATCACCCATAAAGCCAAAAGCCCAAATACATTTTTTTTCACATGCCTCCTTATTTTAATTTTATTTTACCAAAGCTTAAGTTTGTCTTGCGATGCCTCGCAGATGGATGAAGACGGATGAGAGATCGTGGCCCGGAGAAACTCATTCGTTGAGATGAGGGCCCTAAAACCCTAAACCCTTCACATACCTGAAGTCGCCCCATAGACAAGACGCGACACAGACGCGCAGCTAGTTTTTTCGAGGTTGCGAGCTGATTTAGTGTGGAATTTTGCGCTTGAGTTTTGGCATTGTAGAAGAAGCGATGGGCAAAAAGAGGAAGTCGCAGCAGGTCGCCCCCGTGCCCGCTGCTGCGCCTGTAGTGGAGGCCGAACCTCCGCGCAAGCGCACCTTGCTGGGCCTCAAACCCCAGCCCGAAGCCAAGGAGGAGGTCAAGGTGAACGGGTCTAATGGTACGGAGCCCTCTCTGGAGGTCGCGGTCCCGTTTCGAAACAAAGAGAAGACTCTCATTCTCTGCTCTCGACGCATTACGTTCAGGTAAGTTGGGTGACAGCAGCTTTTGTTTCCGTTTCGGATGAACACATGGGTTTTTTTTCAGGGATTTCTTGTGAAATTTCTTTTAGTTTTTATTTTTTATTTTATTTTTGTACTGGGACTGATTAGGAATTTTTTTTGCTTTTCTTTTTTCGTTGCGGGTGTTTTAGGTATAGGCACTTGATGATGGATATTATGGCTCTTCTACCTCATAGTAAGAAGGATGTAAAGGTCCAGGCGAAAGATAACAAAGCCGACACTCTTAATGAGCTTGCAGATTTGAAAAACTGTTCTAGCTGCCTTCTTTTTGAGGTATTTCCCCCTTGATGTTTCTCTTTCTTCTTGAGTAGTCGACTCTGAGATTTGGGGCGCACGTATGAGTATTGACCAAAAGGGTTTGTTTTTCATAATTGTGGTCGGATCGGTTAGAGGTAGTCGCTAACATAGTAGTTGTCTCGTATAATTAAGGTATAATGTTATACATTAGTAATTTGTGGTTACAGTACAGCCAAAAAGAATTTGTGCCATCTTCTCTGGAGCTTTGTAGTATCACAATTACTGGGGATATGAATCATTTAGTTCGGTGCTGAAGCAGCTAAATTGTTCGTTTGGGTGCTGTCTATGTTGCAGTGCAGAAAGAAGAAGGATTTGTACATGTGGCTGTCTAAAACTACTGGTGGACCGTCTGCTAAGTTTTTGCTCAAAGCAGGTACTTTTGGACTTTTAGTATGGTACTGTCAACATTGGTATTTTTCATTTAATTAGATTACAGGAAAATAATGAGCATGAGATACAAGTAAGTCGTGTTGTTTGTGCGAGCAGGACATCTGTGTTGTATTGCAGTGTATCATAAAATCATAATTTACGTGCTTTCACTGGTCTGTTGGTACCACTTGAAACGATTCCAAAGGTCTGAAACAACGTTATATTGGCATATGAATCGGATTTGTTTCAGTCGACTATTCCTTGATTTTGTAGAGGTACGCCTTCCACACATTGGCTGGTTTAATCTTTAACTTGAATGCACCATTAATATTATGCTTGTGTTGAATTACAGTTCATACAACGGAAGAATTAAAGCTGACCGGAAATCATTTGAAAGGGTCTAGGCCTATCTTGTCCTTTTCTAGCGAATTTGACAAGCACCCACATCTACAGCTCCTCAAGGAACTTCTTCAACAGGTAGGATAGATGTGCTTTCATTAAGAGTATCTAGTACATGGATCCTCTCTGTGATTAGCACCTATTTGTACTTGGCGCGCCTGTTTTCTGATTTGATTGTCTTCTAGTTGATGCTTCCAATTGGGATGAAAGCGATGGTTCGGATGTGAAACATTTTCTTAGTTTACTTTTTGGTGATGTTGTGCAGGTTTTCTGCACTCCTAAGGACCATCGGAAATCAAAACCATTCTTTGACCATGTCTTCACATTTTCTTTTCTCGATAATCATATTTGGTTTCGCAATTATCAGGTCAGTGAAGCTATTTATCTTTACATCCTGAAAATATGCTCGCTCAGTTGTACCAAGTTACTTGTTTCGTATGCTGTCCTTGGGTTGCTTGGCTGCATCGAAAGACAATGTAGAGCTGCATTTTCTTTCTCTTTCAGTTTACTTTTGTATTAGAGTTTCCAATAGCTGAGAATGCTCTGTGTTCGCTGGTTTCGGATTATTTGTTAATGATGCATCTTGGTTTGCTTGTATACAGATATCGGTGCCATTTCAAAGTGCTACTAATAAGGTAGACCGGGTTGCCTTAGAGAAGATGACCCTTGTTGAGGTACATTTATCTTAAGTTTTTTGACTTGAAAATATCTCTTGCATTGTCTCTTTGTCGATGTGGGCTGTGTATGGGATGTTGTTGGTTGTTTGCTTCTTTCTTACAAGTTATTTGTACGAACTATTTGTCAGACTGTAACCTCATCCTTATCACAAATTGCACAGGTTGGTCCAAGGTTTGCCATGAACCCTATCAAAATTTTCAGTGCTAGTTTCGGTGGACAGACCCTGTACGAGAATCCATTCTATGTTTCACCAAATGCGGTAATGATAACATTCTTTCGGTTCATTTTCATTTTGAGATGTGAGGTGATTGGTCCTAGTAAGGTAGTTACAATCATTTCGTTATTGCATGGGACGAAATATGTAAGGCTAACAAAGGAATATAACTATTGCTCTCTGACTGATACCTTTTCTTATTTTTGATTTTTTTCATGTTCTTGTTTTTATAGGAACGATCTCTTGAAAAAAGAAAGAAAGCAGGAAAATATCAGAAGAAGGTCAAAGCTAAACAGAGGCGTAAGACTTGGGAATCAGCAAATCAGCTTGAGCCCAGCGAGCTCGCCGATGTTTGGGATGGGGAGGATTGATTTGAGTTTTGTAGTTCACCTAGCGTATCACTTCATTCATTTCTGCCATCATAGCATCTCAGAGGATCTACAACTACCTTACGCTGCAAGGAAACTCAGGAATTCCTTGATGTCAGGTTTTTGGGCACTTGCATATTCATGCTGAGATGGAAACTGACAAGTAAGATTCTCTGTAAGATCTAAGTGTTTTATTTTGACCATGGTAGGCTCAAATAGAGTTTGGATGAGTATTTGTAACTACGTAGTTCTTAAAGGAATCAAATTGGCCATATAAAGATTTGTCACCAGACCGATTTTCCTCAAAGCTAGTCTCGACGAGTAATCTTTCTTACAGTGTACAGCTTACATTATTCTGGATTGTACGTGACACAGTTTACTTTCGAACATGTGGGGTGGTACATATGGGGAAGTTAATTTGAAAACGATAACTCTATTCTCTCGGTCCTGTGAAAAATGAAAAACACTCGAGCATAGCGTATGGAACGAAGACGAAGCATGGTTATATACATGTCGAGGAGACAATGGGATGACATTTGTTACTACCGTTGAAACTCTAGGACCTACAGAGCTTGCTGTCCACGATGGTTTGGAGTTGAGGCCAGTGTCTCAGGTTCCTATTATTCCCTTGATTTCAAGCTTGTCAAAACAATTTGATTTGTTTTCATATTTGGCCTAAGCTTGTGTTGGAGTTGGATAATCTTGGTTTGTTTAGTACGTGTTGGCTCAACCAATTGACGCCTTAGCTCTTTCTTACTTTTTCATTGACTAATTTAACCTAACGTCTTTGAAGTTGAGGTATTTTTTAACATATTATGTTTAGAATTTTGGTTTGTCTAGGAACTTAACTAAAATTTAATAATGTTTTTCTACAATTAGTTTATTGAAGTATTTCTATTGCACAAAGTGCCAATCTATTTCAAAATATTTAGTTTTTTATGAAATATTGATTTTTTTTGAGAATTCAACAGTGCTTTAGTTGTCACATCAAATTTTAATTACTGCATGTTGTACATGTCTAAGTTTGATTTTCAACTGTTATAGATATATTGCCTTGAATGTCTCTTTGGTCAATATTTACTATTCCATCTAACATGATAATATTACCATTAAGTATGAAAAGGTATTATCAAATATTTTGTCATAAAGATTCTTAAAATAATTTGCATTAGCATATTCTTGTAATTTGCAGTTTTCTTCCTTTGGAATATCATTAATTAAAGAAGACATATAACTATATATATATATATTGAGATGCATTATGATAAAATTATTATGAATTGTGTATATATTTATTTATTGACAAATTTGAGAAAAATTACAATTATTATTTTAATAAAATATTACAAGCATTCAAAGATAAATTAAATGTTACAAGAATCTTAAGATGAAATGACACATCATTATATATGTATTTTTTATTTTATTATATATATATATATATATATATATATATATCTTAATTTTTTTGTAGGCATAGCAATTCCAAAAGTATTATATATAAATTAGTAAATTTGTGGTATTTTGTATTATAGTAGTTTGTTTAGTCTAGTTTGTTTGGCAAAATTAAATAATATTGTCTTCTTTTAACAACTTAAATGCATCAATACTTATAGTAGTAGATCTAGTTATAAAAAAATTATTTACATATAAGATTAATACAATGACAAGTTTTTAATTTCAATAATTTTGTATGTTAAGATTAAAATATAATTTGGTCACATATTAATTGTATCATTGGTGTCTTGTGTTAAAATTTTCAAAAATTTCTCTACATAAATATTTTATTTAAGGTATTTATAAAAATAATAAAATTATAAAATCTATATGATATGCAGTTTATCTACACAAGACAAATAGGTAAGTTATAACTTCCATAGATTTTAAATAAATTAGATAAGAAAATCTCTTTTAAAAAATTATTCTATGTTATTGCCTAAAAAGTTCTAGTGCTCTATCATATTTTATATTTTATTTTTTATTTTTTATGTGGTAGTTGAAGTAGCCAATTCATCTATTCCACAAAGTTGTTTTGTATTCATTTAAGTACTTATTTTTGTGAGACAATAGAACTTTTGAAATAACAAATTAAAAGATTTTATAGAATTATCCATTGCTTCTAAAGAAGTTGCTTGGTTAGCCAAGCCCATCTAAGGTTTTGGCCTTCAAATCACTAAAATTATTTCTATTTCCTACAACAATAAAGACAACATTTGTTTGCAATAAATCTTGATATTAACCTAGAATAAAATATATTAATGTTCATCACTATTTTATAGGAGAAAAATACAATGGAGCAAAATTGTAATCAAACATGTTCCTTCACTACAACAAATTACTAATATTTTCACAAAAGCCTTCAAAAAAAGGCCTTTTCAAAAAACAGAGAGAAAAATAGAATCTTATATTCTACTATAAAGCTCTACATTTCAAATCTCAAAATCTGCACTATTTCACCAATCATTCTTAATTCCTTAGAAAATCACTAAGATCCTTATTTTTTGCAAGTTGTTCTATATCTACTTGTAGATGAAATCAAAATGCTTCAATCAAAGTAACATATTTGTAAATAATTTCTACTATTTTTAATTTTTTTTTCTCTTTAATCATATTATTATTAGTCTCCTTAGCCAACATCCTTTTTCAATCTCCACACATTGCTTGCAATAGGTACAATATTGTTAGAATGTCATCATATGCCTTCAATTCTCTCAATACCTTAGAAATCACAAATTTTGCTGCCAACACCTCTAGTACGTAAATCAAAAACTTGGTTGCTTCTTACAATTCTCTAAACACGTCTAATAGTATCTACTCCTTTGCCATGAACACCATTATTTCTTTTTCAATTTTCTCCTTCAATCCTTTATCTTCATCTTCTTCTCCTACTCTAAAACTGGTCATGTAGAAACTATTACTCACAAAAGTCCATAGACTTCAACAAATTATGTTTGCCACTTTTCCATACTCTAGTAAATATACAATATTAGCACTACAATACACATACATACCCTATCAACCTCAAGAACTGAAACAAGACCAAACTATCTCAAAAATCTAAGATCCTTCTAATTTACAACAACATAAAGCCTCATCACAAAATAAGACAAAAAAAAACTTGAACCAAAAGTGAACAGAATTAAACAGAGTAGGACATGAAAGACAAAACTAAGCAAATGGAAATATAACAAAATCGAATTGAACAAAAAGATGCAAAATCAAATTTTACTAAGAAAAAGGGTCCAAAATCATATCTAATCAAATGCTCCAAAAGGCCCTGGTTAGTCCAATTTATACCTTGTCCTACCACCTTAGACTTTCTAGAATGTTCCTAGGTGGTGGATTCCACCTAGATAACTCCCTTAAACTCCCTTAAACTCTCTTTTTAGAAGATTCTATGATAGACCCCATCTAAATAACCATCCTAAACTCTTTCTAGAATGTTCCATGGTAGATCCTATCTAATCCACTAACCTAAACCCAATTCTAGAAACTTCCATGGTTTTAACTATCTATACAATTATCTTATCTATACCTTGTTATAGTTAATTTCTTTCTAGTAATGCGGAACATCTTCATTTTGCTCCCTATGGTATCTCTGAATTGTCTCTTGGTAATGAGTGAGGTTTTGTGTAAGTTCCCATGTTGCATTGTGAATAGGATAACCTTTCTAAAGAACTTTGTACTGAAGTTGTAAACATCCATTGCCATGACAAAGGTAGTGATGCTCCAAAATACTGTCCATCTTATATTCTTATTGGTCATCAACTACAATTGGTGGTGGTAGTGGTGGTTGGTGTCAATCCGGAAAGTGCTTTGACTCGGTATGAAATTCCTTCAGTTACAAAATATAAAAGACTAGATGGGTCCAAATATGTGGTGGAAGCTTAAGGTGATATACGACATCAAAAATCACTACATAAATGTAAAAAGATCCAAGCCATCGAGGTGTTAATTTATGGATTTGGATTGATGTAGCAAGTGACAAGTTGGCATTAAAGAGTAATATTTGATCACCCTCTCAAAAAAGTCTTGTATTATTGATGGTTATCTGTAAACTGCTTTAGTTGATTCTGTGCTATAAAGAAGTGATGTCGTACCTCTTGTAAGGCCATTGTAAGCTATTGTATAAATTTTGTTGTATAAAGGTCCAATTTGCATGCTTTGTTTGTCCATCTGTTTAAGAATGGAAGGTTGTAGACATGACAAGTCATATACCTAATAGCTTAAACAAAGTTTTTTAAAAACTTTGTGTGAAGCATGGATCCTGATCTGAAGTAATAATATGAAGAAATCCATGGTGACAAAAGATGGTATCAAGAAAGATTCATACAAGCATTGGAGCATCAATATCCAAGCGTACCATGGCTAAGTGAAGTTTCTTTAAGAGTCAATTCACAATGACAAAAATTGAGATATGATTATGAGACAATTACGATAAACACATAATAAAATCTATAGTCATTTACTCTCAACTTGTCGTAGGTAGCAAAATTGGCTGCAATAGTTTAGGAGATGCTATGTTGTATGCTTTGTTATATTGACATGATTTGCAGGAACATATAAAGGTTCAAACATCATAATACAAATCTATCCAAAACCATATCCTTGAAATTTGTTCTAGAATCTTCTCTTATCTTAGATGTTCAAATATTGAGATTTCATGTTCTTCTTAAAATATGCGCGTTTGGATTTTAGCATTGTCGAGTATATAAATTTTCTTTTAAAAATAAAAAAAGCCATCACTAAGAATGTAATCATGATATTATATATTGCCTACCTTCTATAGATCGCTAATCATCTTGAAATAAGTATCCCAATGTATAACTTTCTTCCATTCTATCTCTTTAGTTAGATTTGAAATGACACTATTAATGGTAGGAACTTTTGCCTTGTTTGTCAATTCAACTCTTAAGTATGGTCTCCGCAATAAAATATCTAGCACAATATGTTGTCACCCTTGCTTATATTCAAGCTAGATATCAAAAAGTTGTAATTGTTCTTCTCAACAATGATGCCACAATTTTATATTTTCTAGATGCAAATCATATAGCAAGGATTGATGGTGAGTCCAAACAACCACTAGTTTCTCTAATAGATAGTGTTGCTACATCTTTGTGGTGTGTATAATCGCTAATTGCTCTAGATTATATATAGAGTAATTGTATTCTACTCTTCTGAGCTTGTATGATTCATATGCCATAGGTTGAAGGCCCCTACCAAAATCTTGTTGAAAGACTCATCTAATAGCAAAGTCGAAAGCATTGATATCAAGTGTACAAAGAAGATTAGGATCATATGGTTGCAATATTGGAGTAGTAATGAGTGCTTCCTTCAACTTATCAAAGGCATTTTTTTCTCCAGTTTTCATTCAAATGGGGCACCTTTCTCCAATATGTTTGTTAATGAGGCAACAATGTAAGCAAATCGTCAAAAAAAATAGTAATAGTATCTAGGAAGGCCTAAAAATGAACAAACTTCAAAAGTATCCTTGGAGGTTGGCCAATCCTTCACTACTTTCACCTTATCTTGCTCTATATGCATGCCTTTGGAAGACACTACATACCTCTAAAAGATGACTTTTAATTTTCAAAGTTCATATTTTGATTCCTTGTAATAGAAACAACTATCTTGCAGCCAACACAATACTTATTATAGGTATTGCTTATGCTTTTCAAGGATTTTATTATATACGAGGATATCATCAATGAAGACAACTACATACTTGACTAAAAGGTCTCAAAATAATCTGTTCATGTGATTCATAAAAGAAGCTCGAATATTGGTGAGGCCAAAGGATAAAACCAACCATTTAAAATATCCATATTGTATACAAAATACTGTCTTTTATACATCGTTTCTTGCAATAGGTGTTTGTCAATAGTTGCTCCAAAGATCTAATTTACTAAAGATGGTCACATCTTAAAGTTAGTCAAAATGATCATCTACACGTAAAAGTGGATATGCATTTTTAACAATCTGCTTATTGAAGCCTCGATAGTCAATGCAAAGGTAAAATCCACCATCTTACTTAGATGCAAAGAATATAAGTGCTCCCCATAGTAATGTGCTTTTTCAAATGGGGCCTTTTTCTAAGAGTTTATCTAATGTCTTCCGTAGATCTTCAAGTTTTTTTTTTTTAATGTTAGGTGATAAATTGGTCAAGCTGCTAGTTTGGCTCTAAGCAATAGTTCTATTTGAAAAGAGGCACCTCGATGAAGAGGTACACCACTAAGTAGATTGATTAGAAAGATATTTTGATATTTTTTTATGAGTTGCTTTGCTTATTCTATCCCTTCAATTGTCTTTTCTACATTTGATGCAAGGTTTGAAACTACCATATATATATCAATTTCTCATGCTGTATTTGCTTCTTTATAAAGGTTGTCTCTATAAATAAGTCTTTGGTTGTAGATTATCTTTTCTCTTCACTTGATGCACAAGTATGAAGAATCACCTTGCATCTTCCATCTTTAAAAGAAATTGTCTTTGCTAGCCAATCAACTTGCTTATTTTCCATCTCTAGCCATACCATACCAAGGATAATATCATACTTTAGCTTTATCACTTTGAATCTCTTTCTTAAGATGTAGACATTTGTCAATTTGAAGGTTTCTTCTTTACACATCTCACTCAATATGTTTTCTCGATCACCTGTAAGGTATATGCTTCTTCCCTTGATTGTTTTAATTTTAATTCTAAGTCGATTAATAATTTTAATTGAGATGTAATTTTCTATAGAGCCACAATCTAAAAGCACTCGACATAGTTGTCATCTTGGTAGCCCTATTAGATACACCAATCGATTCTTTTTATAATTTTTCAAGGCCATACCATTTTTTTCTAAGAGATAGTAGCTATTCCTAGTATTGGCCCTCGATGCCTTTATTGGAGAGCTCCATTTTCTTGCTCTGACTCATTATCAACTTAGTGAGTTTTGAGATTGTGAACCTGCCTTGTCTTATTAGTGCTTGAATTTTAATGTTTTAGACAACCTCTAATATAATGGCTTGACTCTCAATAATAAAAATACAATCTCTTTTGTACTAATATTTGTCGTCTTTGTAGTGTCAATGGTCGTTGTAGAGCAATAATTTCTATTGAAGTTGATTATTGTGCCATAGTCTTAGATAGCGACATAGGACTTTGTATTATAGGTCAAGCTCTATAATTTTTGAAATCTATAGCATCGACCCTCTCTGCAATCCAAATGGACTCTTCAAATATTTTTCGATTCTTTAGCTCCACTTCTCGATGGATCTCAAGTTTCAAATCTCGTAGGAATCGTTCCATCATCTCGACTTCCAAAATATTACCAATTTAGATATATAGGGACTTGAATCAAAAGACATAATCTTGCACTGACCTAGATTATATAAGATTTGTGATTTGATCGCATGCTATCTTCTCTGCATTGATGGGCCAAAATTGATTCTTAAACTTAGTGTCAAATTCCTCTTGATCACAAAATCTACCTTGAATTTCATAGCTTTGAACTCGATGTTGCTACAAAATGGCTGTTGCATCTTTCAAATAGTTGACTCTATATATAATTCTTTTAGTGATATTTGTTATACATAGTTAGAGGTATTGTTGTATGTTAAAGAGCCATTGACATACATCTTCTTATCTTGAAGTCATAGAGTATGTACTAGGCTTATTGAATTTCAAGCTAGCAAATGTCATAGACATACAACTAAAGAAGGTTCTAGAAGATTCTAGAAGATTTTAAAAGATTCTAAAATATTCTAAAAGATTTTAGAAGGTACCAATAGGTTCTAAGAATGCTCTTGAAGGTTCTAGGAGGTTCCAAAAGGTTGCGAAAGGTTCTAGTAGATTCTAAGAAAATTCACTAAGACCATAGGAGGTCTTAGAAGATTCTAGGAGGCTTTAGATGATTTAGGAAGTTGCTAAAGAAGGATCTTAGGCTTGCTTTGTTCTCAAGCCTCATAGAAACTCCTCAAGAAGCTTCCTAGGACATAGTATATATAGGAGCTGAGGTTGAGAGAATCCTTAGTCTCGACAATTCACTTCTTGTGGTCTAGCTAAGATCTTCTTACCTTGTATCCAATTATTGTTCTAATATCAAGCTAATTTTATTTCTTTGTCTTGAATCCTTGTTTTGTATATGATTCCTAACAATTTGTCAAAACTGCTATAAAACAATATTAGGAGCTTAGTCTCTCTTGATAGAGAGTGGATTATCCCTCTTCTTGGAAGTACTATAGGATTCTAGAGGTTGTAGATTACCTTCTTCTAAAATAATATTGTTCTTTTCTTAATATTCTTTTGATTTCTTTTCTTTATATCATAGATCATATTTTTTCTCTTTTGAAGGCATGTATTTTTCTGATTTTTTATGGTAGAAGGTGGAAAAATCAATTTGACAGAAATAAAAGAGATCAAATTAGATTCTATTATTAATACTCTTAAAGCATTCAGGATTAGGATAGAGACTTTGTCAGAGCAAAATGAAGAACTATATATGAACATACATAATGGTAAAAGACCTAGAGTACCTCAACCACTACATGAAATTACAATAGAGATTCAAAATTCTCAAACGACTATGTCTACTTCAAACATGGGAGGTGCATCCACTTAAAGCAATGATCTAACAACAATAACAACAAAAGAAACCAAAGATCAACCTTTCAAAAAATATTCAATAGCACTCGCTTAAAATTTTGTGGCTTTTTAAACCAAGTATAACTAATTACCTTGCTTCAACCTCAATGATATTCTACTGAAGCATCTCATGTTAGTTTGGTTGAAACCTTGCTCTTGAGTCAAGCTTTATTCTAGTTCACTTCATTATTTGAAAATAATTCTCTTATATTGTATAATTTTGAATCATTTTTGGTACTATTTGTGGAAGCATTTAGTGAACATGATAAGGTTTGTTCTTCAACAACTAAAATTCAAAGCCTTTGAGAAGGAACATGCTTTGCATCAACATATGCCTCAAATTTTTGACAATTAGTATGTGATATAAATTGGAGAAAAGATGCATTAATGAGCCAATTTCATTGGAAATTCAGAGATGATGTTAAGGACTTATTGTTGTTTATGCCAGATCCTCTAACACTTAATGAAGCCATTAGTCAAGCTGTGAAGTGTGATAATGATTTATTTCAATAACGACAAGATAAACATTCTTCAATTATACCACATGTATACACCAATTATTTTGCAGCTGCTTCACCACCCAATTCTAATGAGCAATTGAAAGCAAAAGATATGCAAATTAATGCAATTCACTTTAAACCTCTTTCTGAGTAAGAAAAAAAGCATCAAAGGAAACTTGACCTATGCTTATATTGTGGAAAATCTGGCCATAAGATTAATAATTGTTCAAAGAAATGCCAATATGTATATTGAATGAGGAGTGCAGCCACATCATCAAAAGAGTTGTAGGAAAACGAGGGTGTCCAACTATAGTAGAAACCATGTGGCTTGATTTTTCACTATCACAAACCAAAAAAGATCCTCTACTCTCTACTAGCCCTTTTTGTTGTTTTACTATATTTGTGTGGTTAAGAGTCATAAAACTAGATTGTCATGCATTACCTCACTCAGGAGCCTCTGCATGTTTTATTGACAAAGAATTTTTTAAATCATAAAAAATCTATATGGTCAAAAAATCCAAAGCCGTATATATAGAAGTAATAGATGGTCGACCTTTATCCTCTAGAGATGTCACTTATGAAACAATTCTATTAGAAATAACCTTTGACAACTATAGCAACCAAGTAGTATTCAATGTCATTAGATTATCATCAAGTGTAATTATTTTATGACTCTCATGGCTTGGAAAATATAATCTACA
Organism: Physcomitrium patens; assembly: GCF_059467195.1. Lineage (NCBI taxonomy): Eukaryota > Viridiplantae > Streptophyta > Bryopsida > Funariales > Funariaceae > Physcomitrium > Physcomitrium patens. Next base: position 6,529,489 of record NC_143425.1, on the reverse strand, counting down.
AATAGATTGGGTATTACAAAAGTTAGATTTTCTTCTAATAGATCATAGAACCCCCAGATTTATAAAAAAGCTTCTAACACCTGAGAAGCCAAAACTTAAACAGCATTTATTTATTAGAGCTAGAATATTTGTGAGGGCGGCCAAATTAGGTATTACGTTTATTTTTTATGCAATTCTACAATTAACACTTGTGGTTGCTACAACAATAATTCCAAAGGCATGTAAGGATTTTGTAGATGTATTTGAAAAGAAAAATGCGGATATCTTGCCAAAGCATTGTCCTTACAATTGTGCGATTGACCTTCAAGAATGTGCTCAACCACCATTTGGAGTCATCTATAATTTATCCTAGAATGAGCTTGTGACTTTAAAAGAATACATTGAAAAAAATTTGGCTAAAAATTTTATTCAACATTCTAAGTCACCAGCTGGTACTCTGATATAATTTGTGAAGAAAAAAGATGGATCCTTATAAATATGTGTCGATTATCACAGTCTTAATAAAGTCACAATAAAGAATCGATATCCATTGCCATTGATATCCAAACTTCTTGATCAACTTGGTTAAGCAAAGATCTTTACGAAGATTGATCTACGAGTCACATATAACTTGATACGCATTAAAGAGGGAGATGAATCAAAGACTAGACTTTTTGAATACAATGTCATGCCTTTTGGACTTATCAATGCTCCAACCATATTTTAATATTTAATGAATGACATATTTTGTAAGTATCTCAATGACTTTGTTGTGATTTATTTAGATGATATTATGATCTTTTCTAAGAATCCAGAAGACCACAAAAAACATCTCTACCTTGTGATGGAAAATCAAAGAAGTGATGGGCTATATACAAAACTAAAAAAGTATATATTTTATGCACCTCAAGTCGAGTTTGTTGAATATATTATTTCCAACAAATGCCTTTTTATGGATGCAAAGAAGGTACAAGCAATCATCAATTGAGCAAAGCCATAAATTGTATGGGATATCCAATACTTTTTTGGATTTACAAACTTCTATAAGATTTTCATTAAGAATTACTCCAAGATTGCTACTCCACTTATACAGTTGATATGCAAAGACAAACTAGACTAGAGTCTCAAAGCAAAAAAAGTTTTTCAACGCTTAAAAAATACTTTTACAACAGCTCTAATTTTGATACATCCAGATTTCAACAAGCCTTATTTTATGGAGACTGATGCCTCAGACTTTGCATTGGGAGCAGTTTTGTCATAATATGGAAAAGATGGCAAACTTCATCCAATAGCATTCTATTTAATAAAATTCTCAATGGTAAAAATTAACTATAAAATTCATAATAAAGAGCTACTTACTATCATAGATTTTTTCCAAAAATGGAGCTACTTTCTTGAAGGTGTCTCTCATCAAGTAATTGTATATACAGATCACAAGAATCTTAAATATTTCATGTCAGCCCAAGTATTGAATTGTCACCAAGCACGTTAGAATATATCTTTATCACAATTTGATTTTTGCATTACATATCAATTTGAGAACTAACAAGGGTTATCAAATGCATAATCAAGACATTCCTACCTTGAACCAGAAGAAAGCAAGGCAACATATGATCAACAATAGGCAACCTTATTAAAACTTGAGTAATTTTATTTTTGAGCAACTAATGTATCAATGCCTGCAAATTTATCATTTTTTGATCAAGTTTGTAAAGCCTCAAACATCGACCTTCTTATTCTTAATATCAAGTAACTTGCCAACAACCTTCGTGAAGAATCTTCTAAATTCAAGTATGAAGAGAATTTCTTGTTCTTTGAAGAATGTTTGTTCACTTCAGAAGGACCAACTCGCTTGCGTGTTCTTCAAATATGCCATAACTTCCTTATAATTGGACATTTCAGATTCAATAAGATCTTGGAATTTCTATTTAGAGACTTTTGGTGGCCTAAAATGTAGAAGAATATTAAGAAATTCGTACTATCATATGATACTTATTCAAGGTCAAAGAACCTTTGACATCAGCCATATGGACTTCTTCAATCCCTTCATGTTCCAAGACAACCATGGTTATATATTTCTATGGATTTTATTACAAATCTTCGACCATCAAACTCATTTGATACCATCTTTGTAGTTTTTGATCAATTGACCAAGATGGCACATTTTATACCTTATAAGAAATCAATTATTGGTGAAGAGACTACAAGACTCTTTATTCACAATGTCTATCATTACCATGGGTTGTCAAATGACATTGTATCAAATTGTAGGCCACAATTTGTATCAAGGTTTTGAAAGGTACTTTTCAAGATTCTTAAGATTGAGATCAACCTTTTTTCTTCCTTCCATCTTCAAATTAGTGGAAGTTTATGCTTAGTCACAAGTAGAAGGCTTGAGACACTATCAATGGCTACTAGGGCCTATGAACCATTTATCTTGTAAAAAATAATTAGAATATATAGGAGATATTATGTGACAGATCTTCAACTTCTTGCACGTAAATTAGCTTGTTGCAATATTGCTTCTTGGAAACCTCGAAGCTGAAAGAGGAAGTGATGTCACAGACATACAACTAAAGAAAGTTTCAGAAGTTTCTAAAAAGTTTTAGAAGATACTAATAGGTTCTAAGAAGGCTCTTGAAGATTCTAGGAGGTTCCAGAAGGTTTCAAAAGGTTCTAATAGATTATAAGAAAGTTCTAGAAGATCATAGGAGATTCTAGAAGGTTCTAGGAGGCTTTACATGATTTAAGAAGTTGCTAAAGAAGGATCTTAGGCTTGCTTTGTTTTCAAGCCTCATAGAAACTTTTCAAGGAGCTTCTTAGGACCTAATATATATAAGAGTCGAGATTGAGAGGATCCTCAGTCTCAACAACTCACTTTTTCTGGTCTAGCTAGAACCATCTTGCCTTGTATCTAGTTGTTGTTCTAATGTTAAGCTAACTCTATTTCTTGGTCTTGAATCCTTGTCTTGTATATGGACCCTAACAACAAATGTCGACTCTCTTATCTTCAAGGCCTCTATTTGTCCTTACAAAGTAGTTATTTGGCCTAAGAAATATTGTATTTGAGCCTTCATTTGAGATTGTTCCATTATATCTCTCATATTGTAATTTTTCTGCTGGACTCCACTATTGTAATGTCTTTTCACCACCCGATTGACTTTTTAAGAGTAGCTCATGGCAACCTCAATACAATATCTTATGTGACTATAACAATTGAACTTAGACTAGATAATGACTATTGACATGCTATCAAAAGTAAACAATCTTAAAACTCACTATGATATCAATGAAACAAGATCAAACTATCTCAAAAAGCCAAGACCCTTCTAATCTTTAAGAACATAAAGCCTCATTACAAAATAAGATAAAATAGATCTAAATCAAAACTAAATGGAATTAAACAAAATAGGACATGAAAGATAAAACTAAGTAAATAAAAACAGAACAAAATAAAATTGAATTGAAAGATGCAAAACCAAATTTTATTAAGAGAAAAGATCCAAAGCCATATCTGATCAGATGCTCCAAAAGGCCTTGGCTAGTCCTATTTATACCTTGTTCTACTACCCTAGACTTTCTAGAATATTTCTAGGTGGTGGATTTCACCTAAATAACTACCTTAAACTCTTTTTTTAAAAGGCTCCATAATAGGCCCTATTTAAATGACTGCCCTAAATTCTTTCTAGAATGTTCCATAGTGGATCCTATCTGATCCACTAACCTAACCTCAATTTTAGAAACTTCCATGGTTTTAACTATCTATACAAGTATCTTATTTATATCATGTTACAAGAATCCTACATTAACATCTTGAGAATAATCACAGTAATTTGATGATGACCCTAGCAAAACATCACAAGAATCTACATCAATGATTTCCTCCTGAGAACTTTCACATGAGCTATTTGAACATACAAGACTACTTACTTTATCAAACTTTTGCTCTTCCATAGCAAAGGCAATACTTATAAGATATCTATTATTAAAATAATTAATATTTTAAAGAAGTGAAGTATAATCATAAAGATTGATATTTAAATGATGGATTTAAAAGTGATTTTATTTTTATTTTTCTTTTATATGTTAAAAAAAAAAGAATAAATTATATAAGATTCATATTTCATCAAATTATTACACCAATATTATTGTTCTCTTTTATCAATGTACAACACTATATTCTTAATACACACATACACACACACACACACACACAAAAATATATATATATATATATATATATATATTGAATTTGTATTATTACAAATTTAATTTTTAATTATTTTATAATTTTAAATTTTCTATTTATATTAAAAATATATTTATATTTATATTTATTTGATATATATATATATATATATATATTTTTTATTTAGTGGAATATTAAATCGACCCACCCTCCTTCGTTTCCCAGCTCTAACAACTCTAACATTTTCTCAAACACCGCAACACAAAACACCCTTACAAATGAACCCACAGCAAACTCGTGCGCAAGAACCCACCTCGTCCTTTCAAACCCTTTCCACGCCGGCCGCAGAAGCATAATCACTATACCCCAAAAACATGAAAGACAAGATATCTGTCCAAAAAGAGAAAACCCCAATTTGCTGACCAAAACAACTAACCTACCACGAAATCCTGGCAATCCGAGTCCCGCGACGCGAAACAATCTCAAGCAGCCTCATGTCGTGGAGCGCGAGAAGTCGCCAGCTCAGGACCACTCAACCAAATGAAGAATCTGAAGCTGTAGAAGAGGAAGACAACAACGACCATGACAAGCGAGAAGATTCTAATGCACAAAGTGAATCTGGCGCTCCATGTGGGTCAGCTTATCTACAGCCCTAATCCACAGCCCAAAATTATTGTACGTCGCGCTGCTGGGTGGAGTGCAACATGACTGTGACTGTGGGATGATTACCTGAATCTTTAAAAGTTGCTCAATTTCATCGTCTCTATCTTGCTGCAAAGGTGCAGCGACTCTCCCGCTTGTGGAAACTGGCGAAGTAGAGCGCAGCCGATCATCCTCGAAGGTAAGCTGCAAACCTGTCGAAACACCTGTAGATTGAGGGTTAACCACAGATCCGGGGCCAATCTGGAGGAAGCTGATTCGGGGCAGGTAAATTCAAAGAGTTTGTCTAAAATCTCACATTGGTTGAATAGGCGATAATGCTTCGATCTGGTCACTCCAGGAGACGGATTCTGGAACTTCCCGAAATATGAGCTCTGATTGAGCTCCGCCTCCAAGAAGGTGCGGTGATCTTCATTTCCCCAGCAGCTCTGGACCTGATCCAAATCAGAGCACACAATCAGCTTGATCATTTGGAACAAGCCCCTCTGCATGAAAAAAGACTACCAACAGCCACAATGAGAGTTGAGTTTCCACGCCCGTTGTGGCGAAAGCCGCCCAGAATGTAGAAGTCGAAGGAGATCTGTCTGGACCTGTTGTTTCCATCGGGAAGAACGACGTTTGCCGGATACTGCGATTGCGCTGCCATTGCAAATGCTAGTCCGCGTGGGCTGGGAACGAGCGTGGGCCGGGAACGAGGGGGGTTGGGATGATGGAAGAGAGGGTGGGTCGATTTAGTAAAAGGATGGATCACTTTGTCATTCCTCTTTATTTATGATGAATCAATAAATCTTCTGAAAATCTATGAAAACTTTTTCGAAATTAAAATCAAAACCCCAAAAAGAGCACTTCTTCCATAAAAAGTAAAATATTGATTGTGGCTACAACCCATTTGGAGAAACCAAGTTGTGCCAATATATTACAATGGCCACTTCAACAAAAACGACAACACAATGAAGATGATGGTGAGGAGGTAGGAAAGGAGGAAATGAACGATGTGGGAGACAAAGAAACATTCACAAAACAACAACTTCCAACTTGTTGTAGAAATGAGAGTGAGTGATTGAGCATGTTTGCTGCTGCTGATTTTTTTATCAAGGCATTGTTGGTTATGGGATAATGGGAGCAGGAGGAGGAGCAGCAGCAGGAAGAGCAGGATTTCGGCAGCTATTTCCACGTCGGAGCACTTTGTTTCTAGAATGTTTGGTGATTCTACACCCACCACTCACGAGATGCTGTGTTTTTTCGTGCAGAGTCGGAGCCGAATGCTTCAGATGCCGGGAGTTCCTGGAATCGAGTCTTCAGCCATGGGTTGGGAATGAGACCCACTTCTTTTGTGCTAGGTTTTAATGAAAGTGCTTAAATTTTGCTGGAAGCTCGCTGTAGGAAATGAAAGAGAGAAGAGAAACCACCGACCAGACGTAGATGCGAATGCAGCTCCAGAGTAGCGGAGCAATGAGGCAAAATGAAAAAACTGGGTGCCACCAAATCACTCACTAAGCAAGACAAGCGGCTGGTGGCTATTCTCCCAAGGTTTGTTAGAGCAACACATTTGAGATGGGAGCTTGACATCCGTGTCGATAATCACAACAATTTTGCCAAATGTTCTTCAAAACCACAGACGTAGCTACTTCCATTTCCAAACGCCACTTGCCGCATGTGACCTAAGTAGGTACTTAGTAACAGGTGCTGGGGTTAGAGAAGGATGTAATGTTTCAAACAAGATTTGGTGGCACCTAAACAAGTGGAAAAATCGTCACCCATCAGGCACGCTTCCAGTGCACGCCTTGAACACGGCAACCGACGATAGTTTGTCGCATCCTAGGGCTTATCGAAGGGTCCCACGTGCCTGATGGATTGCTCGACACATACGCTGTACACGTCTTCTGCAACAGAAGAAAACTGCTTGACACGTTCTGACGGAGCTCACGAATCCGGGATATTTTTTGTATAATCCGGTTCTTCCCTTCTTCCTTGATATTTCCTACCCTGCCGTCCATCACGAGTACCCAACTCGCTATAACATCACCTCTCGACCCATCAAGTCTCATGTCGCTGGTTTAGACTTAGAAAACAATTCTGCCCGATTGGAAAAGAGTTTAGAGTTGTATATTTGTATAGTTTTGCACGCGAGGATCAGGTGTACTGTTGATTGCAATTTGTGGGTGAAGAAGATTGCAATTGGCGTTGAAGTTGATACCTGATATTTGCTCAGTTTTCTAGTTGAGATGGGGAAGGGCAAGCACGGACACAAACACGGATATCCTCAGCAGGGGGGAGTGCCCTACGGCTACCCACCTGAAGGTGCGTTACTTTGCATGCGATTCGTTACTGCCTCATAATTTTTCCACGATGCTTACGTTTTATTTGGTGTTTAAATTCTTGGAGTTGCTGTAGGACCTAGATGGTTGATATTTTGATATTACCTGAGAGCGATTATAAACTTGTCAACGTTACAATATTTTGGTCCTCTTGTTTTCTTTCATTTTAGAAAACACGAAGTGTAAACATCATTGTAGTTTCGGTAGATCATTCTTGGCTTGAGTTTGCTCCTCTGGAAATATTCCTGAAGAGGACCAAATCAACGGATAGGGTTTCGGTACACAGATTTTTTATTTTTGTTTTTATTTTTCGTTGTTTTTCTGGTGTTTCTACCATGACAAGTGATTAGGTTTGCTGATTGTAATATGGTATTCTGTTTGCAGGGTATCCTCAAGGGTATCCTCAACAAGGTTATTACCAAGGTCCCCCAGTCATGGGACCTCCTCAAGGATATCAGCGGAGACGTGAGGGTGGCTTTTTGAAAGGATGGTAAGGTTCTTTATTATATCATGGATCACAGTATCGTCGTTACGCCTTCTGTTCTTGCAATGAAATTATACTCATTATGAGGGAACTCTAGATTCTTCGTAACATTACCATCCATCTGACGAATTTTTTATATGTGGAAATTGCAGCCTTGCCGCGCTCTGTTGTTGTTGCCTAGTGGATGAATGCTGCTGTGATCCTGAAATCTTTCTCGGGTGTTAGATCGAGAAGACTTCCTCCACAAGAAGCAGCCCCGGATTCAACATAATTAAAATCCCGTTTCCTAAGCTCACCATCATGACTCGTCCTACCATAGATTTAAAGGAACGATGATGAATTTTTGATTCACCGCAGCCTCATGCTTTTGGCTTTTGTGATGAGGATTACAGGGTACTCTTCTGTATAGACTCTTTTAAGTTCTAGCACTGCCGAGTACAAAACAATGCTTTGGCCAGCAATTAATAATCAATAACATTTTCTTTACAACCTCTTGTAAGGTTTATTTCCATACTTTATGTTTTCACTAAGTAATATTTAGGACAAAATTAATGTTGTATAACAATAATTTTAACGTACACAGGGCGATCTTGATGGTCTACGATATTTAGCTGGACAGGCCACGCTAGGGACTTGCCAGGACCTGTTGATACAACTTTCATCTCAACCGTGAAATAATGCACAAGTCATAATTTGCATGTATGAAAAATATTTGGTATGAAAGCACAAAAATGAATACAACATTCCAAACGATCTATTGTCCCACTCACAAACATGATATAAGTGCAAACTTTGACCTTTTGAAAACGGTATAATTGTTAAACATTCTAATGGCAAAGGATCTCCACTTCAATCACAATTTTTCTGAGTTGACACAATAAGGCGCATCACCACATTCGGAACATAAATTTACACAATACTGACCAGTCAAGTTAAACAGGTTAATTTGACGACACCCATCCAGCTGTACAGGTCGCCTCCACAGCAGCATCGAAGGTGATCTAATCTTACTCTCCATCGCTGCTATCCAAGACGCCTTGGGCAATCGTCAAGCAGAGATGTCAAGCCTCAGATTCAAACAGCAACTATTCGACCCTTTGAATAAGGGGAACTTCGGCATCCAATTCCAAGACCTCTCACTCAAATCATAGAGCAGGGCGGATTGGCCTTTAAGCGAAAGAAAACAGAGCGCATCGTTGCCAGCAATGCTGTGGATCCCAAGCACAGTAAAGGAAACATCCAAAAAGGTCACCGCCAACTCAACCGGCATGAACTCCACATTCAAACACGACAAGTCGGTGGGGTTGAGCTCCCAGATTTGGATATTCTTCATGTCGTCGTCTTCTGTCTGCAGCACCCGGAAGAGATGTCCATGAATTTCCACCAGGCCTCTCTCCTCAGCGGAGTCAGAAGGGATCGGTAGCTCAATGTGCCGCCAGGTTCCTCTGAGCAAGTCGTAGGTCCAGACATACTCGGTGCCGAAATTCTCGAAGAGGACGCCGTTGCACTCGACAGGAGTCCACATTTCACACGTATCGTTGTGGACGTCGGCACCGAGGTAATGAGAATGAGGCCTTGACCAATCCTTAGTTAGACTACTATATACTAGGGTTCTCCAACTGGCATTGTATGGCTCGTAGCTAGTTTGACTTACTAAAATAACCTTGTAGCTATTGGAATGCTCGTCCACGACGATGCTTACCATCGCTAAGTACCACATGAAATCCTCTGGGTCTTCCACATCCAGAGGAGGGAGCTCACGCCAAGATTTCGTGACTGGATTGCAAACCACAATCACACTACCACTCTCTGATTTGTTGCAGACGAAGCAGAGCAAACCGCCTCCGCCTGTCACTAATACAGGCTCCTTCAAATTGCAAGGAAGGAAGCTTAGGCTCAGCTTGAGCCACTTGTTGGATGAGGGGATGTAAATAGCACCCTCACCGTTGGCCACCATTTTCCCCCGTTCGTAGAAAACGAAGCATGATCGCTCGGAGGATCGTTTCGAACAGATTTCCAGGAAGCTTGTGGCGTACATGAGGTGCCACCAGTCTTTGCAAACTGCTCGCATTCGAAGGAAGGAGGGGACGGGGAGACGGGCGAGCACCATGTGGATCACGTGCTCTGGGAGTCTGGGCAGAGGTCTCTCGACATCGACGCGGCTGGAGGAGGCTATATCGACGGTGGGGCGTGTTACCCCTGAAGCACTGCCTGCACGCGGGGTAGAGTGCGCACTGCGCGGGGAAGTACTCTCTGAACATGCAATCCACACAGTGCGTCTGGTTACAACAATTGCTGTTAAATATTCAAGGATTGCAACGGACACTCAATATTTCAAGGTATGCGGTCCATAGTGTGAAAGTAGTGAACAGCGTGAAAGGGATTCATATCATCTGGCTCTTGCCGAATACTATGATAATCGGAGTGAGGGTTTTCTTCGTTGAACAAGCGTTTTAAGCAGCAAATCCTGTTTCTCTCAAACTTTGGCGACACTGAAGTTGATTGTTCGTCTTTTCAAACGCCGCGTTCAATCAGTTCGCATTATGGGAAGGGAAAAGCCAGGAAAAGAAAAAGAAAAAGAAGAATGGAAAGAGCATTGGCATGACCCTAGCGTTATTATTTCAGCATGAGATGAGAATTCCTTATAGAATATCACAAGTCATGATCATCCCGGAAATTTGTTTGGGGAAATACTAAGTTGAGTATTATAAGTTACTGATTCCAACCAATCAAGCACACAGTAAAAACAAACGAAATGTTGGGAAACGCTAAGAAAATGTGTCACGTTTATTAAAGGCGATGGGGGATATTGACATTAAACAGTTGCTCTGGCTTGTAGGAAATGCAGCTGGCCGCTACGTACCAAAACTTACGTACCTGCATTGAACCGCTTCTTGGCCTCTCTAACTGCCACTTTGATTGCGAAAAAATCAGCTACCGACAAGTCCGATCGCAGCAACTCAAACAATTTTTGGTACTCCTCCTCGTTCATCCCAACTAATGTCCGCACTGTAAAATCCCCAAGTTTATGAGCTAGAGCTTTGGGATCCTTAGCGAATCCTCGTAGTATATCTTCTAACCTTGCATTGTACACATTGTTGGTGGAAAAATCAGAGGAAGAAGGCGCGGAGTCCATAGAGTCGTCCTCCATCGTGAATTGGCAAATCTTCTGCGAGATAAGCGTCAACTGATGATGTCGGCTAATCGTTCCCACCCTCGAAGTAGGAAGAAAAAGAAACCCTTCTCTATGCGCTTCAAAAGAGCTCCAATGCAACATTCCTTTGCAAAATCACCAAGGCTCTTCTCGAAGGACCCTGCTCCCACATCCTCCTCCCATTCTAAAAATGCCGACCCCTGAAATCCCTGAAACGTTATCTCCACGGACTTGTGCAGCTGGAATCTGTGGGTACGCTCAGTCACATAGCCCACCAGAATGAAGAAATGCCTCCAACACGCTCCTCTTGTCCTAGGTTTGCGGCGATCCGCCGCAACAAGCCCGCCACTTAACGGTGACCCTCACAGAAGTCGAGATGACTAGAAGGCTGCCGGCAAACGCCGCACAGCTGCCGCAAATCAAACCAAGATCGTCACGTCGCTAACGTCAAACCCCTATACTACCCAAAGCAGGCTCTCGTCCCAGTATATCCCGATCCTCACCAAAACGCGTCATGAGCGTACACTCCTAAGTCAACACACTCAACACTCTCTATCAGAACACGCAATGCGAAAAGAAAAGAAAAAAAATAACAAGCACGCGGCCGTCCACATGCTCGAATTCCGCGAAGCTCGATCTCCACGCACAAACCAAAACCTCCCAAATCTGCCACTCTTGAAGCACACGAGAGCTGAGGCGGTCACACGCAACGCCCCCAACCTTGCCCGTTTCCTGAGTCACTCACACCGGATCACTCGCGACCCTAGCTCTCTCGATCGAACACCGTAACCATCCTCGATTCCTTCCTTGCTTGCTTACTTCCACTGGTGGAGGGTGGGGGTACGTAGAAGCGGCAGAGCACGCCGATGAGAGAGGGTGGTGACAGAAACGGAAACGAGGAGACGACAACACATGAGGAGGAGGAGACACCGGGAGTGGTGAGGGCGGAGGAACGATGACGATGAGGAGGCTGCTACTATGCCGGGGGGACCCTAAAATCTCCCCCCGCAAGCTGCTGCTGATGTTGTCATTATCGTCGCGAGGAGGAGGAGGAGGAGTGTGCAGGCGCGGTACGAAAAGAAATGCGCAACCTCAGCGCCCTCTTCCAAAAATACGATCGCGCGCTCCTTGAATCTAGCAGCGGCGTTGGCATGCATCGCCGAAGACGACGAGGGGGGGGGGAGAGTCGGAGGAGGACGAAGTCAAGGGAGAGGGGAAGAAGGGGACGATGATGATGGTGTCTGTGCTCCCTCGCTACTCCCGAGGCTGAGTCCACTGGGGTCATGGGGACGCGGGAGGGGTATTTCAAATGGTTCCCTACACCCACTCTGGCTGACTGGTTTGATGACATGGCGCTTGTGTGCAGTCCTCGCGCTTTCTTTCCCTTGCCTTTACTTTTTGATTCTGCTTCTTCTTCTTTCTTTCTTCTTCCTATGCTCTGCATTTTCTGTTATAATGGTTTGAGTGTTGGTTTGCCATTGGGAGTGTGTGTGGAAAGGTGGTTTATTCAAGGGTGTATTTGACAATGTTTGTATTTATTTCATATATGTGTTGGGTGTATTGGAGAATGTAATTGTTGGTTGGAGATTTGATATGGTGTACTGTATATGATAAATGAAAAAAGAATAAAATTATTAGTGGATTTGTACTTAAATGAAAGCACTTGTTATGACATGTTGAAGAAAAAGTAGAAATTATTTAGTAACAATGATAATAAACAATATTATGTTTTTATATGAATATGTACAAGAAAATATTAAAATAACCCATCCATTTACTAAATCTACCCACCTTATAGTAACCATTATTTGAAAAATGAATCATCTCCAAAAAGCATTATTACAATCATAGCCCTCATCCTAACACCCTTACTTCTAGCCCCCACTTCCATTTTCAGCCTTCTTCATCTCAATTCCCTCTATTCTTCTTTCTTTGTTTCTAACTCTCATTCCAATCTTCATTTTAACTACAAATTTATGATATATAATTCTTTTCAACTACAAATTTTTCACAAAATGTCTATTTTAAAAGACTTATATATCATAAATTTTATTTCAAAAAATTTAGATTATAAATGTATATAAAATATAATGAAATAATCTAATAATATTTAAATTAAAATAAGAGGAATATTTTTTAATAATAATAATAATATAAAATTAATAATATTTTATTTATAAAAAAAATTTATAAAAAAATAACTATGTTTAAGATTTTTGTTGCCATTTACAATGATAAGAGATGGAAATATTGAAGAACAAGCACTATGAAGTTATAATACTTAGCATTAGCAAGATTGCACATAAAAAGAGTATGAAGTAAGATATCTCTTACTTCCAACATCCATTATTTATAGGTGGTGGCAACTATCTTAATGGATAACTTCCATCCTTTGATGAATATATCCATCCAATATTCTACCAAGACTGTCTATTGTTATCTTATCTACTATATAAATATGCTTTTAGCATATTTTCTATACTCTTAAGATCTTTAGTCCATTTATTTATATTATCTCTTGACCTTCTTATGTACTAAGAGCCAACTCTTTAACCAATAGCAACTTACCTAAAATAATACCCTCTACAATGTTACTTATTATACTTTTACATTTACTTATATACTTTAACACTCTTACTTTGCTATTGATCAAAGGCTTCCAATCCTAATGCCTTTATCAACATGTGATATCTATCTTTTATTAGTATTTTTGTCAATAAATCAACAAGCATATCTTTTGTTGCACAATACTTCATATCAATCACTCTCATTTCAATATTTTTTTTTTATAAAGTGATGTTGAATGTCAATGTGCTTGGTCCTTAAATAATGCTTTGGATTTTTTGAAAATACTAGACATTCTTAATTTTCATACTTCATTCGAATTACTTTCATTTGAAATACTCCAATGTCTTCTAAAAATTATCTTAGCCATATTGCCTCCATTGCATCATTGCTTGCTGCCATGTACTCCACCTCCATTGATAATTTTGAAATTGTTGGTTGTTTCTTGAAATTCCATGAGATAGCTCCTATTCCAATAAAGAACACATATCTTGTTGTTGATCTTTTATCATTTGCATCTCCACTCTAATGTTAAGGATATGAATTTTAAAGAAAGAAAATCCTTAATACACTCTTGTATCATTGAAAGGAATTGGAAGGTCACTCAAAGATGATATAATATTAAACTAAAATGGCTATTGCCAAAAACAAAAAAACTAGAAATTCTTGGAACAAGACTAATGATTAGAAAGGTATTGACAAAAGTGAAAAAGACTTCACTCTTACCTCCATATATACTCTTAACTATGAACTATGTAGGAATGTCATACATGACCTCTAAAATAAGTTGATTTTGCAAGGTAATTTTTTTATATGCATGCTATATAATTAACTTGTTCCGTAAGCTACCAACACATGGTTAACTTTTTGACCAAGTTTCTAACCTATCAATCAACTATAAACATATATAAATTCAAATCAGCATCTATAAAGCTTTTAAGAAGCTTTTTTATAAGGTTTTATTAAATTAACCTACTTTTATCTATTTTTACCTACTTCTATCTAATTATATAGATATTTACTAAAATATATATATATATATATATATATATATATATATCCATGATATTATCCTTCTTTTTAGAAATAAGTTCTACGAAGAGCGGGCTTCATATATTAAGAAAATCTAAGATGTGACAAATTGTATTTGCTACATACTCTAATATTTGTTCTCTTTGAAATTAGTTGATAGGTCTTTGCAACCATCAATAGTGTCTCATATCAGGGCAAGAAGAAAAACTTGTTATTTGATCATTGTTGATGCCTTCATAACTTCCTTTAAATAAAACATTTAGAACACCATCAGAAGTTGTTTCTACCTCTAATAAAATTATCAAATATTGGGACTTTCTTCTAAGGTTGGGATACCAAACACATTATAACTTGCCATCGATTTGAAGAAGGACATGTGGTTCTTGAGGATATTCATTTTAATTTTGTCATCTTGAAGGTTGTTACAATTGCAATGTCTCATCTGATAAGTCCGCAAATAAAAAACTCTTGAGTTGAGTCTTCACATTATTGGTTCTCCATCTCCTTATCATTATAAATAAACAATAGCTACAAAAAAAAGATAGAAAGTAGAATGATATCTTTCTTTGATCTTGTTTCTTTTATAACAAAGATTTGCTATTCTTCATCTTGATTTTGATAGATCTTGTCGATGAAAAGTTTCAACTCTCTTTGCTATATTTATAAGATTCTTTATTGATTCCTATGTATATTCACTAATATCATATCTACGCTAATGAACAAGATATTCTAAGCTATTTTGGAGCTACCTTGAATCTAAGACTTCTTCCATCTTGAACTCTTGATCATTATTCACTTCTATAAGAAGATATGACAATTGTTTTCTTTCCAAAATATATTCACTATCTTATATGGCTCAAGAAGAGATATGTGAAATATAAAGTAGATCTTTATAGACTTTGGTAGATATGATTGATAAGCAACATGATTGATTTGTTTACAAATATATAAAGATCACAACCTATAATAGTTCAATTTATCACAAGGACAAGTAGTCTTGATATTGCTACAAAATAATCTTATCTTATCACCCACATTAAATTATAGTTGCTTCTTGTGATAGGCATCTGCATTTTTCTTTTGTTGTTCTTGAGCTTCTTTTAATTGTAACTTTATTATTACATGTAGCTTTGATAAATAATTTACAAAATCTTTTGCTGTAGGATTATCAACTTTTAAAAATTCAAAAGTATCAAGTCATAGATGATAACTATAATTGGAAAAAAAGATATTTATTTAATACAAGAATGTATTGAATTATTATATGCAAACTCTGCTAATAGCAAAAGAGTTATCTAATCATCTTGATAATAATTGATGGTATACCTCAAATACTGCTCCAAAACTTAATTCACTTATTTTTTTTGTCCATCAATTTGAAGATTAAAAGTTGAAGAGAGCTTTATATCCACCTTGAAAATCTTAAATAGAATTTTCTAAAATCTTGATACAAATTGAGTCTCCTTATTTGATAAAATATTCTTTGGCAATCCATGATAGCAATAGATATTTTCAATAAAAAGCTTAGTTATTTCTTTACTTAAAATAGATTTTATACATAGTATAAAATAAGTGATTTTGGTGAAAAAATCTATAATTATAAATATAAAGTCATATGAACTTGAACTTAGAAGATTTGTAATAAAATCCATAGAAATGGAAGACCATGATTGTTCAGGTATAAGTAATAGTTGGAGAAGTCTATAAGGTCAATGGTAAGGAGTTTTTGATCTTGAACAAATGTCACATGATTATACAAAGTCTTTTACTACCTCCGACATTTGTGCCACTAAAAATCTCACAGCTATAAAGTCTTATTGTATCTAAAATGTTCTGTTGTTAGAAAGTTGTGACATTCTCGAAAAAAACGTAAATGTACTTCTTCTTATGGAACATATAGGCAAAATTTAAAATAGAGTAGGTTGTTCTTGAATTCAAACTTTGAACCATTATAAAACTTAGAAGGAAGATTCTTGATATTATGAAGAAGAGGATTAGAAGACATACTTGATTGAATTTATTTGATAAAGATCAAATTAACAATCATTATTGATTGCATTTCTTGAAGATGAAAATGCTTCAAATTCAACAAGATTGTTCGTTGTTGATCAAAAGATATGTCTCCTTCTTTTGGTACAAGATAAGAGCATTTAAAAAGAATATTTGAGAAACCTTGTTATTTTCTAAGTATCACATATATATACATTTACTTCAATAATTACTTATATAATTAGTTAGAAGTAGATAAATATAGATTAATTTCATAATTTTTTTTAGTAAAGCTTCTTAGAAGCTTTGTAGACGTAGTTTGACTTTAGATGTGTTTATAGGTCAGAAACTTGGCCAACAAGTTAATCACATGTTGGTAGCTTATGGAACAAGTTAATTCTACTTAATAGCTTGTGAAATAAGCTAACCATGTGGTGCATATATAGATAACTTGCCTTGCAAGTTAAGACATGTGGCTAGTAAAGTCAACATATTTTAGAGGTCCTGTAAGACATCGCCACATAGCTCTTAGTTAAGAATATACATAGAGGCAAAAATGAAGCCTTTTTCACTTTTGTTAATGTTGTTCTAAGTCTAAGACTTTTGAGTCTTCTTGTTTTTGGCAATAGCCATTCTAGTTAATATTACATTACCTTTTGAGTGACTTCTTAGTTCTCTTCAATGACACAAGAGTATATCGAAGATTCTCTTTCTTTGAGATTCATATCCCTGATAGTTTGAGAAGAGTGCTTACATATTATTTTTGTTTTGTTTTAGAAGCAAGTGGATTATTCTACTTCCATTATTGTATTTTGAAGGTTGCGGACTATCCACCTTTTAAACAAAAAAAATCTTATTTTTTAACTGTGATCTTTTTTTAAAGAAAGTAGACTATCCTTCTTTGTGGAAATTTTTATTAGAGATTGTGGATTACCCTCCTCTAATTTAACTTTTTGGATTTGTTTGAGTTGCCTATGGAAGAAAAGATTATGGATGCTACATCTTGTCAAGGACAAGAACTCGATAAAAAAATAATTCAGACAAGTGAGCCTTCACTCAAAGAGAGGTAAAAAAAATATATAAACAAGTATATATATTGAAAGAGAAACTGGAATGGCTATTGCCAAAAGACAAGAAAACTAGAGACCCTTGAAACTAGACTAGAAGCAAGAAAGGACTTGACAAGAGTGAAGAAGCCTTCACTCTTGTCTCTATATATACTATCTAACTAGGAGCTATGTGGCGACATTCTATAGGACCTCCAATATGTGTTGACTTTGTAGGATACATGCCTTGACTTATAAGGCAAGTTCTTCTACGTGTGGGCCACATAGTTAGCTTGATCTTCAAGCTAACAACATGTGTGGCACATGGCCAACTTGTTGATCACGTTTCTAATCCAAAAAGTCAATTAAAGACACCTATGAAGTCAAAACAGTATCTATGAAGCTTCTAGGAAGCTTCTATATTAAATACTATAGAATTTACTTACTTTTATCTATTTTTATTTACTTCTATCTATTTGTATATGTAATTACTAGCTTACATTGACATATGATTATGTCCATGACATATGATTATGTCCGTGACATTATCCCCCCTTTCTAGGGATGAGTTCCATGAGGAGCAGTCATCATATGTCGTGGAAATCTATGATGCGACAAATTATATTTGCCACATACTCTGATCTTTGTTCTCTTCGAAGATGATTGATAGGACCTCTCAACCATCGGTAGTGTCCCATACCAGGGTAAGAAGACCACCCAATTATTTGATCATTGTTGAGGCCTTCGTAACTTCCTTCAAATAGAATATTTGGAACACCATCAGGAGTTGTTCCTACCTCTAGCAGAATCACCAAACATCGGGAGTTCCTTCCCAAATCGTGATACCAAACGCGTTGTATCTCGCCATCTATTCAAGAAATAACATGTCGTTCTTGAAGATCTTCATCTCGATTACGTCATCTTGAAGGTTGTGATAATCATAATGTCTCATCCGGCAGGTCAGCAAATAAAGGCTCTTGAGTCGAATCTACTGGTTGTTGGTTCTCCATCTCCTGAGCGTCACTACTACAAAGAAGCTATGAACAAGAATTGAAAGTAAAATGTTATCTTGCCTAGATGTTGTTTCTTTTATAAAGAAGGTTTTCATCTTGATTTTGATGGATGTCATCGATGAAAAGCCTCCATTGCCTTTGCTGCATTTGTAAGATTCTTTATTGGCTCCCATGTGCATTCACTAATACCATATCCGCACCAATGGACAAGATATTCTAATTTATTTTGACGCCGCCTTGAATCTAAGACTTCTTCTACTTCAAACTCTTCATTATTGTCTATTTCTATAGGAGGAGGTGGAGCTTGTCGTCTTCTTGGTATGTCTACTATCTTGTATGGTTCAAAAAGAGACACGTGGAATACTGGATGGATTTTCATTGACTCTGGTAGATGTAAACGATATGCAACTGGATTGATTTGTACAGAAATAGAAAATGGTCCCAGCCTTCGATAATCCAACTTGTCACAAGGACGAGTGGTCTTGATATTGTGACGAAGTAGCCATACCTTATCACCCAAGACGAATGATGGTTGTTCCTTTCGATAGACATCCACATTGACCTTTTGTTGTTCTTGAGCCTTATTTAAGTGGGCCTTCATCGTTGCATGTAGCTCTGATAAATGAATTGCCAAATCTTTCGTAGCAAGATTATCAACTTTTGAAAAGTCAAAAGTATCAAGTCATGGATGATAACCATAATTAGCAAAGAAAGGTGTTTGTTTTGTTGAAGAATGTACCATGTTATTGTAAGTAAACTCTGCCAATGGCAAAAGAGTTGTCCAATCATCTCGTTGGTAATTAATGGTACATCTTAAATATTGCTCCAAAACTTGATTAACACGCTCTGTTTGTCCATCAATTTGAGGATGGAATGCAGAAGATAGTTTTATATCCACTTTAAGAATCTTAAAAAGAGTCCGCCAAAATCTTAATATAAATTGAGTTCTCCTATGTGATATAATATCCTTGGGTAATCCATAATAGCGATAGACATTGCCAAGAAAGAGCTTAGCTGTTTCTTCACCTGTGATAGATTTTGTACATGGTACAAAATGTGCCATCTTAGTAAAACGATCTACTATCATGAATATAGAGTCATAAGAACCTAAGATTGGAAGATCCATGATGAAGTCCATCGAAACAGAAGACCATGGTTGTTCTGGAATGGGTAATGGCTGAAGAAGTCCAAAAGGTCGATGACGAGGAGTTTTTAATCTTGAGCAAACATCACATGATAGTACAAAATCTTTAACTGCCTTCCACATTTGAGGCCACCAAAAATCCCTAAATATCAGCTCCAAAGTCTTATTATATCCAAAATTTTCTGCTGCTAGGAAGTTGTGACGAGCTTGAAGAACACGTAAACGTGCTTCTCCTTCTGGAACATATAGGCGTCCTTCAAAATAGAGTAGGTTGTTCTTGAATTCAAATTTAGAGGGATCATGAAATTTAGAAGAATTATTCTTGATATCATGAACAAGAGGATCTCAAGACATACTTAACTATACTTGCTTAAGAAAAGTTAAATCAACAGTCAATGTTGATTTTATTGCTCGAAGATGAAATAGCTCCGGCTTCAAGAGTACCGTTCTTTGTTGCTCAAAAGCTGCATCTCCTTCTTTTGGTGCAAGATAAGAATGTCTAGACAAGGCATCGAACAAACCTTGTTGTTTTCCTGGCCAATAAGTGATGATGAACTCGAATCTTGATAAAGCCATGCTACAACGAACTTGGCGACGATTTAATATGCGTGCTGACATAAAATATTCGAGACTCTTATGATTTGTATACACGGTGTCGGATTACGTACTTTTCTGCTCGAGAACGCATCGGGCGTCTGGCTGTAGAAGGTAGTATGAAGATTCGCTAATATTCAAGCAATCTATCGGTTTTTTGACTGTTGGAATATAAATGATTGTAAGAATATATCGTAAATCTATACGAATGTTCTTCGACTACTCGCGAAAATCTTTTTTGCACTAGCCGGTAGGTCTCTAGACGTTACAAAGAACCCCAAACAACCCGATCTACTAATCTCCGATATCGCTTTATACTCACGACCTTGTATCCATTGACTGTCTCGTTAGATTAACCCAATAAATTTCATTCAATTCGCATACTCAATCCTATAGACACCCTTTTAATTCTTCAATCACAGACGTAACTTTGATTTCACAAAACAATCAAGAGTAATCACACCCACTTCATTAAAATCCCAATTCACCAGTACAATACATCGACTATTCGGCATTGATCGCTAGAAGTCTTCCCAAAATCCTATGAAAAAAAATCTCAATTCTCTGTCTTTTTTCTCCCTCCCGAAGCATGAAGTTAGTTCTCGGACCTTTAAAAAACTTATTCTCTTCCCTCTTTTTCTTAACCTATCTTCCTCTTTAACCTTAATTCTTCCCTCTTTCAAACCGTAGCCTCTGAATTTCTTCAATCTTCCGTCTTGGATCTGGAATTGGCTCCGCCGTCAGAGCTTTCTCCTCCGTTTTTATCTTTAAGAGATCCTTTTACCGAAAGCACATTCTCGGAATGGCACAAAGGACGGAACAGCCTGAAACGGAATCGAAGCCCCGTAATCGGGACCACATTGAGTCGACCGACCAATTCAAGTCTCATATTGGCTAAGAGGCCTGTAGTAAGACCAAGATGTTTCCATAATTGGACCGCATTGGGTTGCCCAACCAAGTCACGTCTCATATTGGGTAAGAAGCCCGTAATAGGACCTGGATTGGATGTCTTGAAATTAGATCTAATTGGCTCTTTGAACCAGGCTCACCCGTCGTTGAATTGGTCCTTTTCCTTTCTGCTGACTCCCGTTATTGGAATTGAATGGAGCATTTCAGTATGCCCCGACTGACTGTAACGGGGTGACTGAACCTGGCCTCTCAGTATTTGCACTGGAATTGATCGTTGCTCCCAATATTCGAGGTAACTGAACATTATTAAAAGTCCCCTTTCTTTATATTTTCACGATATACTCGTGTTACAACACGACATCCACCCCTCTCAACCTGTGCATCCTCCGGTATGTACCAATTTACCCAATTACTGTTTGATTTATAATATATTCTCTACGTCTTTGTCTAGTTTGTCTTCGTCACCTTTATTATCCAAATCACTTTCATCTTCTTGCTGTGTACCTAACTTGCATAATTCTCCTTCAATATTATATAATCTCTTTTCTTTCTTTTCTTTTAAAATCATCAACTTTCTTATACATAATATTTCCATTCTCCAATATACCAATAAAACTCGCATCAAAGGCACCTTCATCTCGCGAGAGTACCTCCTCTTTTGTACCTCCATAATCTTGCTTTAGAGTGGTACCTCCCCAAAATCCTTAAATCCTTCAACAATCTTTGGCAATGGTTTCTCCCTCAACCTATCTCGATTCCGTTCATGGTTAGGAGGTACTGTTAGAAATTGTACAACTTTCCTCCCATCCTCGCTCCGTACCCTTGCATAAGCAGAACCATCGTCAAGTACTTTTGTTTTCATCCGTGTTGCCGTAATATGAGGTTGTCCTAAAATCAACGGATAAGACGTTGTATCTTGAATGAAGAAATGTTGCTCCGTCGCAACATCCCCAATCCGAATTTGGACATCTGGACAAGCTCCATATAATTTGCCTTGTGTGTTATTAGCTGCTTGTATTGCCCATCCATGTTCCATATCAATTGGCCATTTTTGCTTCTTATAAAGATCTTTAGACATGAGATTTATTTTAGAACCATGGTCGACTAAAGCAACAATTGGTTCTTCTATATCTCCTACTTTCACCAATACCTCAGTAGTTGCCCTTGCCCAATGCTTTCGAGTATAATGGCTCAAAGTTTCCATTTCCTTATCACTATAATCTTCGAAACGTACTCATTAATTATACCCATTCTTTTCATTTGTTGGTTGCTTGAAACCAATATCAACCTCTTCTTCATCTTTATATATTCTTGCATCAATAGCATGACTCAGTCCAGTTTCGCCTATTAATTGCCTCTTTCGCTTAATGCTGTCAATGATAACATCATGAAATTCCTTCTTTGTAATTTCTAAGACTTCTTTCAATGTGAATTCCACCTTAGCGTTTAATATACGTTCTTCCAACATCCCTTTCAAATTTGTTGCCGCTTCAATGTTAGAAAGTAGCTTATAAGCAATTGATTTGCCTTTATCTTTTGTCTCCTTTGTTTTTTCTTCCAATGATGCTGAGGTATCCTTTATAGGTAATTCTTGTGAAGCTGCATCCCGAGCCTTGTCTCCTCGAGTTTGCCTCTTAGAAGAATTTCCTTCTCTCGTATCATCAAAATTTCCTCGTCTCTTTTCTTCCATCAAAGCTTCATGTTGGCTCTTAGCAATATATGCATGAACTGAAAGAGACTCGACAGGATCCTCCCAACCTGTTCTACCTCGTATTGTAGCTGCAGTCCTCAATAATGCTTCTCGAGGTAATTTTCCTTCTTGCATTGTAGAAATGGCAGAAGCCCAAAACTCACTAGTTTCCGTACTTCCACCAATTTCATCGTCTACTCTAGCACCATAACTTGCACTTTCTCGTGCTGCTGTTTCATGCTCTTTTAGATAATCTTGAACCAATACTCTCATTCCTCCCTTGCCAAAATTGATTTGAAGAAGATCATCCCTATCTTTCAATGCTATCTTCCCATCTTTCCAGCAAATAATTCCCTGCGGTATCATATTATTAAATTCATTGCAATCTTTTCTAGTGTGTGAAGCATCATTACACCAAATGCATCTTTGTACATATCCTTGTTTTGAAACATTCTTCGAATTATTTATAGAAGTATTCTCTTCAAGTCTTGCCAATTTGATTTGAAGATCTTGCATTCCTCGTATAATTTCTTCCATCCCCATATCTGCTTTCTTTGATAAGGATGTCGAAGGTTGAATTGTAGGCATTGTTGGTGGTGTTGTACGTACTGGAGCTTTGGGTGCTTGTACTGTTTTCGGAATATTGCTCCTATCCTTCCTCCTTTCTCTTTTTGTAAGCAACCCCACCGCATCTTCAACGTTCTTCCACTTTGTTGTCAATCCTTCATCTTCTTCTTTGTCTTCAAGAAGGAATTCTAATTTTCCTTGCAATTTTCTATCAGCAGCTTGAAGAAATAGATCAACTTTGTTCGGCTCCAATGTCAATTTTTCTACCTTCGACAATTGAGAGTACTGCCTCTCAAATTCCCTTAGTAGCTCTGTTGCTTGCAAATTCTTATTAGGCCGTTCAATCCATTCCTAAAACAGCTTCTTAGTAACGTGATTTGCATCTTCCAAGAAATATTCGTCTTTCAATGCATGTAAAAAAACCTCCCATGAATTCCGATAATGATCCATAATCGATGTAATGTAGTCTCTTATCTCCGGTATCGTGGCAAGTCCAAATAATTCAACCATTCTCTTCTCAGAAACTCGATTTAATTCCATTTCATGAACATAACATCTTAAATACCTTGAAATATTCCTTCCATCAAATTGATCAATTTTATTGACCACTGCTTGCAATACTTTGGTTGCCAAAGCTTCCTTTCGATCATTGCTTTGCTGTTGCTGCATTGATAATGAGAAGGCTTGAAACATAGTAGCAATAGACGGATTCATGTGCATACCTTGTCCTTTAGAAGACCCTCTACTAGAAACTCCTCCCAAAGATCCTTCAAAATTTTTATTTTTGTTTTCCATAAAAATAAAAATAAAATCAAACAAAATCTAAAACCTTTCATTTCACGCTTTCACGTCGGGTTCACCACTTGTGTCGTATTATGTACTTTCCTACTCGAGAACGCACCGGGCATCTGGATGTAGAAGGTAGTATAGAGATTCGCTAATATTCAAGCAATCTATCGGTTTTTTGACTGTTGGAATACAAACGATTGCAAGAATATATCGTAAATCTATACGGATGTCCTTCGATTGCTCGCCAAAATCTTTTTTGCCCCAGCCGGTAGGTCTCTAGACGTTACAAAGAACCCCAAACAATCCGATCTGCTAATATCCGATACCGCTTTATACTCACGACCTTGTATCCACTAACTGTCTCGTTAGATTAATCCAATAAATTTCATTCACTTTGCATACTCAATCCTATAGACACCCTTTTAATTCTTCAATCACAGACGTAACTTTGATTTCACAAAACAGTCAAGAATAATCACACCCACTTCATTAAAACCCCAATTCATCAGTACAATACATCGACTATTCAGCATTGATCGCTAGAAGTCTTCCCAAAATCCTATGAAAAAAAAACCCAATTCTTTGTCTTTTTTCTCCCTCCCAAAGCATGAAGCTAGTTCTCGGACCCTTAAAAAACTTATTCTCTCACCTCTTTTTCTTAACCTATCCTCCTCTTTAACCTTAATTCTTCCCTCTTTCAAACCCTAGCCTTTGAATTTCTTCAATCTTTCATCTTGGATCTGAAATTGGCTCCGTCGTCAGAGCTTTCTCCTCTGTTTTTACCTTTAAGAGATCTTTTTACCGAAAGGACATTCTCGGAATGGCACAAAGGACGGAGCAGCCTGAAACGGAATCGGAGCCCCGTAATCGAGACCACATTGAGTTGCCTGACCAATTTAGGTCTCATATTGGCTAAGAGGCCCGTAATAAGACCTGGATGTTCCCATAATTGGACCGCATTGGGTTGCCCGACCAAGTCATGTCTCATATTGGGTAAGAAGCCCGTAATAGGACCTGGATTGGATGTCTTGAAATTGGATCCAATTGGCTCTTCGAATTAGGCTCACCTATCATTGAATCGATCCTTTTCCTTTCTGCTGACTCTTTTTATTGGAATTGAATGGAGCATTTCAGTATGCCCCTGCTGATTGTAACGGGGTGACTGAACCTAGCCTCTCAATATTTGCACTGGAATTGGTCGTTGCTCCCAATATTCGAGGTAACTGAACATTAATAAAAGTCCCCTTTCTTTATATTTTCACGATATACTCGTGTTACAACATGACAACGGTGATTGGACTGAAAACGCCTTCTAGATAATGACGCCATTCTTGAAAAGAATCCACAATTGCAAGAAGTTCTTTGTCGTGGATCTCATAATTGATTTCTGCTACTGAGAAATTTCTTGAATGAAAGGCTACTGGATGAAGTTTCTCAACTGTTTGCATTTGTGATAAAACCGCATCCACAGCAAAGTCCAATGCATCTGTTTCCATAAAGAATGCTTTGGAAAAATCAACATGATACAAGATTGGTGCAGAAACAAATGTTGTCTTCAAAGATTCAAAAGCAACTTCTACTTCTTGATTCTATTGGAATTTGTCTTTACAAGTCAAACGTGTAAGTAGAGCTGCAACTCGAGAGAAGTCTTTGATGAAGATCCGATAGTAGTTGGCAAATCCCAAAAAACATTGGACATCTCTTTTCGTTTTTGGGATCTTCTAGTCTATAATAGTTTGAACTTTCTTAGGATCCATCATAAGTCCATTATTTGAAATGATGTAACCTAAGAAATCAACTTGAGTAGTGTGAAATACACACTTTTATATCTTGGCATAGAGTCATGTATCTCTTAATTTTTGTAACACACGACGAACATGAAGTTCATGTTCTTCTGGATTCTTAGAATAGATCAAGATATCGTCTAGATAACAGACCACAAAATCATCCAAAAACTCTCGAAAAACATCATTCATTAGATGTTGAAAAGTTGCTGGTGCATTTGTAAGTCCAAAAGGCATGACGTTGTATTCAAAATGTCCATACCTAGTTCGAAACGCAGTCTTCCATTCATCTCCTTCTTTGATGCGTACTAGATTGTATGCTCCCCAAAGATCTATTTTTGTATAGATCTTAGCTTGATTCAACTGATCAAGAAGTCCAAATATTAAAGGTAGTGGATACCTGTTCTTGATGGTAATCTTGTTGAGTCCTCGATAATCAACACACACCCACAATGATCCATCTTTTTTCTTCACAAATAGAATTGGAGCTCCTGCCGGAGATTTAGAATGGCGTATGAAATTCTTGGCTAGATTTTCTTCAATATACTCCTTGAGTTCAGCCAACTCATTTTGTGATAAACTGTGGATTAGTTCGAATGGCGATTGTGCTCTTTCTTAAAGGTCAATTGAGCAATCATAGGAACAATGTTCCGAGACTGTATCCGCATTCTTTTTTTCAAATACATCTTGAAATTCTTGATATTGGCTTGGAATGCCACTTGAAGTCTTTTCACCAGTAGAAACGGATGTGACATAAATAATATATGGTGATTCTTTTATAACAGCATGCAAGAGAGCTTTTGTACCTATAAATATGGATTTAATTGAATTGGACTTATGACTCTTTACTTGATTAACTACACTGTTAGTTATACTTTTAGAGAAAGTAAGAGTTCAAGAAATCCAATCTATTTGAAGATTGTATTTTTCTAACCACGATAAATCTAAAATGACTGGATTAGAGGGAGATCTAATGATATTAAATACTACAAAACTATTATGACCATTGATTATTACTTCTATAGGAAGGGTTTTGTGAGTAATATCTCTAGAAGACAATGGACGACTATCTATGACTTCTACATGAACAAGTTTAGTTTTCTTTACTAAAGATATACTATGTCTTTTAGTAAATTCTTCATCTAAAAAACACGCAAATGCTCTTGAATCTAACAAGGCAGAGACTTTGTAATGTTTAGGTCCTAAAATAATATTTAATATAAAATAAGGAGAGGGCTGAGGAGAGAATAGGACCTTTACTAGATGTTGTGCAAGGTTCTAACCGCACCGTCTCTATTGTAGCTGGACAAACTCGTTTTCTGACATATTGACTTCTTTTACAGTCATACTCCTCATTTTGTGAGTGTATCATTTCTTTGGATAATGTTGAGCAGTGTGCTTTGGTTCTACACAGTATAAACATAATCCTTCTTGACGACGATGAGTCTTTTCTTGCTCTTTAAGAGGTTTGAAACATACTGCATCAATTTGCATATCTTCTACTTCCGAATATATGTGTTGAAGAGGTGTTGGTCTTGCCATTGAATTATAGTAACGTTAAGGTCCACTTGTATGGTTCTCAGATCGAAATTCAAAAAGGCAATTGTCACACTTCACAGCAAAGTCAATTGCATGACTCAATGTTTGAAGATCAAGTAAGTTGAGCATTAATTTTTTTACCTCATATTGTAATTCATAGAGAAATTTGTTAATAAGTGCAGCATCATCTCACTTGATATTAGTTACAAGTTGTCAAAATTATGAAGCATATAATATTACTGATCGACTGTCTTGTCGTAAAATATGGATCTTATTGGTTGCAACACGAATTGCATCATGTTCTCCATACATGGATCAAAACTCCACCAAGAAAGCCTCTAGATTATCCAATATTGGATCTCGTCGTTCAAGAAAAGATGAAAATCATGATAGTGCTGAACCTCAAAGAAGCGTACCAATGAATCTAACTTGCGATCTTAGAATTGGATAGCTTTGGGATTGAAGTTCAATCACAAGTTGCACTTGATTGATAAATCCTCGAAACTTTGATCTAGTGCCATCAAACTTCTCGGGTAGGGCAATTCTTGGTTCTTTAACATTTCAAGGGCATTCCACCATAGGAGAAAGGACATGGTTTGGTGCAGATATTGAAGCAGCTCCACCATTTCTATATCTTCACTTCTTGCCAATCTTATTGCTCCTTGTGGTGGTAAATTGAGTTGATGCATCGCAAGCATTAACTCCCTCAATTGCTCTTGCATTTGTGCCATTGCACTCTTCATTTCAACAAGTTCTGCCATGATAACACTTAGAAGAGAGAAGATGTCTAATATCGCTCAAGACAAATAGAAGAGAGGACTTGAGAACAAAGAAAATGCTAAAGACAATATCAGTTTAAAAGAGGATAATCCACAACTTCTAATATGCTTATATCTTATCAAGAAAAAGGGATAATCCACTCTTAATCAAGATTAGACAAAGCTCTGATATTGTAGGTGTACTCTTGTCAATTTGTCAAGGACAAGAACTCGATGAAAAAACAATTCAGATAAGTGAGCCTTCACTCAAAGGGAGGTAACAAAATATAGATAAACAAGTATATATATTGAAAGAGAAACTGGAATGGCTATTGCCAAAAGACAAGAAAACTAGAGACCCTTGAAACTAGACTAGAAACAAGAAAGGAGTTGACAAGAGTGAAGAAGCCTTCACTCTTGTCTCTATATATACTATCTAACTAGGGGCTACGTGACGACGTTCTATAGGACCTCCAATATGTGTTGACTTTGTAGGATACATGCCTTGACTTACAAGGCAAGTTCTTCTATGTGTGGGCCACATAGTTAGCTTGATCTTCAAGCTAACAACATGTGTGGTACATGGCCAACTTGTTGACCACGTTTCTAATCCAAAAAGTCAATTAAAGATACCTATGAAGTCAAAGTAGTATCTATGAAGCTTCTAAAAAGCTTCCATATTAAATACTATAGAATTTACTTACTTTTACCTATTTTAATTACTTCTACCTATTTGTATGTGTAATTATTAGCTTACATGATTATGT
Organism: Physcomitrium patens; assembly: GCF_059467195.1. NCBI lineage: Eukaryota > Viridiplantae > Streptophyta > Bryopsida > Funariales > Funariaceae > Physcomitrium > Physcomitrium patens. The sequence goes on along the minus strand of NC_143425.1, from coordinate 6,500,519 downwards.
CCGTGACACACCTAACAGAAGTGAGAATGGATTTGTAACTATTGCAGATCTTTATGAGCTTATCAACACTCTTAGAGTAAAAATCTCACATATTTCTAATGTAAATCATGGAGGTACTATGCCTATACATATGGAAGAAGTTCAGAGTTTGCGACAAAAAGTTGTGCAATTGAAGGAAGTAAATAGATCTACTTCATAACCAAATTTAGAGAGTTTTATTTCTACAAGTATGATAGGGACAAGGATTAGTATGCTTGAGAAGTTTAATGGAAGAAGATCAAAATTTTGAGGATTTTTACAACAAGTCAAGCTCTATCTAAGATTACATCTTTTTCAATATCCTGATTGATTTATTCAAGTTGGATTCATAGGCATACTTCTATTAAGAAGTGTTCTCTCTTGGTTTGTATCTTTAATGGAAAAAGATTTGTGACTCTTTTATGATTTGAATTCATTCTTAAAAGTATTTACGGCCACATTCAAAGAAAGTGATCAAAATGAGTAGCAGAGACTGAATTCTTATCTTTACGATAAGGATCATGATCAGCTACCATATATACTGCTGAATTCCAAAACCTTGCTTGTGATATAGACTAGAATAACAAAGTACTCATCAATCAATTTTGATATGGATTAAAGGATAGTAGCAAAGATTTGTTATTAATAATGTCAAAAATAGAATCTTTAAAATAATTTATTGCTCAAGCCATTATATATAATAATTGATTATTTGAAAGGCATCTAGAATAAAGATTTGGCTGGAGGGAAAGAAGTCAAGTAATGGCGGTAACTTTCAAGTTTTTTAAAACATATCCATCAAGGCTGGAATCAATGCAAAGTCATACAATACATTTTAAAACTCTCATAGAGTAGGAAAAGACTTGATGTCGCCAAAAGGATTTATATTTATACTTTGGAGATACTAAGCACATTCCTCAACATTGTCCAAAGAAGTAATACAATTATAAAATGAAGAGTATAATTACGAAAGAAGATAATGTGTTTGAAAATGAATTTTTCCAGCTATAATAGAGACCGTGCGACTGAAATCATAAACAATACCTAATAAAGGTCTTATTCCTTCTTCAGATCCTTCACCTTGTTTTATGATAGATGTGTATTTAGGACCTAAAAATTACAAAGTCTTTGCCTTATTAGATTCAAGAGCCTTAGCTTGTTTTATAGACAAAGATTTTATCAAAAATCAAAAAATATTTTTAGTCAAAAAAACTAAATCCGTACATGTAGAAGTCATAGTTGGTCATTTGTTATCGTCTGGAAATATTACCTATGAGATTGTTCTTTTAGATATAATAATTAAAGATCATAAAAGTATAGTAGTATTTAATGTAATAAGATCTTATTTCAATCTGATTATTTTAGGATTATCGTGGCTAGAAAAATATAACCCTCAAATAGATTGGATTTTTCATAAACTTAATTTTTTTAATAGTATAATCCAAGATCAAGTTAGCAAAGTAAAAGTACAAAAGTCTAATACTTCCAAACTTTTACTAATAAGTACCAGAGCTTTCATGCATGCTGTAAAAAAATGATCATCTTTTGATATATATGCTATGTCCATTTCTAATGGTGAAAAAATATTAGGTCATTTCCTAGCCAATAAGAAGAATTCCAAGATGTTTTTGAAAAAAAAATGTAGATATTCTTCTAAAGCATCAACCTTATGATTATTCAATTGAGTTATAAGGAAGAATTCAACCATTATTAGGATCAATCTATAGCTGTGATGAAGATATGCATGTAAACTAGTAATTACATGTATAAATAAGTAGAAGTAAGTAAAAGTAAATAAAAATAAGTTAATTCTCTAATATTTACTATAGAAGCTTCCTAGAAGCTTTATAAATACTACTTTGATTTTATAGGTGTCTTTAATTGACTTTTTGGATTAGAAACGTGATCAACAAGTTTACCATGTAGCACACATATTGTTAGCTTGAAGACCAAGCTAACTATGTGACCCACACATAAAAAAACTTGTCTTGTAAGTCAAGACATGTGTCCTACAAAGTCAATACATATTGGAGGTCCTATAGAACATTGCGACATAGCCCTTAGTTAGATAGTATATATAGAGACAAGAGTGAAGCCCTCTTCACTCTAGTCAACTCCTTTCTTGCTTCTAGTTTAGTTTCAAGGGTCTCTAGTTCTCTTGTCTTTTGGCAATAGCCATTCCAGTTTCTTTCTTAATATACATATTGAATTATTTCTATTTTGTCATCTTTCTTTGAGAAAAGTCTCACTTCTTTATTTATTTTTATTAAGTTCTTATCTTTGATAGATTCACAAGAGTACACTTACAATATGAAAGCTTTGTCTAATCTTGATGAAGAGTAGATTATCCCTTTTTCTTGATAAGACATAAGCGTATTAGAAGTTGCAAATTACCCTCTTCTAAACCGATATTGTTCTTAGTATTTTCTTTGTTCTCAAGTCCTTTCTTCTATTTATCTTGAGCAATATTAGACATCTTTTTTTTAGATGTTATCATGGCAAAATTTGCTGAAATGAAGAGTACAATGGCACAAATGTAAGAGCAAATGAGGGAGTTAATGTTTGCGATGCATCAACTCAATTTATGACCACAAGCAGCAATAAGATTGACAGGTAGTGAAGATATAAAAATGATTGGAGTTGCTTCAACATCTGCACTAAATCATATCCCTTCTTCTATAGTGGAACATCCTTCTAGTATTAGAGAATTTAGAATTGTCCTATCCGAGAAGTTTGATGGCACTAGATCAAAGTTTAGAGGATTTATCAATCAAGTACAACTTGTGATTAAACTTCAACTCCAAAGCTATCCAACTCCAAGATCGCAAGTTAGATTCATTGATAAGTTTCTTTCAGGTTCAGCATTATCCTGATTTTTATCTTTTTTTGAACGACGAGATCCAATATTGAATAATCTCAAGGCTTTTTTGACAGAGTTTCGATCCATGTATGAAAAATATGATATAATTCGTGTTGCAACCAACAAGTTCCATATTTTACTACAAGGCAATCAATGAGTAATATTATACACTTCACAATTTCAACAACTTGCAACTGATATCAAGTGGGATGATGTTGCACTTGTTAGCCAATTTTTCTACTGATTATAATATGAGGTAAAAAAATTAATGCTCAACTTACCTGATCCTCAAACATTGAGTCAAGCAATTGACTTTGCTGTGAAGTATGACAATTATCTTTTTGAATTTCGATTTGAGAACAGTACAAGTAGACCTCAACGTTACTATAATTCAATGGCAACACCAATATGTATTCAACACATACATTCGGAAGTAGAGAATATGCAAATTGATGTGGTACATTTCAACTTCTTATTAAGCAAGAAAAAACTCATCATTGTTAGGAAGGATTGTGCTTATATTGTGGAGAACCTAAGCACACTACTCAACATTGCTTAAAGAAGAGATGCAACCATAAAATGAGGAGTACGGCGATCAAAGAAGATAACAAGTTCAAAAACAAATTTGTCCAGCTATAATAGGAATTGTGTGGCTGAAACCTTGTACAACACCTAATAAAGGTCCTATTCTCTCTTCAGAACCCTCTCTAGGTTTTATGATAAATATTATTCTAGGACCTAAATATCACAAAGCTTTGCCTTGCTAGATTCACGAGCCTTAGCATGTTTCTTAGATGAAGAATTTGCTAAAAGACATAATATACTTTTAGTGAAGAAAACTAAACTTGTTCATATAGAAGTCATAGATGGTCGTCTGTTATCTTCAAAAAATGTTAGTTATGAAATCCTTTGTATAGAAGTAACAACAAATGGTCATAGTAGCTTGCTAATATTTAATATCATTAAATCTTTTTTTAATCCAATCATTTTAGATTTATCATGGCTAAAAAAATATAATTCTAAAATAGATTGGACTTTTCATAGTCTTGACTTTTCTAAAAGTATAACTAAGAGCATAGTTAATCAAGTAAAAAGTCATAAGTCTAGTATAATTAAACCTGTATTTTTAGGTGCAAGAGCTTTCTTGCATGCTGCAAAAGAATGATCACCTTGTGTCATTTATGCCACTCCTGTTTCTATTGGTGGAAAGACTATAAGTGATATTTTAAGCCAATATCAAGATTTTCAAGATATATTTGAGAAGAAAAATGTGGATACTCTTTTAGAATATCGTTCCTATGATTGCTCAATTGACTTTCAAGAAGGAGCACAATCACTATTTGGACCAATCTACAATTTATCACAAAATGAGTTGGTTGAACTCAAGGAGTATATTGAAGAAAATTTGGCCAAGAACTTCATACACCATTCCAAATTTCCAAAAGGAGCTCTAATTTTATTTGTGAATAAAAAGATGGAGCATTATGAATATGTGTCGATTATCAAGGACTGAATGAAACCACTATTAAGAACATGTATCCACTACCTTTAATATCTAGACTCCTTGATCAGTTGAATCAAGTTGAGATCTATACAAAAATAGATCTATAAAAAGTATATAATCTAATATGCATCAAAGAAGGAGAGAAATGGAAGACTGTATTTCAAACAACGTATGGACATTTCAAATACAATGTCATGCCTTTTGGACTTACAAATGCACCAACAGCATTCCAACATCTAATGAATGATGTCTTTCAAGAGTTTTTAGATGAATTTGTTGTATATTACCTAGATGACATCTTAATCTATTATAAGAACTGAAAAGAGTATGAACTTCATATTCGTCGTGTGTTACAAAAACTAAAAGATGCAAGACTCTATGCCAAGATAAAAAAAAAGTGTGTATTTCATACTACTGAAGTTGACTTAGGATACATCATTTCAAATGATGATTTTATGATGGATCCTAAGAAATTTCAAACTATTATAGATTGGAAGATCCAAAAATGATAAGAGATGTCCAATGCTTTTTGGAATTTGCCAACTACTATCAGAGACTTCTCTCAAGTTGCAGCTCCACTTACATGTTTGACATGTAAAGACAAACTTCAATGGAATGAAGAAACGAAAGTAGTAGTTGAAGCTTTGAAAACAGCCTTTATTTTTGCAGCAATCTTGTATCAAATTGATTTTTCTAAGCTATTTTTTTATATAAATAAATGCATCAAATTTTACTTTAGGTGTTGTATTGTCACAAATGGGAATAAATAATAAACTTCATCTAATAGCTTTCATTTCAAAAAAAATTCAATGATCGAGATCAACTACAAGATCTACGACAAAGAACTTTTTGCAATCATGGATTTATTTCAAGAATGGTGCCATTACCTAAAAGGTACTTTTAGCCTAGTCACTATATATATAGATCACAAGAATCTTAAATACTTTATGTCATCACATATTTTGAATCGTCGCCAAGCTTGTTGGAGTATGTCTTTGTCAAGATTCGAATTCAAGATTACTTATTGACCAGAAAAATAACAAGGTTTGTCAAATGTACTCTCTAGACGATCTTACTTTGCATCAAAAGAAGGAGATGCTACTTTCGATCAATAACTCACAATTCTCTTGAAGCTAAAGCATCTTCATCTTTGAGTAATGAAATCAACACTAACTGTCTATTCAACTTTCATTAAGCAAGTTCAGTCAAGTATGTCTTCTGATCTTCTTATTTGTGATATTAAAAAAAATCCTTCAAAGTCTCATGATACTTCCAAGTTTAAATTCAAGAACAATGTACTATATTTTGAGGGACGCCTATATGATCTACAAGGTGAAGCTTGATTACATGTTCTTCAAGTTCATCATGACTTTCTAGCAGTAAGACATTTTAGATACAATAAAACTTTGGAACTAATATCCAAGGACTTTTGGTGGCCACAAATGTCGAAAGCAGTCAAAGATTTTGTACAATCTTCTGATATTTGCTCAAGATCAAAAACTCCTTCTCATCGGCCTTACGGACTTCTTCAACCATAATCCATTCGAAAACAACCATGGTCTTTTGTTTCTATAGATTTCATCACGGATCTTCCAATCTTAGGTTCTTATGACTCTATATTCGTGATAGTAGATCATTTTACTAAGATGGCACATTTTGTACCATGTACAAAATCCATCACAGGTGAAGTAACAGCTAAGCTCTATCTTAATAATATCTATCGCTGTCATGGATTATCCAAAGATATAATATCAGATAGGGGAACTCAATTTGTATCAAGATTTTGGCGGACTCTTTTCAAGATTCTAAAAGTAGATATAAAACTATCTTCGACATTCTATCTTCAAAGTCATCGACAAATGGAGCATGGTTATCAAGTTTTGGACAAATATTTAAGATGTACCATCAACTACCAACAAAATGATTGGAGAACTCTTTTGCCATTGGCAAAGTTTGCTTATACTAATACAATACATTCTTCTACAAAACATACACCTTTCTTTGTCAATTATGGTTATCATCCATAACTTGATACTTTTGAATTTTCAAAAGTTGATAATCCTGTGGCAAAAGATTTAGCAATTCATTTCTAGAGCTATATGCAATAATGAAGGCGCAGTTAAAAGAAACTCAAGAACAACAATATGTTTGTGTGGATGTCTATCGAAAGGAACAACCACCATTCCACATGGGTGACAAGATATGATTACATCGTTGCAATATCAAGACCACTCATCTTTGTGACAAGTTGGACTATCAAAGGCTTCGACCACTTTTTATTTCTACACAAATCAATCCAATTACATATCGTTTACATCTATCGGAGTCAATAAAAATCCATCCAATATTCCACGTTGTTGGAGAAAAGAGAGTTTGCCTTGAGAAAGCGCTGTTAATTGAGAATTTAGTGTTAACTTTTGGTTGACACTAAATTCTCAATTAATCATAAGATGAAAAATATTCCTAGATTATTTATAATTTTATTTTTATTCCTTTCCATGATATTAAACATAATAGTAATAAACATCAAATGCCAAGCTTCTAGTAATAGTAAAATTTATAGCAGTAAATAACAATTACCAGACCTCCAGTAATAATAAAAGTTATGGTAGTAAATAATAATTATCAAACCTCTACTAATAGTAAAAATTATAGCAATAAAAAATAATTATCAGACCTCCCGTACTAATAAAAGTTATAGCAATAAATAATAATTACTAGATCTCCAATAATAGTAAAATCAATCAATAATTTCCAAATCTTTCATAATTTTCAAAACCCTTTTGTAATAGTAAAATCCTTGTAATACCAAAATTCCTCCAATACCAAATCCTTTTGATGCACTAAACTTTAAAATTTGATAATTCTCAATCCAATTGTTAGATTGAGCTCTAATTATTTAAAAAATAAGGCAGTACCCTTAACTCTTTTATATCCAAATTTCAACTATTGATTCTTTACAAAACTCTAGATAACACAATTTCAGTAGTACGGCCTTTACATGTTGACTTACAAACACATATATACTGATTTTGTGATTTCTTACAAACCCAATACTCAAATGACATGAATTTTTTTTTGTGTAGCTTCTCAATATTACAACTACATCTTTGATAAGTTTGACCCAAAATTCATTCAAAATGATAAAAAAAAATGGCTCAAAACATAACCATCAACAATTTGGTTCACTTACTTCCTTAATTTACAAGCTCTGACTTCGATTAGCCATTTCTTCCTCACTACAGATTTAATTTCATCAAATTTTATATAGTAATTGAAGCCCTTCAAGTCAACTTTCCAACTCCACCTTTCGATTGTTAAATGCCTTTCTATAATTCTTTCTATGCTTGAAAGAGTGATAGTAGGTACAAATTTCACATCTAGACTTTAAACAGCCATAACTCTCTGATTGCAGATTCAAAGTTAACAACCCTTTTATAAAAATTGTAGTCCTTCAAACCAGCTTTCCAAAAACATCTTTTGTTTTCCAAAAAACCTTCTACAACTTTCTTTTTGCTTAAAAGAGTGATAGTTAGTAAACAATTCACACCCTAACTTCAAACAACCTTAACTTCTTCATACAAAATTCAAATAACAAACTTTATACACCAAAATTATAGTCCAAAATACCAGCTTTATGAATCTCTCTTCTAAACCCTCAAAATCCCTTGAAGAAGTATCCTCCCCTTTGGTTTTCTCTCGGATAGCCACTTGAAGTTCATTAGTCATGACCTATAGCCAATGAGAGTGAAGATCCTCTTATCCTTGCCTTATTTATCCATGTAGATGGTCTAAGGCCACAATACTATAATATCAATATCCATATCTTTCTACATCTTCCATATTAAATAATCTTAATACTTCTATTTTTACTTATAAAACTTATACAAGTTATTTAAGATTTCTATAAACTATGAAATTCTATAAAAAATAATTCATTATTTTCTAAGGTCATTATTAAAAAATATCAATATAATAACCATTATTTTTACACTATGAATAAATTACAACACGACAACGTATCTCTTCTTGAACCATACAAGACAGTGGACATACCAAGAAGAAGACAAGCTCAACCTCCTCTTATAGAAGTAGATAATAATGAAGAGTTTGAAGTAGAAGAAGTCTTAGATTTAAAGCGATGTCGAAATAAATTGGAATATCTTATCTATTGGTACAGATATGATATTAATGAATGCACATGTCAGCTAGTAAAGAATCTTACAAATGCAATAAAGGTGGTGGAGGCTTTTTATTGATGACATCCATCAAAATCAAGATAAAAATCTTCCTTATGAAAGAAATAAGATCTAGGCAAGATAACATTCTATTTTCAATCCTTGTTTGTAGTTTCTTTGTAGTTGTGACAGTGAGGAGATGGAGAACCAACAACTAGCAAATTTGACTGAAGACCATTCGTTTGCTGATTTACGAGATGAGACATTACGATTGTTACAACCTTCAAGACAACACAATCAAGATGAAGATCTTTAAGAATAACATGTTCTTTCTTGAATAGATGGTGAGTTATAATGTATTTTATATTATGACCTTGAGAGGGACTCCCATTGTTTGGTGATTTTACTAGAGGTAGAAATAACTCCTGATGATGTTCCAAATATTTTATTCAAAGGAAGTTATGAAGGCTTCAAAAAAAATCAAATAATTGGATGGTCTTTCCACCTTGATATGGAACACTATCAATGGTTGAGAGGCCCTATCAATCATCTTTGATGAAAACAAAAATTAGAGTATGTGGCGAATACAATTTATTGCATTATAGATTTTCTCAACATATGATGACGGCTCCTCATGGAGTTCGTCCCTAGAAAGAGGGATAATGTCATGAACAAATACATGTAAGCCAATAAGTACATGTATAAATAGGTAGAAGTAAGTAAAAATAGGTAAAAGTAAGTTAATTCTTTAATATTTATTGTGAAAGCTTCTTAAAAGCTTTATAGATGTTGCTTTAATTTTATAGGTATCTTTAATTGACTTTTTGGATTAGAAACATGGTCAACAAGTTGGCCATGTGCCACACATGTTGTTAGCGTGAAGACCAAGGTAAATATGTGGCCCACACGTAAAAAAACTTGCGTTATAAGTCAAGATATGTGTCCTACAAAGTCAATACATATTGGGGGTCCAATAGAACATCGCCATGTAGCCCTTAATTAGATAGTATATATAGGAATAAGAGTGAAGTCTCTTCACTCTTATCAACTTTTTTCTTACTTCTAGTTTAGTTTCAAGGGTCTCTAGTTCTCTTGACTTTTGGCAATAGCCATTCCAATTTTTTTTTAATATATATACTAAATTATTTCTATTTTGTCATCTTTCTTTAAAAGAAGTCTCACTTATTTATTTATTTTTATCAAGTTCTTATCCTTGATAATAGCTTATTGTAGAATGAATTGACTGCATTAAAGAAATACATTGATGAAAACTTGACAAAGAACTTCATATGCCATTCTAAATTCTCAAGCAAAGCTTCTATCTTATTTGTTAAGAAGAAGAATAGAACTAAACGGATGTATGTGGATTATTAGAGACTCAATAAGATCACCATCAAGAATAGGTATCCTTTGTCTTTGATTTTAGGATTTCTTAATGAACTCAATCAAGCAAAGATCTATACCAAAATGGATCTATGAGGAGTATACAACTTAATTTGTATCAAAGAAGAAAAAAAATAGAAGAGTGATTTTCGAACTATATATGGATATTTTGAATATAATATCATGCCTTTTGGACTCTTGAATGTATTGACTGCTTTTCAACATTTTATGAATGATATTTTTCATGAGTTTCTAGATAATTTTATTATTTTTTTATTTAGATGACATTCTAATCTATTTTAAGAATATAAAAAATATGAACTTAATATTTTTCATGTGTTACAAAAACTTAAAGATGTAAGATTATATGCTAGGTTAAAAAAGTGTGTATTCCACACTACTCAAGTTGATTTTTTAGGATACATCATTTCCAATAAAGGCCTTATGATGGATCTCAAGAAGATCTAAACTATCATAGATTGGAAGATTCTAAGAATAGCATGAGATGTGCAATGATTTTTATGCTTTGTTAATTATTACCGAATCTTCATCAAGAACTTTTTTTAAGTTATGGCTCTACTTACACATTTGACTTGTAAAGACAAATTTTAATCAAATAAAGAAGCAAAAGCATCATTTGATGCTTTAAAGAAGAAATTTACTTCTTCACCAATCTTACATTGTGTTGACTTTTTCAAGGCATTTTTTGTAGAAATAGATGTATCAGACTTTGCTATGGATGTCGTGTTGTCACAAATAGAAATAAATGATAATTCTACTTAGTAGCTTTTCATTCTAGAAAATTTTCATGAGCCAAGATTAATTATGAGATCTATAATAAAGAGTTCTTTGTAATTGTAGATTCATTTTAAGAATAGCATCATTATTTAGAAGGTGCTTCAAGACTAGTGACAATGTATATGGGTCATAAGAACCTTAAGTATTTCATCTTAGTACGTGTTTTAAATCGTTGTCAAACTAGTTGAAGCATGTCTTTATCCAAATTCAATTTTAAGTTCACTTATCGATTTGAAAAACAATAAGGTCTATTAGACGTCCTTTTTAGATGTTCTTATCTTGTACCAAAAGAAGGAGATGCATCTTTTAATCAATAAAGAATGATCCTCTTGAAGCCCAAGTATTTTCATCTTTGAATAATAAAATCAACATTGACTATTGATTCAACCTTTGTTAAGCAAATTCAATCAAGTATGTCTTTTGATCTTCTTATTGATGATATCAAGAATACTTCTTCTAAGTCCTATGATACTTCAAAGTTTGAGTTCAAGAACAACCTACTATATTTCAAAGATCGCATATATATATTCCAGAAGGCAAGGCACAATTATATGTCTTTCAAGTTCATCATGATTTTTTAGCAGTTGGACATTTTAGATACAATAAGACTTTGGAGCTAATATCAAGAGATTTTTAGTGGCCTCAAATTTGGAAGGTAGTCAAAGACTTTGTACAATCATGCGATACTTGTTCAAAATCCAAAACTCTTCACCATTGACTTTATGGATTACTTTAATGGTTACCTATTCTTGAACAACCATAGTCTTTTGTCTCTATGGATTTTATCATGGATCTTCTAGTCTTAGGTTTATATGATTCCATATTTGTAATCATAGATTGCTTCACCAAAAAGATAGATTTTATACCATGTACAAAATCTATTTCAGATAAAGAAACAGCTAAGTTTTTTATTAACAATGTCTATCGCTATCATAGATTGCCAAAGGATATTATATTAGATAGGAGATCTCAATTTGTATCAAGATTTTAGAGAATCCTATTTAAGATTTTAAAAGTGAATATAAAGCTTTCTTTGGCTTTTCATCCTCAAACTGATAGGCAAACAGAACAGATGAATCAAGTTTTGGAGTAGTATTTGAGGTGTACCATCAACTATCATCAAGATGATTAGACAATTCTTTTGCCATTGACAAAGTTTGCATACAACAATTCAGTACATTCTTCTACTCAACAAACACCTTTCTTTGCCAAAAATCTTCTACTGCAAGATTGATATGTGATCTTGAAATCAAATCTTAATAAAGTCATGCTTGAACTAGCTTGGTGATGATTGAAATCACGTATCGACATAAAATAATCAAGGTTCTTGTGACTTGTATATATTGTAACTAGACTTGAAGCACCTTATAGATAATGACGCCATTTTTGAAATGAATCTAGAAATGTGAGAAGTTTTTGGCATAAATCTCATAGTTAATCTTAGTTGCTAAAATTTTCTTAGGATAGAAAGCTGATAGATAGAGTTTGTGATTTATTCTCATTTGTGATAATATTGCATCAAAGTCAAAGTTTGATGTATTTGTTTTGATAAAGAATTCCTTAAAAAAGTTGACATGATACAAAGTTGATGTAAAAGTAAATTTCTTCTTCAAAGTAACAAATAATGCTTTGATTTCTTTATTCCACTCAAGTTTGTCTTTACAAATTAAATATATAAGTGGATCTATAATTTTAAAAAAAAATCTTCATAAAGTTTTGGTAATGATTGACAAAGCTCAAAAAGCATTGTATATTCCTTATTATTTTTGAGATCTTCTAATTTATGATAGTTTGGACTTTCTTTGGATCCATCATAAGGCCTTTATTTGAAATGACGTATCTCAAGAAGTCAACTTGAATAATATAGAATACACACTTTTTATCTTTGCATATAATCTTGCATCTCTTCATTTTTGTAACTTACAACAAATATGAACTTCATGTTCTTTTGTATTCTTAGAATAGATTAATATGTTGTCCAAATAATAAATGTCAAAATTATCAAGAAACTTACAAAAGACATCATTCATTAGATGTTGAAAAGCAGTTGGTGCATTTTGAATCCAAAAGGCATAATATTATATTCAAAATTTTCATACCTAGTTTTGAAAGCAATCTTCTATTCATCTTCTTTTTTGATGCAGATTAAGTTATATGCTCTTTGTAGATCTATTTTTGTATAGATCTTTGCTTCATTTAGTTGATCAAGAAGTTCTGAAATTAAAGGTAGAAGATACCTATTCTTGATGGTGATCTTGGTAAATCCTTAATAATCCACACACATCTATAGAAATCCATATTTTTTCTTCATAAATTAGATAGGAGTGTCCACTAGAAATTTAAAATGGTGTATAAAGCTTTTAGCCAAATTCTCATTAATATACTCTTTGAGTGTAGCGAACTCATTTTTTGATAGGCTATAGATTGATCCAAATGGTGGTTGAGTTCTTTCTTCAAGATCGATAGAACAATCATAAGAACAATGCTTTAGAAGAATATCTACATTTTTCTTTTCAAAAATATCCTAAAAATCTTGATACTGACTATAAATATAATTTGATATCTTTTCACCAAAAACAATGGATGTGGCATATATAGCAAAAGATGGCTCTTCATTTGCAGCATGTATGAAAGCTCTTACATCTACTAATAATGGTTTGAATGTAATAGACTTATGAGTTTCTATTTATCTAGTAGGACCTTAGATTAAATTATAGAAAAAAAACAAAATTTCAAGAAATCTAATCTAAAGATTATATCTTTTTAGCCACAATAATCCTAAAGAATTGGTTTAGAAGATTTAATTATATTAAATATTACTTAGCTATTGTGACTATTAGTTGCTACTTCCACAAAAATAGTTTCATATGTAACATCCTCAAAAGACAATGAATGTCCATCTATTACTTCTACATGTACAACTTTGATTTTCTTAACTAAGAATATATCTTATTTTTTGACAAAGTCTTTAACTATAAATAGGCTAAGGCTCTTCAATCTAATAAGATTAAGACTTTGTGATTTTTTGGTACTAAATAGACTTCTATTGTAAAACAAGATGAGGGATCGAAGGAGAGAATAGGACCTTTACTAGATGTTGCATATGATTCCAGCTATATGGTTTTTATTGTAGTTGGAGCAACTTGTTCTCTAATATATTTTCTTCTTTGGCAATCATTTTTTTTAGTTTGTAATTACATTATTTTTTTTGAATAATATTGAGTAATATATTTAGTTTCTCTACAATATAAACATAAGCCCTCTTGATGTCATCAATTCTTTTTTTATTCTTTGAAGAATTCAAAACATACTTTATGAATTTGCATTAGTTTTAGCCTTATTGAATAAGTTTTTGAAAATTTAGGAGTTTCCATTATTATTTGATTTGTTTGTCTTTAATCAAATCTTCATTCTTCACGTCTTTCAAATAATCAATTATCACATGTAATGGCTTAAGTAATAAATTTTTCTAATGATTCTATCTTTGATATTCTCAATAACAAGTTTTTGATACTATCCTTCAATTCATATCAAAATTGATTGATAAGAAATTTGTAATTTCAACCCATGTCACAAGTAAGGTTTTGGAATTCAGCAACAAATATAGTAGCTAACCGTGATCCTTGCCATTGTCATATTATGTGAAGTATTGCTTGAAAATACGTTAGGCACTTGGCTCTGGGAGATAGAAGGAATTGACAACAACAAGTCTTAACCACTCTAATAAAATCATATATAAATTGCTATAAAAACTTAATAAATATAATTAAACATCAATTAATTCTAATTATTTTTATTTTATTTTATTTTATTTATTTTTGAAATAAATTATAAAATAAATATAAGAAAATTCTAAAAAAACCTAAAGAAATTCAAAAGAACCTCAAAAAATCTTAAAATAATTCTAAAGAAATCCTAAAGAAATCCTAAAGAAATCCAAATCAAATCCTAAAGTAAATCAAATCCTATCCCTAACCAAATCCTAATCCTAACCAAATCTTAATCCTAACCAAAATCTAAATCTTAACTAAATCCTAATCCTAACCAAAATCTAAATCTTAACTAAATCCTAATCCTAACCAAATTCTAATCAATTTTTTAAATCTCAAACAAATTTCTAACAACCTTATAACAGATTTTGAAATTTAATAACTAATATTTGAACCATTGATTTTAATTCAAATTTTGCTAATCCTTCACTTATTAAGTTAAAAATAAGTACAATAAAAATTAAAAATAATTGGAATAATCAAATAGATAATAATTTTAAAAATAAACTTAGATGTCAGTCAACCTCCTTCTTTGACCTTGATGTCAATCTCCCAAAGCCAATTACTCTTGATTGAACCATTACTTTATTTTTAAACTTTACATACTTATTAGAAATTAAGCTAACTATCTTTATAAAAAAAAATTGCTTCAATCTAATTAGCAGATTGACAGATATTTAAAAAAATCTCACTAGTCTTCAAAATCCTAAATTTTAAGACTATAATCCATATAAACCTTTATGCTTTTAAATCTAACTATTTGATCAAATCCAAATTCATAGCTAACATCAACCACAACTACATCAACAAACCAAAAAAAATTCACTTATAGATCTACTACCAAACTCTTGCAATTGTCCAAAATGTCAAATATATTTTTTTTTTCAATAACCAAAGTCACCAAAAACAACCTCAATTTTGCAAAGCTCTTATAAAGTATTTACTCACTAAAATCTTCAAAAATTAGCACCTATACAATTCTTATCAAGTCTTTCTTCCAATTTCACTCTTTAATCAATAAAAGAACCCAAAATTCATTGTTGAGGCTTGGTTTTGTGCTTCAGGGCCTGATTTCGATCCTAGTTGGTAACTGGTCTTCTCCAATTATCAATTTTTTTCTCTTTTGAGATCAATTCTACTAAAATCAACTCCTAATTCTCTCTTACATATGCCTATATCTTTTATTTTGCTTTATTTATGGTCCTACAAAGTAAGTAGAAGCCATTTTTTTAAAAAAGTAGTATTACTATTAAAAGTTTTACTTTCTTCCTATCTTTTATTCATATTTTTTTACTTCATCTTTTAACTTAATCCTTTTATAATAAGATCTTTATTATTATCTTTCACTATATAGTCATATTATAATATGATACTGTAAAGATAAGAACTTGGTCTCTGCTACTCTTTCTCAATCAATTTTTCCAAATGTAGTCATAAATACTTTTAGGAATGAATTTAAATCATAATGTAGTGATAATTTTTTTTTTTTATTAAAGTTAAAAATCAAGAGATAACACTTCATGATAGAAGTGTACTTATAAAATTGACTTGAGTAAATCCATCTATATAGTAGAAAAGATGCAACCTTAGATAGAGCTTGATTTATTGCAAAATTCCTCAAAATTTTGATCTTGTTCCATCAAACTTCTCAGGCATACTAATCCTTGTTCTTATCATACTTGTATAATCAAAAATCCCTAGATTTGATTATGATATCAATCTACTTGCTTCCTTCAAGTAGACAATTTCTTATCATAGACTCTAAATTTCTTCCATAGGTATAGATATAGTACCTACATGATCTATATGAGAAATATATGAAATTTCTATTCTTAGAGTATTGATAAGCTCATAAAGATTTATAATAGTTATAAATTTATTTTTACTTCTGCTAATAGTAGCACTTATAAATTTTCTTTTCATAAATAATTCAATAAAATTTAAAAAGTTAAATTAAAAGAAAATAATTTGAAACCTCTAATTAAAAAATTCTACAAAGAGGAGTAATCTACTATCTTTAAGAAAAAGATCAGTGTTAGCACTCTTGTCAAATTATCAAGGATATGAATCTTAAAGAAAGAAAATCTTCAATATACGCTCGTATTATTCAAAAGAAATAGAAAGTCACTCAAAGATGATATAATATTGAATTAAAATGGCTATGTCAAAAATAAAAAGACTAAAAAGTCTTGAAACAAGACTTAGGACTAGAAAGGTGTTAATAAGAGTGAAGAAGGCTTCATTCTTGCCTCCATATATTCTCTTAATTAGGAGCTATGTAGTAATGTCCTCTAGGACCTTCAAAATAAGTTGACTTTGTAAGAAACATATCTTAACTTACAAGGTAAGTTTTTTATATGTGTGCCATGTAATTAGATTATTTTACAAGCTACTACACAGAGTTAACTTGTTCCACAAGCTACCAACAAGTGGTTAACTTGTTGACCAAGTTTTTAATCTATCAATCATTTATAAACATATGTAAAATCAAAGTGGCCTTTATAAAGCTTCTAAGAAGCTTTTCTAGAAGGTCTTATTAAATTAATATATTTTTATTTACTTTTATTTATTCCTATTTAATCATATAGATAT
Organism: Physcomitrium patens; assembly: GCF_059467195.1. NCBI lineage: Eukaryota > Viridiplantae > Streptophyta > Bryopsida > Funariales > Funariaceae > Physcomitrium > Physcomitrium patens. The sequence continues at coordinate 6,483,416 of NC_143425.1, read as the reverse complement.
TTATTAGAATATTTATATATATTCGTGATATCCAATCAATATCACAATAAACAAATAAATTAATGTTATTACTTTCAAGGCAAAATTTAAGTTATAAAGTATCTTTTAAGTATTTCATGATTCTTTTAATAGTTGTCCAATAGATTAGTCTAGCTTTTGACATGTATTAGCTCATAATCCTCACTAGAAATACAAGATCCATATTTGTGCCAACTATTACATATATAAGAGAATCTAGTGCTATCTTGTAAAGAACATCTTGCATTTGATCTTCAACTTGAGCAAATTTTTCATTCATGAGCTTCATCAACTTCAAATTATCTTCTAAAGGTGTTTTAATAGGCTTACTCTCTTCCATATTGAATCGTTTCAACACTTCTTCAATGTACTTGCTTTGGCTCATTATAATGGTCTTTTTAGCATGATCTCTCACAAATTCCTTTTTTAAATAATAATGAAGCTCTCTCAAATCACTCATTGTATACTTCTTTTCTAACTTTGTCTTCAACCAATCTATTATCTTCATAATATTGGTTAAGATAATCAAATCATTAACATAAAAGATGTCAATTAATATGATCTCATTTGATTGTATCACATATAAAGAATGATCAGATTCACTCTTTAAATACCCTTAATTCATAAAAAATGTATCAATATATTGGTACCATGTCTTTAGAGATTGCTTAAGTCTATGTAAAGCTTTTTTTAACTTATAAATAAGATATTATTTTCTTTCTTCTACAAACCCTTGAGATTGATCTATGTAGATGTCTTCTTTTAGATTTTCATTCAAAAAAGCCATTTATACATCCATTTGATGCATGTTCAAGTCTATTGTTGTCTCAATTACAACAATGGTTTTAATGGTGGTGAATTTGGCCACAAAAGCAAATGTCTCATTGAAATCAATACCAACAACTTTTGAATAGTATTTGACAACAAATCTAGATTTGTATCTCATAACATTACCCATTGTATCCCTTTTGGTTCCAAACACCCACTTACAACCAATTGAAGATTAATTTCGTGGAAGTTAAGTCAATTCTCATGTTTCATTGTTCATGAGTAATTTCTCCTCTTTTTTTATGGCATTCTCTTACTTCATAGCATCCGTAGACTTCATTATATCACACAAACTCAATGGATCAGTAAAAAGTGTAATATTGGCATGTTTATCACTTATTCGAAGAAAGATGTGATTCTTCTATTATGTACCAAATTATATTCTATCTCTCAAAGAATATCTCTTTTCACTTGATGAAGCTTCACCTTCTTCTATTCCTAGATTTTTTGTAAGTTTCTTCTCTCTTAAAACTTACTTCTTTACATTCAAAAGTTGGTATTATTCATCATCATCATCATCTTCAACATCTTGATAGTCTTCATTGTTGGTTTTAGCAATTTGTGAGGCCAAATTCACCACTTGATGAAACCTATGCCACACAACAAGTCCAAGAGGTGGAATTGGAGAGCTTTCAATTGTGTAATTGTTAGATTAATTTAAATCTTTCTATTAAAAATTTAATTAGTTTTAGGCCTTCCAAGAAATAGTTATCAATATTAAATTAATATGTTAAATAAAATTTACTATGCAAACACAATAAAAATAATTAACTAAGTTATTACTATTAATTGACCATAAGAATAAAAACTTAAGTTTGAATTAAAAGTAAAGTTAAAAGTTAAGTTAAAAAAAGTTAAAGTTAAAAATTAAGATTAAAAATTTAAGTTAAAAGTTAAAATTAAAAGGTTGAGTAAAAAAAGTTAAGTTAAAAATTAAGATTAAAGGTTAAGTGAAAAGTTAAAATTAAAAGTTTAGTTTAAAAGTTAAAGTTAAAAGTTAAAGTGAGAATATTAAAGGTTAAAAGTTAAACTTAAAATTTATTAATCAAAAAGTGAAATGTGGTGCTTACAATTCACTATGAAGATGATAGTAAAAATAAAGTGAGAGAAGTGAGAGCGAAGGTACCTTGACAACATGTAAGTATTGAAGGCAGCAATCCCCTTCTACTCCAAAATTTGCCAAAATTTGTAATCAGCTTCAATTTGAATGACTCTTAGCTTATTGCAAGGCTGATTTGAAGACGCTTTTGATCTAGCAATCTTCGTTGCAATTTACTGATCCAATCGTGAGAATTCCTCCTTTGAAGTTGAATGATCCTAACTGCCGTGGTGACCAACCCTCTTCACTTAGAAATTCACTATTTAGAATCTCACATTGAAAAAACAGAAATTGAGTGACTGATTGAAGAAAATCCGAGGCCCTTAAAACCCTTGGGGTATTTGAAAAGCCGACGAGATATCTACCTCAATGAAACATATTTTAAAACTTAATGACCATCCTTCACAATGAAAAATCCATAAATACATAATTACAAGGTTCACAATGAGAATTAAAATCTAAATAAAATTAAGATTAGGGTTTCGGCCAAATTTTGGCATGGCTCTACCCTTCACCCAAAAGAGGAGAGAGAGAGGGCTTGGAAAACCAAGCGTCTCTTATACAATTGAATGGAGGCTCGTAGAAGGGTGGCTACATCTTCACCCTTGATTTTTAAGATCCCTAATTTAGATCTACGACCTTCATTCATCCAAGAGCCAATCTCATTACGAAGTTTGATGGCTCTTGTAAGTGGTTAAGAAAGCATTTTTTTTATAAATCTAACTTCACTATTGTGTTCAAAACACCTTTTTAAGCTAAGATCGACTACTCACGTGCCTCAATCCATGCTCAATGGCATTGCAAGATGTTGTCAACAAACATAAGAGATTCAATGGGAGGAATATCACTAGATTTCTTTGAATATATATTGAAGAGATGGAGGTACATCAAGCCTTAAAGTCTTGTTATATCTCTAATTTTGAATTAGCATGCATTCTTAAAATTAAAATTATGGTAAAGGATTTACACGGAGATAATTTAAAAGCCTAGAGTGACTTTGAGGAGATATTAAGAGATGATTTTTTTTTATGAGAATTTAGATAGAATCATTAAAAGGTCTTTTTTAGAATGATGTCACGGACCAAAAATACAAACAAGAAATCTAAACAAGAAGTTCAAGAAGAAATGACAAGAACTAGATTATCAGATGAGTACAAGAACAACGCCAAGAGAATTGAGCTAGAGCTTCAAGAGATGTGTTGTCGAGACTGAAGAGCTCTTCAGCCTCGACTCCTATATATACTACTGGCCTATGGTTCTAAGGAAGCGCATCAAGAAGCTTCCCAAGAACTATGAAGTTTCTCGAGCAACTACCCAAGAGCTAGGAAGCTTCTCAAGTAACTTCCTAGAATCTACTAGAATATTCTAAGAATCTACTAGAGCCTTCTAAAGGAATCTTTAGGGAATCTTCAAAGAATCTTTAGAGAATCTTTGAAGAATATTCTAAGAGAATATTCAAGGAATCTTCTGGAAGTTTCTAGAGACTTCTTTCTAGAAGGTTCTAGAAACTTGTCTCTAGAAAGGTCTAAGGACTATGTCCCTAACATCACCTCCTCCTTTAGCTTCGAGGTCTCCGAGAAGCAATGTTATCGTCAGTCAATACCAACGCAAGAAAATGAAGATCTGTCGCATAACCTCTGCTATGAACTCCAATTGTTGTTCACGAGGCAAGTGATTCAATGGTCCTTGAAGCCAACGGTAGTGGCCCACGCCTTCAACTTCTGACCAAGCATGAACCTCCGTGTCTTCATTGTGAAATTGTCCTGCAAACACTCCTTCTGGCTGACCATTGTAGGTAGGCTCGACCTCAAATACAATCACCAGCGATCTGTTGCTCGGAATCCTTCGACGTCGTCGTGGTGCAAGCGGTTCTTCATCTCGTGGTCGTCTTCGTGAGCTAGTTGCTTGAGATGAGATGACAAGTGTAGTATCTTGGCTATCCATATTCAAAGGCTAAAACAATAAGAACAAACTTGGGCTACTAACAAAGTTCTACGCTATCTTGGAGAGAATGACTACATCAACTATGGATTTTGGTGGTGCTCTCTCTTCTTTTCTGTTTTCTGGATGAACAAGCTTCAGTAAGAAGCTATCGTCGAACCGGCTTGGGTTTCTCAGGATATCGTCGATGAAACTCCTGTACCTTTTGCGGCACATTCGCGAGATTTTTGGCTGGCTCCCATGTTCATTCATTAATATCGTAACCGCTCCAATGCACAAAGTATTCTAATTTACCCCGTCTTTGCCGTGAATCCAGGACCTTTTCCACCTCGTATTCTTCGTGGTTCTCTATTTCTATGCTAGGTGGTGGACATTGTACTCTTCCAAGAAAAGACGATTCTCGATAAGGCTCCAACAAAGAAACATGAAAGACAGGATGTACCTTCATAGTAGCTGGTAACTTCAGACGATACGCTACAGGATTGATCTGCTTCTGGATAACAAATGGTCCCAATCTCCGATAGTCCAATTTGTTACATGGCCGCTTGGTCTTAATATTTCGTCGAAGCAGCCAAACTTTGTCTCCAATCGTGAATTTAGGTGCCTGATTCCGAAATTTGTCCGCGGACGCCTTGTAAGTTTCTTGGGCAGTTTGCAATTGAAGCTTCAATGTAGTTTGAAGCTGCGAAAGCTCCTTCACCAATCCTTCAGCTGCCGGATTGTTAATCGTTGACGAACTCCATAAGTCAAGCTTCGGATGGTATCCATAATTGGAAAAGAATGGCGTTTGTTGAGTTGACGCATGAAGGGTGTTGTTATATGCGAACTCGGCTAGCGGTAGATATGCGACCCAATCATCTTGTTGATAGTTGATGGTGCAACGTAAATATTGCTCTAAAACTTGATTCACCTGTTCTGTTTGGCCGTCCGTTTGAGGATGAAATGCTGAAGAAAGCTTGATATCCACCTTCAATATTTCAAAAAGAGATTTCCAAAACTTTGACACAAACTGGGTTCCTCGATCCGATACGATATCATCTGGTAGACCATGATATCGATACACATTATCAAGAAAGAGTCTTGTTGTGTCTTCGCTTGACGATGTCTTCTTGCAAGGGACAAAATGCGCCATCTTTGTAAGCCGGTCTACGACAACAAAAATGCTGTCAAATGAATTCGATGGTGGTAGATCCGTAATAAAGTCCATAGAAACCGAAGACCATGGTCGGCGCGGAATAGGCAATGGCTGTAGAAGTCCATAAGGCCGATGTCGAGGGTTTTTGGATCTTGAACAAATGTCATAAGATACAACAAAATCTTTCACATCCTTCCACATTTGAGGCCACCAAAAATCGTGGGAAATAAGTTCCAAGGTCTTATTGAATCCAAAATGTCCCGCAGCTGGAAAGTCATGACGAGATTGAAGAACTCGGAGTCGTGTTGGCCCTTTTGGGATATACAACCGCTCTTCGAAATATACTAGATCTCCTTCCATCTTGAATTTATCATCACTAGCATGTTGCTTGATATCAAGGGCTAGAGAATCTTCAATGGTTGCGGCCCGTACCTGGTCGAGGAAGTCAGCATCAATTGGTACAATAGCTGCATTGAGCCGAAATTTCTCTGGCTTCAAGAATGTCATGCACTGTTGATCAAATGCTGCATCTCCAGGCCTTTGGCGCGAGATATGATCTCCTTGATAATGCATCGAACAACCCTTGTTGCTTCCCAGGTCGATAAGTAATAACAAAGTCGAACCTGGATAGCGACATACTCCACCGAGCTTGACGCCGATTCAAAACCCGAGCCGTCATAAAATACTCCAAATTCTTGTAATCCGTATATACGGTCACTGGATGTGCAGTTCCTTCTAGAAAGTGGCATCACTCTTGGAAAGAATCTACTATAGCAAGGAGTTCCTTATCGTGGATCTCATAGTTGATCTTAGCAGCAGAGAATTTTCGAGAATAGAACGCAACTGGATGGAGCTTCTCATCTACGCCCATCTGTGAAAGTACAGCTTCCAAAGCAAAATCCGAAGCATGTGTCTCCAAATAAAAGGCCTTTGTAAAGTCTGGATGTACCAAGATTGGAGCTATAGTAAATACCATCTTCAAATCTTGAAATGCTTTTTCTGCGATAGGTCTCCATTCGAGCTTGTCCTTACACGTTAACCAAGTGAGGGGGGCAACAACTTGAGAATAATTCTTGATGAAGATCCGATAGTAGTTAGCAAATCTAAGAAAACATTGTATGTCCCTAACCGTCTTCGAAACTTCCCAAGACATGATTGCTTCCACCTTCTTTGGATCCATCTTCAAGCCTTCCGTAGTCGCGATGAATCCCAAAAACTCCATCTCAGTTTGGTGAAATAAGCACTTCTCCAATTTGGCATAGAGTCCTCGCTCCCGTAGTTTTTCGAGTACCAGACGAACGTACTTCTCATGTTCTTCCTCGTTCTTAGAAAATATCAAAATATCATCTAGATAGATGACAACAAAATCGTCTAGATGCTCTCGAAAGATGTCATTCATCATGTGTTGAAAGACCGCTGGAGCATTAGTAAGACCAAATGGCATGACATTGTATTCAAAATGGCCATACCTTGTTCGGAACGCTGTCTTCCATTCATCTCCTTCCTTAATTCACACAAGGTTGTAAGCTTCCCTTAGGTCAATCTTTGTAAAGATCCTTGCACGCCTAAGTTGTTCTAGAAGACCAGAGATCAAAGGCAGTGGGTAGCGATTCTTTTTTGTCACCTTGTTGAGACCTCGATAGTCCACGCACATCCGTAGTGAGCCATCCTTCTTCTTCACAAATAAGATTGGTGCCCCAGCTGGCGACTTTGAATGACGGATGAAGTTCTTGGCTAGATTCTCGTCAATGTACTTCCGCAACTCAGTCAACTCCGTCTGCGATAAATTGTAGATTGGTCCAAAAGGTGGTTGTGCTCCTTCTTGCAATTCAATGGCACAGTCATAGGATCGATGCTCTGGCAACATATCAGCATTCTTCTTTTCAAAGACATCTTTGAATTCTTCATACTGCTTTGGAATAACCAAAGTCGGAGTTGCATCTTCTCGAGTCGAAGTTGCGAAGATGACAAGAGGTGTATTTTGCTTGGCTTCCTTCATGAAAGCCCTTGCACCTATAAACAAGGATTTGTTTCTAGACATTGTCTTGGCAGATTCCACCTTCAAGGAGTTTGTTGGAAATGTCACTTTCCGCAACTTCCAATCTATCAATGGATTATATCTATCAAGCCAAGATAGTCCCAAAATGATAGGACATGAAGGGGTCTTGATAACATTAAACACAATATTGCTCTCATGGTTTTCAAGACGTACCTTCAATGGTTTAGTTTCATGGATAACATTACCCGAAGACAATGGTCGTCCGTCTATGACTTCTACATGGACAGGCTTAAGTTTCTTTACAAGAGAAATATTGTGAAGCTTGGCAAACTCTTCATCTATAAAGCAAGCGGATGCACTCGAGTCTAATATAGCATCGACTTGTAGTTCTTGAATACCGAGATGTAAAGGTACCATAAAACAATCTGAAGGTTGAGCTGAGAGAAAGGGACCTTGATTAATTTTGGATGTTGAGATGTCCAGCTGCACGGTCCCTATTGTGGCTGGGCGTCTTTGTTTTCCTGCATGCTTGTACTCCTGAGTCTTGTTGTTTGAGGCTTTTGTTTCTTCCGACAATCTACAGCTTTATGGCCCGCTTCTCCGCAATATAAACACAAGTTTTGTTCAAACCGTCGCTTCCTTTCCTCAGCTATGAGGGGTTTGAAACGTACTGCATCAATTTGCATGGGTTCAGGATCTGTAGAGTGATTCTCTGGACCTTTTGAAAATGTAGCAAATGCTCCATCATTTCTCCAGCCTGATCGTCTTTCTTGTCGTAATTCAAAGAGGCGGTTGTCACAAATAATTGCCTGAGATATAAGTTCTTCTAAAGTATCAGCCTTAGGCATGGTGATCAATAAGTTCTTGACATCATCTCTCAGTCCATATCGAAATCGTGTCATGAACGCCTTATCATTCCAATCAAGATCACATATAAGCTGTTGAAATTCTGCAGCATAGATTGCAGCAGAACGTGATCCTTGTCGCAGATTTTGTATCTTTCTTTCAGCCACTCTTTCTCGATCGCTATCTCCAAACGCAACAGTAAGTCTGTCTATGAAAGCCTCTAGGTCGTACAATATTGGAGAATCCTTCTCCAATAGTGGAGCAAACCAAGAGCGAGCATTTCCTGATAGAAGAGTACCTATGAAAGCAACCTGGATAAATCCATTCGGATAACGAGAAGGGTATAGGCGTAGGTAAAGCCGTACTTGTTGCACAAAACCTCGGAAGTTGGATCTTGTTCCGTCAAACTTGTCTGGCATACTCGCTTTTGGTTCTTTCGTACTAATCCTTGAAGTATCCATAGGGGTCGTATGTGACACATGTCTTGCTTCTCTCAGTCGAATAATCTCTTATTGTAGGCTATGAATTTTGCGTCTAGCTTCTTCGGTCACTAGATCAATTTGAAGTTCTTTACTTGGATTGCGAAGAAATGCAATCTCCTTTCGTACACTATTCATAAGAGCTTGAAGATCTGCAAGAGTTGCTACTCTATTGTCTACTTGTGGAGATGCACTGTCTATGACCTAGTCCACTTCCATATTTAGAGAATAGATGGATTAAAATTTTGAGAGAAGAAGAAATTGCTAAGTTACTTGGAGAAAATTGTAGCACTACCTGTCACTAAAACCTACTCGGAGAAAAGAAAAAAAAAAAAAAAAAAAAAACACTAAACGATTTCAGTTTTAGAGGAGGGTAATCCGCAACCTCTAAAAATGCCTCAATGCTTTCGAGAAGAGGGGTAATCCACACTCTATCAAGAAGGCAAAGCTCTGAAATCGATGTTAATAGTCTTTTTTACTAGCTATGCTAAACAAAAAGAAGGAATTAATATCAGTCCAAGAGAAGGTAATCCGCAATCCTTAGAACGCTCAAGTATCTCCAAGGAAAGGGATAGTCCACTCTCTGCCTCAAAGAACTAAGCTCTGATATTGTGATTGAGAAAATATCAGTTTAGAGGAAGGTAATCCGCAACCCCTAAAGCGCTAGAATACCTTCAAGAAGAGGGGTAATCCACTCTCAAACAAGAAGGATTCAGCTCTGATATTAAGATAAAGGTAGTCTCGACAAACTGTCACGGACCAAAAATACAAACAAGAAATCTAAACAAGAAGTTCAAGAAGAAATGACAAGAACTAGATTATCAGATGAGTACAAGAACAACGCCAAGAGAATTGAGCTAGAGCTTCAAGAGATGTGTTGTCGAGACTGAAGAGCTCTTCAGCCTCGACTCCTATATATACTACTGGCCTATGGTTCTAAGGAAGCGCATCAAGAAGCTTCCCAAGAACTATGAAGTTTCTCGAGCAACTACCCAAGAGCTAGGAAGCTTCTCAAGTAACTTCCTAGAATCTACTAGAATATTCTAAGAATCTACTAGAGCCTTCTAAAGGAATCTTTAGGGAATCTTCAAAGAATCTTTAGGGAATCTTTGAAGAATATTCTAAGAGAATATTCAAGGAATCTTCTGGAAGTTTCTAGAGACTTCTTTCTAGAAGGTTCTAGAAACTTGTCTCTAGAAAGGTCTAAGGACTATGTCCCTAATAAATGAATTGAGTAGCAATCAAAGAGTTTTATGGCCCCTAACAAGTTGCTTATAGAGTTTGAAAGAAGAATCTTTCAACTTTCATCTTTAGAGAGACTTTTATTGAATGTGAAGAAGAATAAGCATTTTTTGTAAAGAGTATATGAAGCACAAAGGAATATATTTTTATCTTTTTGGCTGATAAGTCTACTGAAAGCGGTTTAACTAATGATTGGAGGAGAGTAAAGGATGTGGTGCTATTGATGAGCAAACAAGGGCAAATGAAAGTAAAATGAGAGACTTTGAAGTGTGTAATTCTACTACCTATGATGCCAATCATTCCATCAAGTTTATTGATATCTACTCCAATCTAAAAGTCTTGTAAGATTCTTCTGAAAGACATCTTTGAAGAGTTGATTAAAGGTATGAGAGAATTAAATGTTTTGATGAGTTGAAAAAGAACAAAGAGGTACTTCTTCGCATGCATTGAAAGGATCAAAATAATTTATTAAAAGATGCATGTATTGTGATAGTTCTAAGTATGACAGAAAAAATTGCTTCAATTATGATGAAAACTTGAAAAAATAACTTATCTTCTTCAAAAAAAGTAGAATTAGGCTCATTGCTAGGAGACACTCTTTGGAGCTCAATTTTGAGAGAAGAGATATAAAAAAGCTTGTAAAAGACTTTATTGAAAGAGTAAGTAGATTGCATCTGAGAGAGGCCGAGTCTTATCTCATTGACGTAGAGAACGGAGGTACAATGGCTACTTCAAGGCCACCAAGAGAGGCTTTACTTAAAAGTGTAGAAGCTATTATGAAGGCAACAGATTGAGATGATCTAATTGATATTATTAGCATCAAATTCTTATTAAGTAGTAATAAGGATTTAGAGGACTAAGATGCCATTGAAGAAGAAAAAGACACTAGATCCTTTCAAGAAGATGTGGCAAAGCTCTTTAATAAGAGGAGGTTACTAAAGATTAAAGAGTCTAGTCAAGAAGGAGAAGGATTTTTTTATCCAAAAGCTCAAGCAATACCTTCATCTCAACCAAAGAGTAAAGTTAGAATTTAAGAGAGTAGAATAAAAGACAAAGAAAAAGAAGGCTCATACAAGCCTAAAGGTAAATGTCCTTTCTATAAGCTTCAATCAAATATCAAAAGCTCTATTAATATGAAAAAAAATTTAGAAGATAAGATTTTTGATGCAAAAATTGGATTCACCTTGAAGGATTTATTTGAAATTGCAATAGACTTCCATAAGCTTATCATTAATATGATGAAGAGAAAGAAACAAATGATGGTGGAGGTGATTATGGTGATGGCATTGGATTCCTATTTGACCAAGAGATATGGCAAATCTTCTTCCAATTTTATGTACCTATATTTGAAAAGATGCTACTTAAAAGAAAAGAGGTGATTATTGAAGGTCATGATAGAGACTAAAATCAAAGAGAAGCAAGAAGAAAAAAAGAGATGGAGCATGGCACAAATATAAGTAAAGTAAATAAGTCTAATTATATTATTTATAGAAGGTTTGAGGATGAAAAAATGAGTGCTCAAATTGCACATCGTTTTTGAGCTAACGCTACTATAGAGGCTTAAGTAACACTAGGATTCCTCAAAGAGTATACCTTGACACTTATTGATCATAGATCAAAAATCAATAGCATGTTGAGAAGGATTTATGAGATGGACAAGTAATTCAATGATATTAACTATAAATGGATATTGAAGGCTGCCAACAATGAGCTAGGTGATTTGTATGGAGCATGTCTAAGAGTTAAGACAAGGATTAGAGATGTGAAAATAGAGTAAAATTTCTTTGTGAAAAACTTGGTATGAGTGTAAATCTCACTCCTCAACTCCAATTACAAGATGGCCTCAACTAAGAGTTTTTTGTAATTAGTGGTGTGAAGTGAAATATGTAATTGGCAAAAAATTCAAAAAAAAAAAAAAAAACACAATATAAGTGGAAGAAATGAAATCAAGTAAATACAACATCAAAACTAAGTCACAATCTGTTCATTGTATTTTTATCTAGTAAAAAGTAAAAATGAAAAATAAAAATTATATTTTTAGATAGTTAATTTTATTATCTTTTTAATGACGTAAGAAATATGTAAATCTAAATTACTATGAATAAGTTAGGAAGTTTTAAAGATAAGAAGTAAATAATTAAAAAATGAAGTAAAAATATTTTGCCTCAAAGGTACTTTGCTTATAGATCAAGGATTTGAGCCTCACCAAGGCTCACATGTAGTGTATATAGATGTCTAAGAGGGGCCATGAGGCCTTAGTCTTATCCTCCTAACTATTTTCAAGGTGGTACAATCTATATGGAACTTAAGCATCCCCCTTCCTACAAGGATTATACTAGCTGCTAGTCATCCTATTTTCTACTAGAAGGATCAATATTTTTGTATTTTTGACCTCACCATGGTATTTAAAAACATCCAATTAGCCTGAAAACCTTGCTTGGCCTTCAAATCTTGCTCCATTTTTTCATAAAGGCTCCCAAAGTGGTAAAACTTAGTTTTACTAAGATCTTAAAAATTACTCTAAAAATTCCTAAAAAATACTAAATAAATTCTAAATAAAATTTGAAATTTTTCATAATATTTATATAATATTAATATCTATTTAAGGCTATATTTTTTGACCTTGATGATTTTTAATAATAATAAAAATTAATTTAAATCCACTATAAATCCTATTTTTTATATCAATAATTAAAATGACATGAGGTTCTTTCTCATGCTTCTTCTAACTACTAACATTTATAGTTTTTATAAGTAGTACATATAGATAGAAGACCGATATAAATATTGGTCTTAATAAATAATCCTTAATATTTAAATAAAAATATTAAACCAACAAAGATAATTGCCTCCAAGACTTACTAAGACTCCATTTCTACCACTAACATTCTAATTCTCTATTTTTCTAAGGATTTCTATACTATTTACTATATATTATGATTTAAAGTATTCTAAATACATATTTTTATCCTAAAATAATAAGTGAGTCAATTTGATGACTTACACTGGGCTACTTATTCTATTATTTTAAGGCAATCTTATATCACGGCTATGAGGATGGAAATTAAGATTTTAGATGATAGCTCTCACTATGTAAGGATTAAAGACTATGATATAAAAAATCAATATAATTCTTCATGATAAGACTAAATCATAAATAAATAGATATCAATTGAGAGAAGTTCTTTTAAGAACCAATGAATAGTTTTTGGATTTTTAAAGAACATTCCTCTAGCATGGAAGTACAAGGATGCAAGTGAGTCTTTTATCCATATACTCCTCAATGTAGATAGCTTTGAATGTAGATTTTTGGATTTGTCAACTTTGAGGGTTTTGAAATTTGAAGATGTTGGAGATTTAATTCATATACATAAGAATTGGATGAAGAAATATGAATTTTTTTAAAAAAGATTAGATAAAAAAATATGAAAAAAAGAGTTGGATATGGTTTCAAGTGGTGAATACATTTTGGATGTTATTGAAAAAAAGGATTTAAAGATGATTATGTAAAGATTTTAGAGAGATTGGCTTTGTATATAGATGGAAGTAGATCTAATTTTATTATGGATTTTTACTCAAGGCAAATATATGAAGAGATTTTAGAATTTTTCAGGAAGCTTGGAGTAGTTGATAGTCATGTGATGTTGTAAGAGGCTATGGTATAGACTAAGTATAAAATTATAGCCAAGAAGATGAAGCCTATGGCAATTCAATTGCCTTAAGATACCAAAAAGAACATCAAATAAACTACTATGGATCTGAGATTGAGAGAATTAAAAAAATTGATTACAAGTTTATTAAAGAGTCTATAGATAAGTTGAAGATTGTAAGAGGTGATTTTTTGACCAAGGTAGAGAAGGATAAGTTTTTAGAGATGCTTTCCAAACATGATATGGCTTTTGCCTTTGCACATAAAAAAATTGATTGTATAGATACTAGCATAGTAGCACCTATGGTTATTTTTATTATTCTATATGTGCCTTAGAGCTTGAAGCCTATTTTAAAGCTAAAGACTTTACTTCCTAAATTAGTAGATTTTTTGAAGGAAAAGTTCAAGATGGACATTCTTGAACCATCTATTGTATCTTATTGCAATCAATGATTTACTGTGCCAAAGGAGTCCGGGGTACTTGAGTTCATTCAAAACATGCAACCGGCCAATAAAGTAACTATTAAGAAAATAAAGACTAGACTTTTGGTAGATGAAGTAGCAAAAGTTTTTGTAGGATTTGCTATTTATTCTAGTCAAGATTTATATTTAGATTATAATCAATTTCAATTAGCAGAAGAGAATAGGGACCTAACTACTATAAAGACTTCTTTGAATCTAATACATATGTGTATCTTGTTGCAAGGTGCAACTAATTCTATGGCTCATATACAAAATATAATAAATCAAATTTTAAGAGAATTTGTGCTAGAAAAGACCATATCTTTTTTTGATGGTATTTCAATAAAAGGTTGTAAAGATGAGGCTAAGAATTTGACTTTGGAAAAAATTGAATGTCGTATATTTGTAAAAAAACATAATAAAGATATTAAATATATTTTAAAGACTTGATGAAGTAAATTTTATTTTATTCCTTGAAAAGTTCATATTTGGATTTTAAAAAATTATAGTTGTTGAGTATTTATATAGAAGCTATGGAAGAAAATCAAATTCAAATAAGATAAATATCATAGCAAAGATGAAGGCATATAAGAGCAATACCAATGTAAGAAGATTTTTGGATACTTATATATTTTATTATATATGGATTTCTTATTATGCTCATATTGCAAAGCTTTTATATTGATTGTTGAGAAAATAAAATAAAATAAAATAAAATTACATGGATTGAAGAAAAAGAATTGGATGGATTAAAGGTGGTTTTAAAATCACCACCAATACTAAAGGAAGTAGACTATAATTGTGGAAGATCAATGATAGTGATAGTTGACAGAAGTCCCATAGCCATTGGATGAGCTATTGGATAAGATGATAAAGAGAGTAATTGGTTTGCAATTAGATTTGGAGCAAGGATTTTCATTAAGAAAAAAATAATTTATCTATAAATGAAAAAAAAGATTTGAGGTGCACTTATTACATTGAAAGCTAAGAGGAATTACTTATTAGGTATTTATATAGTATTAGAATCCATTTTCTTGTCTTTTCTTGAAATGATTTTTAATTATATTACATCCGATATTACTATGCTTAGATGGATTGCTTTCATTAAGTCTCTAAATCCTATTTTGATGCATATCATGGACAAAAAAAACTGAGTAGTGGACATGTTACCTAAGGCTAAGTACTCAAGAGAGAAAAAAATTCTTGCATAAAAAAAAGATGGAGATTTGTCTCAAGGCTTTGCATTTGCGACAAGTAGAAGAAATTAAGGTGATGAAGTTCTATCCCTCAAAATTGATTTGTACAAAAGGAGGTTGAGAGACATTGGCTTATATTTAAAAATAATGGAAAGATAGAGAGATTGATTGGATAAGACCATTAAGGATATTAGGAACTAATCCTAAAATTGTCTTTTATATGATGGATTTTTATTAAAGAGGCCAAAGACGAGAGAAGGTGTGCCATTGAGAATAGTAGATGATTTAAAAATCAAACATAAGATATTAGGTGAGTTTTATGATACAACATGGGTCAAGTATAGAGGAGTTTGGGCTATCTATACCAAAATCAAGGAGTACTATTAGCAAAAGGATTTATATAAGAATGTGGAGGAATTTGTGAACTCTTATAAAGAGTATCAATTACAATCTAAGAAAAGGTATAGAGATGGTTTATGCCCTACGTATCAACTTGCCATTCATTTTCAATGGATGATTGATTTGATTGCAATATCAATAGAGCTTTAAGACATGAAGTACTTAGTTTTGGCAAGAGAATAATTCTCCAATTATATAGAAGAAAAGGCATTAAGGTCAAAGTCTATAAAGGTGGAATGTCAATTTATATTGAAAAGTATTATTTATTACTATGGAAGCATTGGAAGAATGAGAGTAGATAGAGGTGAGCTTGACGTGATAGAAGTACTCGATTTCTTCACAAGGTATGAGGTGCAATTGAAATTGATGACCTCCTACAACTCCAAAGTTAATGCTAAGAGTGAAAGTCAGTACTGTCCAATTATTTAAGATTTGGTCAAGGCATGTAGGAATCAAGTAAGGTTGTAGTCCAAGCTTTTGCCATTTACTATATGGATAGATAGGACTATTCATAGCACAATTACTAGCTACATGTCAATAGAATTGATATTGGAATAAAAGCCATTAATACCTATAGAAGAGTCTATTTTTTTTTTATTTTTTTTTTTGTCTTAAAAAAATGGCATTGATAAAATGAGATTGTTGGAACTTTGAATTCATCAATTGAATAGATTGTCTAAAGATAATCAACTTACTATAGAGAAGCTTAAGGCAGTAAGATTGAACAACAAAGAGAAGTTTAATAAAACTCATCAATTAAAGTCTAAGCCAATTAAAATAAATAATTAGATTTTAATTAATGATAGTAGTTTGATGCATCAATATTCTATTCTTTATAAGTTTGTATGATATTAGTTTGGATCCTATGTGATAATTGAAGTGCATACTAATACAATTTATTCTCTTTGAGAGTTAGATGAGACATTATTGAAGTCTAGAATTCTATAAAAACAAATTAAAGTCTTCAAGCGGCAAGATGAGATGAATTATATGGAAGATTTAGAGGCTTTTGAGCCTCAATATTTTGATCAATGGTTCAAAAGTGATACAACTGACAATAATTCTAATTTTAATGACAATAGTATTATGGTCTAATTTTTTGATACATACCAAAGTATGTGCAAGTTTGGAATAGATGAGTATTGTCAAGCAGTTAATTTAAATGCATCAAAGTTATTTGGAAGGAATAAGTATTGTGATGCATTTAATTTAAATGCATCAATGTTATTTGGAGAATAATTAATTTCATTGATATGAGAGGAGGAACATAATGCAAATATATTTACAAATTTGAATAGAATTTAGAATAAGAGATTGTTAGCTTGAATGTATTATTTAAATTTGAGGGTATTATCTTTTAAGATGGATATCAAATTATATAATAGTTAAAATTAGATATTGGAAAAAGAGAAATATGGAGGTTTTGAAATCAAGTAGGATTTTTCTTTTTTCTTTTTTATTTTTTTGATAGAATTTTTGAGAGATAATATTTAAAATTAATTTGGATTTTTTATGCTTCTTCTTGTATTTTTATCTTTTTGTATTGATATTTAGAACAAAGCTATATTTGATTGTAAGCTTTTCAACAAGCCATAGTATATAAAAAATATAATTGTGAGGATGGAGATTGAAGCAAATTTGTTGGAAGAGGGTTATTGGAGTTTTTAGAAGGGGAGTGTTGTTCTTGTTGCATTCAAGCTTCAGTAGACCAAAGCAATTAAACTAATAGAGGTAGGTTCGAGTACAAGAAAAGACTAGTTATATGAATTGGATTTGTTAGTATCACAATTGACTATATTCTAGCTATCTGAAATGAAGTATCAAACTACAAAATACTGAGGCTTGCTACTTCCATCTTAATTCAACTCATAATCCATTCTACGATTATCAATTCAACAATACTTCTCTCAATCACCATTCTTCATAAGCAAATAATAAAAAAAATAAAGAGGTAGCACCAAGCTTACCCTAGCTTACAACTCTCAGTCTGGCTCTCAATCTCTTTTTCTTCAACCTATTTATCCTACCAAAAAGATGATTTGTTGGCCAACGGATTCCAAAGGTTATGACCCTTTGAATTCTTAACCATTTATTCTACTAACAACCTACTGTTACCAGCTAAACTGCCTAACCATCAGTCTAATTTTTAAGGTTGTCAATAACCAACTAGTAACTTATCACAAAGTTTATTTACTTATTCTACATAGCCCCACTTTTAATTGTGCAGCATTCTCGTAAATATTATTTAGCCTCAACTTATAAAGATGTAGCAATGTTGGCCTCTTCAGTCAATGGCGTTGGCTTACCACTCTTTGAATTGGTGACCTTCTCCTCTTTACATCTTCGTTGTCTACCTCGGTGTTTGATGGTTCTCCATCCAAATGCACCGTCAAATCTTCATTCAACAAACTCAATTCCCGTACTTGAGACTCACGTCGGGCAACTTGGTTGTCACGCTCCTCCAACATCTTCTACCATTCTTCTATCAGTTTCAAAGGTATCTCCAAAGGTGTCATCGCTGAAACTGGCGTATTGATCCATACTAAATTATTAGCCTCCTTCGCTAATACTGCTAGATTAGTTTACAACATCGCAACCTCTACTTGCAGCCATTCTTATCGTTCCTTCCAATCAGTCGCCATCCTTAATATCTCAAATATCATATTCGCCATCTTGTCCTTAACCACAAAAGAAAACACAATGCTTGTCAAGAGCCCCCCTCCTACTTCTTACCATAGTCCAATCAATTGCATCGACTCCCCCTTTTGTAACAAAAAATCTATCCAAAATTTACGTATAGTAAAGTTTAAGCCGATTACCATTGATCCGTTATCGTATTACGTACTTTCCTGCTCGAGAACGCGTCGGGCGTCTGGCTGTAGAAGGTAGTATGGAGATTCGCTAATAGTCAAGCAGTCTATCAGCTTTTGACTGTTAGAATATAAACGACTACAAGAATACACCGTAAATCTATACGAATGTCCTTCGACTGCTCACCAAAGTCTTTTTTGTCCCGGCCGGGAGGTCTCTAAACGTTACAGAGAACCCCGAACAACCCAAACTGCTAATCTTCAATACCGCTTTATACTCACGATCTTGTATCCACTGACTGTCTTGTTAGATTAACCCAATAAATTTCATTCACTCCGCATACTCAATCCTATAGACACCCTTTTAATTCTTCATCATAGACGTAACTCGATTTCACAAAACAGTCAAGAGTAATCAAATCCACTTCATTAAAAATCCCGATTCACCATTACAACACTGACTTCAGCAACGATTGCCTCCATCTTCTCAAAATCCTATGAAGAAAAAAAACCCAATTCTCTGTCTTCTTTCCCTGCCCGAAGCATGAAGCTAGCTCCCTCCTTCTTCAAAAAAAAAAAAAAAAAACCCCCATAAAAAAAACCTCCCCTAACCTTATCCTCTAAATCTCTTCAATCTTCCGTCTTGGATCCGAAATTGGCTCCAGCAGTCAGAGCTTAGATCCAAAATTGGCTCTCACCGTCAGAGCTTTCTCCTCCATTTTTACTTTTAAGAGATCCATTTACCAAAAATAATGTTCTCTGAAATGGCATAGAGAATAGGACAGCCTGAAACAGAATCGAAACCCTGTACTCGGGTCCACATTGAGTCGCCTGACCAATTCAGGTCTCATATTAGGTAAGATGCCCGTAGTAACCTGGATGTTCACGTAATTGGGTCCAATTGGTCCTCGCGTCAGATCGGCTAAGAGGCCCGTAGTAAGACTGCATTGGGTTGCCCGGCCAATTTAGGTCTCATATGGATAAGAGGACCCGGATTGGATTCTTGAAATTAGATCCAATTGGCTCTTCGAACCAGGCTCACCCGTCGTGTGAATTGGTCCTTTTTCTTCCTGCTGACTCCCGTTATTGGAATCGAACGGAGCATTTCAGTATGCCCCGGCTGACTGTAACGAGAAGACTGAACCTGGCCACTCAGTATTTGCACTGGAGTTGGTCGTTGCTCCCAATATTCGAGGTAACTGAACATTAATAAAAGTCCCCTTTCTTTATATTTTCATGGTATACTCGTGTTACAATACGACATCCACCCCCTCTGAACCTATGCATCCTCCGGTATGTACCAATTTACCCAATTACTGTTTGATTCAGAATATATCATCTACGTCTTTGTCTAGTTCGTCTTCGTCACCTTCATTACCAAATCACTTTCATCTTCTTGCTGCGGAATCTCTATACCTTCATTAAGGTCTTCCATATTCATCTCCGCATGTCTTCGTTTAAATATTTTTACTCGCTTCGCTGCAATTGGTATTTTCAATTTTGTACCATCTAACTCTCGTAATGAGTAAGTCGAATTATCATAAACAGTTATTACTACATATGGTCCAAACCAACGTTTTGAAAATTTCCGCAAAGTACTATGTTGATTATCTAGACTATTGTCATAAACAAGCACCCAATCAACTTCCTCGATTGCTTTAGGTCTCAATCGATGTTGCTTGTCGAATCGCGCCTTGTTTTGTAACCTTGCTCTTTTTAATCTTCCCAATGCTATCTGCAAATCTTTTGTTCTTTGCTCCAATTGTCGAATCCTAATAGCCAAAAGTTCTTCTCTTATCAATCCATCTTCCCATGGTAGCATACTCCAAGTAAGTACCTTTTCTTCAATCGGCATAATTGATTTTTGACCTGTCATAAGTTCTACTGGCATATATCCTGTCACCGAGCTATGTGTTATTCGATCAGCCCATAATGCAAATGACAAAAGCCGTGGCCACTGTTTAACTTTTCCATTACAAGCTTTAACCAATGCTTTCACAATCGGTGGGTGACCACGTTCGCTTTTTACATTCCCTTCTGGATTATAAGCAGTAGTCAGTGATAGTTTAACTCCACATCTTTCAAAGAACTTACGAGCTTCTTGTGCATTTAATTCTCCACAATCTGCAGTGATTTTTCCTACGCACTCGTAACGGTAAATGACATCTTCAAGCAAAAACCTACAAATCCCCTCTGTAGATTTTGTCCTCAATGCTCTTCCTTCTACTTGATTTGATAAATCTTCACGAGCTAAAACCAAATATCTCATCTGCTATAACCCAACCGGCATAATAACCAAATCAACAACCCATTTAAAATGAATAGCCAAAGGATGCGTAGGATGAAGACCATCTCGATGTCGGATATTAGAATACGATTGACAGATTTCACATGACTCTACAAATGAGAGCACATCTCGATACATATTTTTCCACCAATATCGTTCCTTGAGTTTAGCAAAAGTAGCCCAGATTCTTCTATGCCCTGCCCATAAACTATCCTGAAACTCCTTTAATAATTTTAGTTTTTCTTCCCTTTTGCCTATCACTCGTTGTGGCATCCCAATTCCTTTCTTCGGTCTCTTCCATAAGAATCCATCTCAAAGTAAAAATCCATATGCTTTTTTTCTTATTTGTTTGAATTTTTTTGTAGACCAATTCCCCTACTTAGTCTAGGTATTCAAATAATGACCAATATCCAATAATTCTCCTTCATAAGATTCTTCAAGAAATAGCTTGTCTTCCCTGTTGAGATTTGATATTGAATAGAATTTCAATCCAACATCATCAATGTCTTCAACCATTTTGTCCTCCCTCTCGTATCTTACTCGAGATAGCATGTCTGCTACTAAATTGTCCTTCCTAGTAACATGCTTAAATTCTGGATTTAGTGACTTAATATAAGGAATCCATCTCAACATTGCAATATCTAGCGTTGAACAGTTAATAATCATTCCAAGCAATGGCAAGTAATCTGTTTCAATTACTACTACTGCCCCAATCAAATAGTCCTTTTCAGCTTTCATAGCCGAAACAACTCCCCAAAGTTCTCTTTTGACTTGCGAATATGCAGGCTGACGAATACTTAAACTTTAGCCCCAAATCGAACCGCAAATCGATTCCCATTTGAATCATCTTGACCCACAGCCCATCCAACGGCAATTGGACTAGCGTCTATAGTAAGAATCACTGGTCTATTGCACTTATAATCAACCTTCCTCAATGTTGGAGGTGACATCAATAATTTCTTCAATCTTTGCATTACTTGAATATGCCTTTCTTTCCATTTAAATCGGTAACCCTTGCGTAACAGTTCATATAATGGATCCGTTATGTGAACAAAATGAGGGATCCAGATTCGATAAAATACACATGCACCTAAAAACCTGCGAACCTTTGTTAAAGAATCACAATCCTCTTTCATCCTTCCAATTGCATCAACTTTAGTCGGATCTGGTTTTCTTCCGTAAGATCCACATAAATGTCCAACAATTACAACCTCTCGTACTCCAAATACGGACTTCATACCCGATAATGTAAGATGAACTTCTCCAAGCCGAGTTAAAATCTTTTCACAATCTTGTATATGATCAACAACATATTTGCGACATCCCCTCGTATCTAAAGTTTCATCCTTGTCTCCTTCTTTACACCTTTTTATAGGAACATCATCCAGAAAAGGCATAGTCTTTTCCAGAATAAAATCTCTCAATACCTTATTCATCTCATTCATCATATGCGCAACTAAGTTGGTCGTGCCTTGAGGAAGAGTGCACATTCTAATCAATCCAAGTGGCGTCTTCATTGTTGTCATATCTCTACTTCCTTCAACAAGTTGAAATTGATCATAACCGGAATACAAGTCACCCATTGAATAGATCGCCCTTCCAGCAAACGCCTCAGTAAATTCATCCACAATAGGTCCAATTCTTGCATTCCTGACAGTTACTGCATTTACCGGTGGCATATCTTGAATAAACCGTAGTGACCCATTCTTCTTAGGTACCATAAACCATCGACTAGAATACGGTGCAAATCAAGGTTCTAATATTTTCATCTTTATCTTTTCTTTTTATAGTTCCACGAATTTAGATAAATGTGCCCTCGGTATTGGAATCGGTCTTAGATTCCAAGGTACATGCGGTACAATGAAGATAACCATAGATGTTATAATATTTGGATCCACACACCCAATTTCATGAGATTTGAAAGCAAATGATCTACCTTGTTTAGCCAACATCTTTTTGAAGCAAGTAATTTCCTCCGACAATAAAGAACCATCAGAACCAATCTTCAATTCTTCAAAAGTCTCTTTAGTAAACTAATGTCCAATACTCATTGGATTTCTTAATCTTGCTTCTTTTGATGCTTCTCTCATTTATTCTTTAGAATCCTCTGGTAATGGTCCGGCAACAGGCTTTACCTTCTTATCTGTTGTTTTATATCTCGTCTCTATAGTGACTTTTGGTGCTTCAAAAGATTCAAGTACGGTGTAAACCTCTCTTGAATGAATCTCAATAATCTTATCATTATCCCCTAAACCAATAGATGTAATCAATTCCAATAAATCTTCCAGTCCATTTTCTTCATAAACACCTAAAATCCTCTCATCATCTTGTAATGTACTTAACTTGCGTAATTGTCCTTCAATATCATATAATCTTTTTCTTTCTTTTCTTTAAAATCATCAACTTTCTTATACATAATATTTCCATTCTCCAATATACCAATAAAACTCGCATCAAAGGCACCTTCATCTCGCGAGAGTACCTCCTCTTTTGTACCTCCATAATCTCGCTTTACAGTGGACCTCTCCAAAATCCTTAACTCCTTCAACAATCTTTGGCAATGGTTTCTCCCTCAACCTATCTCGATTCCGTTCATGGTTACGAGGTATTGTTAGAAATTGTATAGCTTTCCTCCCATCTTCGCTCAGTATCCTTGCATAAGCAGAACCATCGTCAAGTACTTTTGTTTCCATCCGTGTTGCCGTAATATAAGGTTGTCCTAAAATCAACGGATAAGACGTTGTATCTTGAACAAAGAAATGTTGCTCCGTTGCAACATCTCCAATCCAAATTTTGACATCTGGACAAGCTCCATATAATTCGCCTCGTGTGTTATTAGCTGCTCGTATTGCCCATCCATGTTCTATGTCAATTGGCCATTTTTGTTTCTTATAAAGATCTTTAGACATGAGATTTATTTCAGAATCATGGTCGACTAAATCAACTAATGGTTCTTCTATATCTCCTACTTTCACCAATACCTCAGTAGTTGCCCTTGCCCAATGCTTTCGAGTATAATGGCTTAAAATTTCCATTTCCTTGTCACTATAATCTCCGAAACGTATTTGTTGATTATACCCATTCTTTTCATTTGTTGGTTGCTTGAAACCAATATCAACCTCTTCTTCATCTCTACATATTCTTGTATCAATAGCATGACTCATTCCAGTTTCGCCCATTAATTGCCTCTTTCGCTTAATGCTGTCAATGATAACATCATGAAACTCCTTCTTTGCAATTTCCAAGACTTCTTTCAATATGAATTCCACCTTAGCATTTAATATACGTTCTTCCAACACCCCTTTTAAATCTGTTGCCGCTTCAATGTCAGAAAGTAGCTTATAAGCAATTGATTTGCCCTTATCTTTTGTCTCCTTTGTTTTTTCTCCCAATGATGCTGAGGTATCCTTTATAGGCAATTTTTGTGAAGCTGCATCCCGAGCCTTGTCTCCTCGAGTTTGCCTCTTAGAAGAATTTTCTTCTCTCATATCATCAAAATTTCCTCGTCTCTTTTCTTCCATCAAAGCTTTATGTTGGCTCTTAGCAATATACGCATGAACTGAAAGAGACTCAACAAGATCCTCCCAACCTGTTCTACCTCATATTGTAGCTACAGTCCTCAATAATGCTTTTCGAGGTAATTTTTCTTCTTGCATTGTAGAAATGGCAGAAGCCCAAAACTCACTAGTTTTCGTACTTCCACCAATTTCATCGTCTACTCTAGCACCATAACTTGCACTTTCTCGTGCTGCTGTTTCATGCTCTTTTAGGTAATCTTGAACCAATACTCTCATTCCTCCCTTGCCAAAATTGGTTTGAAGAAGATCATCCTTATCTTTCAATGCTATCTTCCCATCTTTCCAGTAAATAATTCCCTGTCGTATCATATTATTAAATTCATTGCAATCTTTTCTAGTGTGTGAAGCATCATTACACCAAATGCATCTTTGTACATATCCTTGTTTTGAAACATTCTTCGAATTATTTATAGAAGTATTCTCTTCAAGTCTTGCCAATTTGATTTGAAGATCTTGCATTCCTCGTATAATTTCTTCCATCCCCATATCTGCTTTCTTTGATAAGGATGTCGAAGGTTGAATTGTAGGCATTGTTGGTGGTGTTGTACGTACTGGAGCTTTGGGTGCTTGTACTGTTTTCGGAATATTGCTCCTATCCTTCCTCCTTTCTCTTTTTGTAAGCAACCCCACCGCATCTTCAACGTTCTTCCACTTTATTGTCAATCCTTCATCTTCTTCTTTGTCTTCAAGAAGGAGTTCTAATTTCCCTAGCAATTCTCCATCAGCAGCTTGAAGAAATAGATCAACTTTGTTTGGCTCCAATGTCAATTTTTCTACCTTCGACAATTGAGAGTACTGCCTCTCAAATTTCCTTAGTAGCTCTGTTGCTTGTAAATTCTTATTGGGCCATTCAATCCATTCCAGAAATAGCTTCTTAGTAACGCGATCAACATCTTCGAAGAAATATTCGTCTTTCAATGCATGTGAGAAAACCTCCCATGAATTCCGATAACGATCCGTAATCGATGTAATGTAGTCTCTTATCTCCGGTATCGTGGCAAGTCCAAATAGTTCAACCATTTTCTTCTCAGAAACCCGATTTAATTCCATTTCACGAACATAACATCTTAAATACCTTCAAATATTCCTTCCGTCAAATTGATCAATTTTATTGACCATTGCTTGCAATGCTTTGGTTGCCAAAGCTTCCTTTCAATCATTGCTTTGCTGTTGCTGCATTGATAATGAGAAGGCTTGAAACATACTAGCAATAGACGGATCCATGTGCATACCTTGTCCTTTAGAAGAATCCCCACTAGAAACTCCTCCCAAAAATCCTTCAAAATTTTTATTTTCGTTTTCCATAAAATAAAGAAAAAATCAACCGAAATCCAATACCTTCCACCTCAAGCTTTCACGTCGGGTTCACCACTTTTGTTGTATTACGTGCTTTCCTGCTCGAAAACGCGCTGGGCGTCTGTCACGGACATACATATAATTACATATATGAATAGATAAAAGTATGTAAAAGTAGGTTAATTGTGTAATATCTTCTAGAGAAGCTTCTTAGAAGCTTCATAGACGCTGCTTTGACTTTATAGGAGTCTATAGTTGACTTTTAGGTTAGAAACTTGGTCAACAAGTTAGCCATGTGCCACGCATGTTGGAAGCTTAAAGAACAAGCTAACTACGTGGTCCATCCATAGAAAACTTGCCTTGCAAGCAAAGGCATGTGGCCTAGAAAGTCAACATATATTGGAGGTCTTATAGAACATCGCCACGTGGCTTCTAGTTAGATAGTATATATAGAGGCAAGAGTGAAGCCCTCTTCACTCTTGTCAACTCCTTTCTTGCTTCTAGTCTAGTTTCAAGGATCTCTAGTTTTCTTGTATTTTGGCAATAGCCATTCCAGTTTCTTTCTTAATATACATATTTCTATTTTGTCCTATTTCTTTTTGAGAAAAGTCTCACTTACTCTTTAGCTTTCATCGAGTTCTTGTCCTTGACAGCGTCTGACTATAGAAGGTAGTATGGAGATTCATCGATAGTCAAGCAGTCTATCAGTTTTTGACTGTTAGAATATAAACAACTGCAAGAATACACCGTAAATCTATACAGATGCCCTTCGACTGCTCGCCAAAGTCCTTTTTGTCCCGGCCGGAAGGTCTCTAAACGTTACAGAGAACCCCGAACAACCCAAACTGCTAATCTTCGATACCGCTTTATACTCACGATCTTGTATCCACTGACTGTCTTGTTAGATTAACCTAATAAATTTCATTCACTTCGCATATTCAATCCTATAGACACCCTTTTAACTCTTCATCACAGACGTAATTCGATTTTACAAAACAGTCAAGAGTAATCAAACCCACTTCATTAAAAATCCCGATTCACCATTACAACACTGACTTCAGCAACGATTGCCTCCATCTTCTCAAAATCCTATGAAGAAAAAAAACCCAATTCTCTGTCTTCTTTCCCTGCCCGAAGCATGAAGCTAGCCCCCTCCTTCTTCAAAAAAAAAAAAAAAAAAAACCCCATAAAAAAAACCTCCCCTAACCTTATCCTCTGAATTTCTTCAATCTTCCGTCTTGGATCCGAAATTGGCTCCAGCAGTCAGAGCTTAGATCCAAAATTGGCTCTCACCATCAGAGCTTTCTCCTCCGTTTTTACTTTTAAGAGATCCATTTACCGAAAATAACGTTCTCTGAAACGGCATAGAGAATAGGACAGCCTGAAACAGAATCGAAACCCTGTACTCGGGTCCACATTGAGTCGCCTGACCAATTCAGGTCTCATATTAGGTAAGATGCCCATAGTAACCTGGATGTTCACGTAATTGGGTCCAATTGGTCCTCGCGTCAGATCGGCTAAGAGGCCCATAGTAAGACTGCATTGGGTTGTCCGGCCAATTCAGGTCTCATATTGGATAAGAGGACCCGGATTGGATTCTTGAAATTAGATCCAATTGGCTCTTCGAACCAGGCTCACCCGTCGTGTGAATTGGTCCTTTTTCTTCCTACTGACTCCCGTTATTGGAATCGAACGAAGCATTTCAGTATGCCCCGGTGTTGTGTTGTAACACGAGTATACAGTGAAAATAAAAAGAAAGGAGAATTTTATTAATATTTAGGTACCTCGAATATTGGGAGCAACGACCAACTCCTATACAAAGACTGAGTGGCCAGGTTCAGTCACCCAATTACAATCAGCCGGGGCATACTGAAATGCTCTATTCAATTCCAATAACAGGAGTCAGTAGGAAGAGAAGGACCAATTCACACGACGGGTTCGAAGAGCCAATTGGATCCAATTTCGAGAATCCAATCTAGGTTACTACTCGACTCTTATCTAATATGAGACATGAATTGGTCGATCAACCCAATGCAATCTAATTTCGAGAAATCCAGGTCTTACTACGGGTCTTAGCCAATTTGACGTGAGGACCAATTTGACCCAAATATGCGAACATCCAGGTTACTACGGGCATCTTTCCCAATATGGGACCTGAATTGGTCGTGCGACTCAATGTGGACCCGAGTACGGGGTTTTGATTTTGTTTCAGGCTGTCTTGTTCTCTGTGTCGTTTCAAGGAACGTTGTTTGCGGTAAATGGATCTCTTAAAGGTAAAAACGGAGGAGAAGGCCTTGATGACGTGAGCCAATTTCAGATCTAAGCTTTGACGGCGGGAGCCAATTTCGGATCTAAGACGGAAGATTGAAGGAATTCAAGAGGATAAGGTTAGGGGGAGAATAAGTTTGAAGGGGAATCGGTGGAGCGGCAGAAAGCTTTTGCAAGGTTATTAGTTCGGTTTTCATTGGAGGTTTTTTGGAGATCAAGGAGATTAGAGAGAGGAGCTTCATGCTTCGGGTCGGGGAAAGAAAGACATAGAATTTGGATTTTTTTCTTCGTAGAGTTTTGGGAAGACTGAGGCAATCGCTGCTGAAGTCAGTATTGTAATGGTGAATCGGGATTTTCAATGAAGTGGGTTTGAATACTCTTGACTATTTTGTGAAATCGAGTTACGTCTGTGATTGAAGGATTAAAAAGGTGTCTATAGGATTGAGTATGCGGAGTGAATGAAATTTATTGGGTTAATCTAACAAGACAGTCAGTAGATACAAGATCGTAAGTACAAAGCGGTATTGAAGATTAACAGTTTGAGTTGTTCGGGGTTCTCTGTAACGTCTAGAGACCTATCGGCTGGGGCAAAAAGGACTTCGACAAGCAGTCAAAGAGCACCCGTAGAGATTTACGGTACATTGTTGCAGTCGTTTATATTCCAGCAGTCAAAAACTGATAGACTGCTTGACTATCGGTGAATCTCTATACTACCTTCTATAGCCAGATGCCTGGCGCGTTCTCGAGCAGGAAAGCACGTAATACAACAAAAGTGGTGAATCCGACGTGAAAGCTTGAGGTAGGAGGTATTGGATTTCGGTTGATTTTATCTTTATTTTTATGGAAAACGAAAATAAAAATTTTGAAGGATTTTTGGGAGGAGTTTCCAGTGGGGAGTCTTCTAAAGGACAAGGTATGTACATGGATCCGTCTATTGCTAGTTTGTTTCAAGCCTTCTCATTATCAATGCAGCAAAAGTAAAGCAATGATCGAAAGGAAGCTTTGGCAACCAAAGCATTGCAAGCAGTGGTCAATAAAATTGATTTATTTGATGGGAGGAATATTTCAAGGTATTTAAGATGTTATGTTCGTGAAATGGAATTAAATCGGGTTTCTGGGAAGAAAATGGTTGCACTATTTGGACTTGCCACGATACCCAAGATAAGAGACCACATTACATTGATTACGGATCGTTATGGGAATTCATGGGAGGATTTTTCACATGCATTGAAAGACGAATATTTCTTAGAAGATGCTGATCGCGTTACTAAGAAGCTGTTTTTGTGATGGATTGAACGGCCCAATAAGAATTTGCAAGCAACAGAGCTACTAAGGGAATTTGAGAGGCACTACTCTCAATTGTCGAAGGTAGAAAAATTGACATTGGAGCCAAACAAAGTTGATCTATTTCTTCAAGCTGCTGATGGAGAATTGCAAGAAAAATTAGAACTCCTTCTTGAAGACAAAGAAGAAGATGAAGGATTGACAACGAAGTGGAAGAACGTTGAAGATGCGATAGGGTTGCTTACAAAAAAAGAAAGGAGGAAGGATAGGAGTAATATTCCGAAAACAGTACAAGCATCCAAAGCTCCAGTACGTACAACACCACCAACAATGCCTACAGTTCAACCTTCGACATCCTTCTCAAAGAAAGCAGATATGGGTATGGAAGAAATTATACGAGGAATGCGAGATCTTCAAATCAAATTGGCAAGACTTGAAGAGAATACTTCTATAAACAATTCGAAGATTGTTTCAAAACAAGGATTCGTACAAAGATGCATTTGGTGTGATGATACTTCATACACTAGAAAAGATTGCAATGAATTTAATAATATGATACGGCAGGGAATTATTTGCTGGAAAGATGGGAAGATAGCATTGAAAAATAGAGAGGATCTTCTTCAAACCAATTTTGGCAAGGGATGAATGGGAGCATTGGTTCAAGATTACTTAAAAGAGCATGAAACAGTAGCACGAGAAAGTGCAAGTTATGGTGCTAGAGTAGATGATGAAATTGGTGGAAGTACGAAAACAAGTGAGTTTTGGGCTTTTGCCGTTTCTACAATGCAAGAAGGGAAATTACCTCGAGAAGCGCTATTGAGAACTGCAGCTACAATACGAGGTAGAACAGGTTGAGAGGATCCTGTTGAGTCTCTTTCAGTTCATGCATATATTGCTAAGAGCCAACATGAAGCTTTGATGGAAGAAAAAAGACGAGGAAATTTTGATGATACTAGAGAAGGAAATTCTTTTAAGAGGCAAACTCGAGGAGACAAGGCTCGGGATGCAGCTTCACAAAAATTGCCTGTAAAGGATACCTCAGCATCATTGGGAGAAAAAACAAAGGAGACAAAAGATAAGGGCAAATCAATTGCTTATAAGCTACTTTCTGACATTGAAGCGGCAACAGATTTGAAAGGGGTGTTGGAAGAACGTATATTAAATGCTAAGGTGGAATTCATATTGAAAGAAGTCTTGGAAATTGCAAAGAAGGAGTTTCATGATGTTATCATTGACAGCATTAAGCGAAAGAGGCAATTAATGGGCGAAACTGGAATGAGTCATGCTATTGATGCAAGAATATGTAGAGATGAAGAAGAGGTTGATATTGGTTACAAGCAACCAACAAATGAAAAGAATGGGTATAATCAGCCAGAACGTTTTGAAGATTCTAGTGACAAGGAAATGGAAACTTTGAGCCATTATACTCGAAAGCATTGGGCAAGGGCAACTACTGAGGTACTAGTGAAGGTAGGAAATATAGAAGAACCAATAGTTACTTTGGTCGACCATGGTTCTGAAATAAATCTCATGTCTAAAGATCTTAATAAGAAGCAAAAATGGCCAATTCATATGGAACATGGATAGGAAATACGAGCAGCTAATAACACACGGGGCGAATTATATGGAGCTTGTCCAGATGTCAAAATTCGGATGGGGGATGTTGCGACGGAGCAACATTTCTTCATTCAAGATACAACGTCTTATCCGTTGATTTTAGGACAATCTTATATCACGGCAACACGGATGGAAACAAAAGTACTTGACGATGGTTCTGCTTATGCAAGGATACTGAGCGAAGATGGGAGGAAAGCTATACAATTTCTAACAATACCTCCTAACCATGAACGGAATCGAGATAGGTTGAGGGAGAAACCATTGCCAAAGATTGTTGAAGGATTTAAGGATTTTGGAGAGGTCCACTGTAAAGCGAGATTATGGAGGTACAAAAGAGGAGGTACTCTCGCGAGATGAAGGTGCCTTTGATGCGAGTTTTATTGGTATATTGGAGAATGGAAATATTATGTATAAGAAAGTTGATGATTTTAAAAGAAAAGAAAGAAAAAGATTATATAATATTGAAGGACAATTACGCAAGATAGGTACATTGTAAGATGATGAGAGGATTTTGGGTGTTTATGAAGAAAATGGACTGGAAGATTCATTGGAATTGATTACATCTATTGGGTTAGGGGATAATGATAAGATTGTTGAGATTCATTCAAGAGAGGTTTATACCATGTTTGAATCTTTTCAAGCACCAGAAGTCACAGTAGAGACGAGATATAAAATGGCAGATAAGAAGGTAAAGCCTGTTGTCGGACCATTGCCAGAAGATTCTAAAGAAAAAATGTGAGAAGCATCAAAAGAAGCAAGTTTAACAGATCCAATGAGTATTGGACATCAGTTTACTGAAGAGACTTTTGAAGAATTGAAGATTGGTTCTGATGGTTCTTTATTGTCGGAGGAAATTTCTTGCTTCAAAAAGATGTTGGCTAAACAAGGTAGATCGTTTGCCTTCGAATCTCATGAAATTGGGTGTGTGGATCCAAATATTATAACACCTATGGTTATCTTCATTGTACCGCATGTACCTTGGAATCTAAGACCGATTCCAGTACCGAGGGCTCATTTACCTAAATTGGTTGAACTATAAAAAGAAAAGATAAAGATGAAAATATTAGAACCTTGATTTGCACCGTATTCTAGTCGATGGTTTATGGTACCTAAGAAGAATGAGTCACTACGATTTATTCAAGATATGCAGCCGGTAAATGCTGTAACTGTCAAGAATGCAGGAATTGGACCTATTGTGGATGAATTTGCTGAGGCGTTTGCTGGAAGGGCGATCTATTCAATGGATGATTTGTATTCAGGTTATGATCAATTTCAACTTGCCGAAGGAAGTAGAGATATGACAACAATGAAGATGCCACTTGGATTGGTTAGAATGTGCACTCTTCCTCAAGGCGCGACCAACTCAGTTGTGCATATGATGAATGGGATGAATAAGGTATTGAGAGATTTTATTCCAGAAAAGACTATACCTTTTCTGGATGATGTTCCTATAAAAGGGTGCAGAGAAGGAGACAAGGATGAAACTTTAGATACGAAGGGATGTCGCAAATATGTTGTTGATCATATACAAGATTGTGAAAAGATTTTAACTCGGCTTGGAGAAGTTCATCTTACATTATCGGGTATGAAGTCCGTATTTGGAATACGAGAGGTTGTAATTGTTGGACATTTATGTGGATCTTACGGAAGAAAACCAGATCCGACTAAAGTTGATGCAATTGGAAGGATGAAAGAGGATTGTGATTCTTTAACAGAGGTTCGCAGGTTTTTAGGTGCATGTGTATTTTATCGAATCTAGATCCCTCATTTTGCTTACATAGCGGATCCATTATATGAACTATTACGCAAGGGTTACCGATTTAAATGGAAAGAAAGGCATATTCAAGCAATGCAAAGATTGAAGAAATTATTGATGTCACCTCCAATATTGAGGAAGGTTGATTATAAGTGCAATAGACCAGTGATTCTTACTGTAGACGCTAGTCCAATTGCCGTTGGATGGGCTGTGGGTCAAGATGATTCAAATGGGAGTAGATTTGCAGTTCGATTTGGGGCTAAAGTTTTAAGTATTCGTCAGCGTGCATATTCGTAAGTCAAAAGAGAACTTTGGGGAGTTGTTTCGGCTATGAAAGCTGAAAAGGACTATTTGATTGGGGCAGTAGTAGTAATTGAAACAGATTACTTGCCATTGCTTGGAATGATTATTAACTGTTCAACGCTAGATATTGCAATGTTGAGATGGATTCCTTATATTAAGTCACTAAATCCAGAATTTAAGCATGTTACTAGGAAGGACAATTTAGTAGCAGACATGCTATCTCGAGTAAGATACGAGAGAGAGGACAAAATGGTTGAAGACATTGATGATGTTGGATTGAAATTCTATTCAATATCAAATCTCAACAGGGAAGACAAGCTATTTCTTGAAGAATCTTATGAAGGAGAATTATTGAATATTGGTCATTACTTGAATACCTTGACTAAGCAAGGGAATTGGTCTACAAAAAAATTCAAACAAATAATAAAAAAAGCATATGGATTTTTACTTTGAGATGGATTCTTATGGAAGAGACCGAAGAAAGGAATTGGGATGCCACAACGAGTGATAGGCAAAAGGAAAGAAAAACTAAAATTATTAAAGGAGTTTCATGATAGTTTATGGGCAGGGCATGGAGGAATCTGGGCTATTTTTGTTAAACTCAAGGAACGATATTGGTGGAAAAATATGTATCGAGATGTGCTCTCATTTGTAGAGTCATGTGAAATCTGTCAATCGTATTCTAATATCCGACATCGAGATGGTCTTCATCCTACGTATCCTTTGGCTATTCATTTTAAATGGGTTGTTGATTTGGTTATTATGCCGGTTGGATTATAGCAGATGAGATATTTGGTTTTAGCTCGTGAAGATTTATCAAATCAAGTAGAAGGAAGAGCATTGAGGACAAAATCTATAGAGGGGATTTGTAGGTTATTGCTTGAAGATGTCATTTGCCTTTACGGATGCGTAGGAAAAATCACTGCAGATTGTGGAGAATTAAATGCACAAGAAGCTCGTAAGTTCTTTGAAAGATGTGGAGTTAAATTATCACTGACTACTGCTTATAATCCAGAAGGGAATGTAAAAAGCGAACGTGGTCACCCACCGATTGTGAAAGCATTGGTTAAAGCTTGTAATGGAAAAGTTAAACAGTGGCCACGGCTTTTGTCATTTGCATTATGGGCTGATCGAACAACACATAGCTCGGTGACAGGATATATGCTAGTAGAACTTATGACAGGTCAAAAATCAATTATGCTGATTGAAGAAAAGGTACTTACTTGGAGTATGCTACCATGGGAAGATGGATTGATAAGAGAAGAACTTCTGGCTATTAGGATTCGACAATTGGAGCAAAGAACAGAAGATGTGCAGATAGCATTGGGAAGATTGAAAAGAGCAAGGTTACAAAACAAGGCGCGATTCGATAAGCAACATCGATTGAGACCAAAAGTAGTCGAGGAAGGTGACTGGATACTTGTTTATGACAATAGTCTGGATAATCAACATAGTACTTTGCGGAAATTCTCAAAACATTGGTTTGGACCATATGTGGTAACAACTGTTCATGATAATGCGACTTACTCATTACGGGAGTTAGATGGTACAAAATTGAAAATACCAATTGTAGCGAAGCGAGTAAAAATATTTAAACGAAGACACGCAGAGATGAATATGAAAGACCTTAATGAAGGTATAGAGATTCCGCAGCAAGAAGATGAAAGTGATTTGGATAATGAAGGTGATGAAGACGAACTGGACAAAGACGTAGAAGATATATTCTGAAGCAAACAGCAATTGGGTAAATTGGTGCATACCGGAGGATGCACAGGTTCAGAGGGGATGGATGTCGTGTTGTAACACGAGTATACAGTGAAAATAAAAAGAAAGGGGAATTTTATTAATATTCAGTTACCTCGAATATCAGGAGCAACGACCAACTCCTATACAAATACTGAGTGGCCTGGTTCAGTCACCCAATTACAATCAGCCGGGGCATACTGAAATGCTCTATTCAATTCCAATAACAGGAGTCAGTAGGAAGAGAAGGACCAATTCACACGACGGGTTCGAAGAGCCAATTGGATCCAATTTCGAGAATCCAATCCAGGTTACTACTCGACTCTTATCTAATATGAGACATGAATTGGTCGGTCAACCCAATGCAATCTAATTTCGAGAAATCCAGGTCTTACTACGGGTCTTAGCCAATTTGACGTGAGGACCAATTTGACCCAAATATGCGAACATCCAGGTTACTACGGGCATCTTTCCCAATATGGGACTTGAATTGGGCGGGCGACTCAATGTGGACCCGAGTACGGGGTTTTGATTTTGTTTCAGGCTGTCTTGTTCTCTGTGCTGTTTCAAGGAACGTTGTTTGTGGTAAATGGATCTCTTAAAGGTAAAAATGGAGGAGAAGGCCTTGATGACGTGAGCCAATTTCAGATCTAAGCTTTGACGGCGGGAGCCAATTTCGGATCTAAGACGGAAGATTGAAGGAATTCAAGAGGATAAGGTTAGGGGGAGAATAAGTTTGAAGGGGAATCGGTGGAGCGGCAGAAAGCTTTTACAAGGTTATTAGTTCGGTTTTCATTGGAGGTTTTTTGGAGATCAAGGAGATTAGAGAGAGGAGCTTCATGCTTCGGGTCGGGGAAAGAAAGACATAGAATTTGGATTTTTTTCTTCGTAGAGTTTTGGGAAGACTGAGGCAATCGCTGCTGAAGTCAGTATTGTAATGGTGAATCGGGATTTTCAATGAAGTGGGTTTGAATACTCTTGACTATTTTGTGAAATCGAGTTACGTCTGTGATTGAAGGATTAAAAGGGTGTCTATAGGATTGAGTATGCAGAGTGAATGAAATTTATTGGGTTAATCTAACAAGACAGTCAGTAGATACAAGATCGTAAGTACAAAGCGGTATTGAAGATTAACAGTTTGAGTTGTTCGGGGTTCTCTGTAACGTCTAGAGACCTATCGGCTGGGGCAAAAAGGACTTCGACAAGCAGTCAAAGAGCACCCGTATAGATTTACGGTACATTGTTGCAGTCGTTTATATTCCAGCAGTCAAAAACTGATAGACTGCTTGACTATCGGTGAATCTCCATACTACCTTCTACAACCAGACGCCCGACGCGTTTTCGAGCAAGAAAGCACGTAATACGACACCGGCTGACTGTAACGGGATGACTGAACTTGGCCACTCAGTATTTGCACTGGAGTTGGTCGTTGCTCTCAATATTCGAGGTAACTGAACATTAATAAAAGTCCCCTTTCTTTATATTTTCACGGTATACTCGTGTTACAACACGACACCATGTCATAAATTTAGTATCTATAAAATCTTCCAATTGTATAAAACCATTTGGAAATTCGTCAATAATTCAATATCGCCCATGTCATCAAACTTGAAATTTTCTTGGAAATTTTTTAAATCGACTATTATAAAGAAGTACCAAATTATTTGGCATAAGAGCCTTTGGTCTAAGCTTACCATCATAATAAATCTTCCTTCATTTTTGTGTAGTTTCTATTATCATTAATGCATTGGCTGTAGTTTCATCTAATTTTTTTAATTCTTCTAAATGGTGCCGTAATGAATCCTGATCTTCCAATCTATTATCTATAGCAATTCGTAAACTTTGGACATCCAATTCAATATGTAATATTTCTTCTTGGCCATAAACCAATTGAAAAGGGATAGCATTGGTAGTAACTTTATACGCAGTACGGTATGCCCATAAAGCTGCGAACAACTTAGTGTTCCAATCTGTTCCCACTCCTGAAACTGTTTTTGTTAAGATTTTACATAAAATTCCATTAGTCTTTTCCGTTTGTCCATTGGCTCTAGAGTGATACGGTATAGTCTTCCGATATTTTATCTCATATTTAGCCGTGAGTTCTTCGATTGTACTATTGATAAAATGAGTTCTCCAAACACTAACCAATTCTTGTGGACAACCAAACCGTTGTCGTGTTATAACACGAGTATACAGTGAAAACAAAAAAAAGAAGGAGAATTTTATTAATATTCAGTTACCTCAAATATTGGGAGCATCGACCAACTCCAGCGCAAATACTGAGTGGTCAGGTTCAGTCACCCCATTACAGTCAGCCGGGGCATACTGAAATGCTCCGTTCGATTCTAATAACGGGAGTTAGCAGGATGAGAAGGACCAATTCACACGACGGGTTTGAAGAGCCAATTGGATCCAATTTCAAGAATCCAATCCCGGTCCTCTTACCCAATATGAGACCTGTATTGGTGGGGCAATCCAATGCAGTCTAGTTACGGGAAAATCCAGGTCTTACTACGGGCCTCAGCCAGTCTGACGCGAAGACCAATTTGACCCAATTACGCAAGCATCCAGGTTACTACGGGCATCTTACCCAATATGAGACTTGAATTGGTCGGGCGACTCAATGTGGTCCCGATTACGGGGTTTCGATTCTGTTTCGGGCTGTCCTGTTCTCTGTGCCGTTTCAGAGAACGTTGTTTACGGTAAATGGATCTCTTAAAGGTAAAAACGGAGAAAAAGGCCTTGATGACGTGAGCCAATTTCGGATCTAAGCTCTGACGGCGGGAGCCAATTCCGGATCTAAGATGGAAGATTGAAGAAATTCAGAGGATAAGGTTAGGGGAGAATATAGTTTTAGGGAGGGAGGTTTTTTTTGGGAGAATCGGGGGGGAGTTAGTTTTTCAAGCTTTTGCAAGGTTACCAGTTCGGGTTTCATTGGAGGTTTTTGAAGATCAAAGGAATTAGAGAGAGAAGCTTCATGCTTCGGGTCGGGGAAGGAAAGACATAGAATTTGGATTTTTCTTCTTCGTAGAGTTTTTGGGAAGACTAAGGCAATCGCTGCTGAAGTCAGTGTTGTAATGGTGAATCGAGATTTTAAATGAAGTGGGTTTGAATACTCTTGACTGTTTTGTAAAATTGAGTTACGTCTGTGATTGAAGGATTAAAAGGGTGTCTATAGGATTGAGTATGCGGAGTGAATGAAATTTATTGGGTTAATCTAACAGGACAGTCAGTGGATACAAGATCGTAAGTACAAAGGGGTATTGAAGATTAACAATTTGGGTTGTTCGAGGTTCTCTGTAACGTCTAGAGACCTACCGACTGGGGCAAAAAAGACTTCGACAAGCAGTCGAAGAGCATCCGTATAGATTTACGATATATTGTTGCAGTCGTTTATATTCTAGCAGTCAAAAACTGATAGACTGCTTGACTATCGGCGAATCTCCATACTACCTTCTACAGCCAGATGCCCGGCATGTTCTCGAGCAGGAAAGCACGTAATATGACACCGTGTAATAATATTTTCATACAAAAAGGTTTCTACTGTACTTGCACTATCAATTTTCATAGCTACTGCTTCAGTCCTTTTTGTTACGTAATCCGTTACTTCTAATATATACCATTTTTGCCCATTTCTCGAGGCTAGTGTAATTGGTCCCACAAAATCAATTCCCCATTTTTCAAAAGGTGCTTGAGCCAAAAATGGTACTAATGGCATTGCTGAAGTTCCAGTAGGTCGACCCGTTCTCCAACATAGGTCACAATGATGGACAAATTGGTGGGCATGTGCAAACATTGTTGTCCACCAATAACCAGCTTGTAAAGCTTTACGAGCCGTGTTGTCCCCCACAAAATGTCCACTACAACTGTCCAAGTAGCAACCTTTCAATATAATATACACTTCAGTCTAATAAATACAACATCGTAAAACTCCGTCCTTACCTTGTTTATATAAAGCTTCACCAATCATCGTATAAGGTACACATTTTAATATTAAGCATCGTTTAAGCTTTTCATTGAAATTGGGTGGGAAGGTTTGAAATGTCAAGTATTGAATTATTTCACTATACTCTAGAGTAATTACATCTATTACAAATAGTTTTGCATTGGGTAGTGCATCGTTAATGGATTCATTATCCAATATATTGGATAACCGAGATAAATGGTCCACATTGGAATGTGATTTTCCTGATCTTACTTGAATAGTAAAGTCAAATTCTTGCAAGAGTAGAATCCATCGTGTAATATGACCACTCAAGTGAGGCTTATTAATCATATATTTTAAAGCATCATGGTCAACAAGGAAAAAAAATTTATAACCAAGAAGATAATGTCGAAACTTTTGTGCGGAATAAATCATTCCCAATACTTTTCTTTCAGTTGTTGTATAATTTCTTTCAACTGCTACCCATTGACGACTTGCATAATAAATAGGGTGATCAAAATCCCAGTCATTTTTCTGGCTTAGCACAGTACCAATTGCAGCATTAGATGCATCCACATAAACTTAGAATATTTTTGTCCAACAAGGTGCCACCAATATTGGTGCTGAAACCAATTTTTGTTTCAATGTTTCAAATGCAATTGTACATTCCTTTGTCCAAAATGGACTGGTCCCATTGATTGGTGGTTTCTTCAAGAGATTTGTCAAAGAAAGGTATATAATTACGAATAGATAGATAAATCACTGATAATAACTGACATGGCCAACAAATGCTCGAACACCTGTAACAGTGTCTAATTGCTTTAATTCTAATATAATCTTTATTTTATCTGGATTTGTAGCAATGCTTGCCATCAAAACTATATGATCCAATAGTTTACCAGAAGGTATATCAAATTGATACTTTTTCAAATTTAAAGAAATTCTATATTTGGCACATTGATTCAAACATTGACCTAGACATTCTAAATGTATGTCTCTTGTACTAAATGTACAAAAATCATCTAAAAATATTTCCATTGAAATTCGTAGATAATCTTGGAATGCTTGTGTCATTATCCTTTGAAATGTAGTTGGTGCATTACAAAGCCCAAACGGCATAACCTTATAGGCAAAGGTCCTCCAATCCATAATAAAAGTAAATTTTAACTAGTCTTCTTTTGCAATCTTAACTTGATCAAACCAGAGAATCCATCAAGAAATGAAACACATTCATGTCCAACGACAGCATCCAATATACTATCTATGAATGGTAAAGGAAAATAATTCCTCTTAGTAGTTGCATTTAATTTTTGAAAATCTTGATACATGTAAACTTTTCCATTCTTTTTCGGTACCATAACAATCGGTAAAACCCATTCACTAAAAAGAACTAGATAGATAAATCCAACCTCCAAGAGTTTATTCAGTTCTTCTTTTAACATAAGTGAGTATTTTGGATTAAGTTGATGTTGTCTTTGGTATACTGGTATAGCGTTCTCTTCCAATATAATTTGATGCTCACAAACTTCAGCTAGAATTTCTTTCAAATCCGCATATGACCATGCAAAAGTAGTTTTATGCATCAAAAAGTAATCCATCCAAATTTCTTTCTCATTGCTTTTTATACCATCGTAAATCTGAATGATTTGGGGAGCCTACCCTGTACCTAAATTAATTGGTTGACATCGTGGAATTTCAGAAGTCCATGGACTGATGTTCTGCTCAATTCTAAAATCTTTCATAAAATTCGACACATTAGAACTTTCCAACTCCAGTTCCATAGCACTAACGTGATTAACATCCCATCTATTCATCCAATATGCAATCATATGATCAGAATCATCAATAATATCTGGAAAAACTAAGTACTCTTTCGATCCCCTGCATTGGTAGTTTACTCTAGTATACTCGACAACTTGCCTTGTATCAGCATAAATTGGAGCAGGTGCACCAATTTCTTCTTCTATAGACTCATCTTCACAATCCGACGTGAATTTTGAACTTACAACTTGAGTTTTTTTGTAATATTGGACTGGGTATATTCAAAGCACAATTTTATCATTACCTTTTTTAATTGTCAATGTACTATAGCCGTAGTCATTTTGAACTTTAGCTTGATTCAACCACGGTTGCTC
Source organism: Physcomitrium patens (assembly GCF_059467195.1). Classification (NCBI taxonomy): domain Eukaryota; kingdom Viridiplantae; phylum Streptophyta; class Bryopsida; order Funariales; family Funariaceae; genus Physcomitrium; species Physcomitrium patens. The sequence continues at coordinate 6,443,121 of NC_143425.1, read as the reverse complement.
CAATAAAATTGGATATGAGAATATAGAGCTTTGCAATCAAAAAATAATATAATCAATTTTATAGGTAATCCCCAAATTTACTGTATCAATACTTCGTAAAATATCTATAGATTTAACTCGACTAAAGTCAGCCATTCGCAAAATCACTGTAATAGGCAGTAAGTGATCTAAACCCAACTCCTATATTGTAGCGGCATTCATAAGATTTATACTAGATCCTCCGTCTACTTGCACTCCTAATAATAATACTCCATCAATTGAGACATTAATCGTAGGTGCACATAGATCGGGATTCAAACTTACTTCTCGGATTTCTTTATTTCAAGATCTATGAAGAATTAATGAAAAATTCAAGATAGTTCGACACTCAGGTGCTACCGCCAATAATTGCTTCATGGAGATCGTGGACTATATGGTTCCCAAATCTTTTAGAATATCATATGGTTCTATATTAGTAGTAATTCTCAATGTCCATTTTTTCTTCCCAGTCTTAAACACCGACACAGGTAAATTAGTTTTTTCTATATTGGAAATTGATAAAGCTCCTGGAATTGAATTTGATAGAGTCTGTAAAATCAACTCTTTCAATAGGTAAGATTGTTCTCTCAATTGGGCTGATATTGGTTCTTTGGAATTCATGCGTCTTAAAGATCTTTCAATGGAAAGGATATTTTCCTAAACTGTGTAGAGAACGAAACAACTCGACATGGAACCGAAGCCTCTGTAATTGGTACCTCATTGAGATGCACAACCGATTCAGGTCTTACATTGAGTAAGGGACCCATGTCAGGACATGGATTGGATGTCCTCGTAATTAGATTCAATTAGTCCTTTGCTTCAAGATCACCCAAATGTTCAATTGGTCATTTTTCTTTTTGTTGACTTCTTGTAAGGACAGCTTGGATTACTTCTACCTGATGAACTGGTGAATCTTAAGGACCTTGATTTATCTCCTCCATTTTTCCTTAGCTTTGGATCTGTTGATCTCGATTATTGAAATTGAATGGAGCATTACATTGCTGATAAGTATGTCCCGACTGCTTGCAATTTACACATACTAGAGCATAATTATCACTGGCTCTAGGATTGGGACATTCACTAGCATAATGACTAATCTGTTTGCAACGAAAACAACAAAGTAGTCTTCTTGCACCTCCATCCGACATATTAGGTGTCTCCACTAGTATATACCTACTAGGCTTGTTCCATGTAGGATTAGAAAATGATCTTGATTGTCCCGTAGGATACTTGGTTCGATGACACCGGTAGAGTATATTGCTAATACCTCTGCTGCTCCTTCTTGTAGTTCTGAGATTTTGATTCAAACCTCTAATTAAAATTGGAACTATGAAAATTATTGAATGTTCAATTTTATCGATTAGATCGATTTTCATTCCATGCACACGTATTTTTTGTTTGAACTTGATTGACTTTCTATTGAGTCGATGGAATCATGGTTTGATTACTAAATTATTATTGTCTTTGTAAATGCTAGCAGTTTTGGGTAGGGTGCTTTCCTCTACAAAATATACATTGAACACACGTTTATCTGGGTGATGGACATTCCGTATCAAAATGACCTTGTTCCTTACAATTATTACACCATACATTAGGTCTCGTATTAAAAGGCTTATGTCATTTCTCCTTATCTTTAGCCAAATTCAAGGCCAATTCTTCCATCTTCTTTATTAGATTTAATAACAAGGCTTCATTTGGATCTTTAATAGTTTCATTTGTGAACAACTCCAGTTGTTGATAGGTTGGCGATGTAAAATAAGGTGTCATCATTATTGGCGCTATTGCTTAGAGTGGTATAGCATTAATTGGTTGTTGTAATATAACATTCTTCACATTGGAGGCAGCCATTTGTGGATAATTATCTATTGACACATTTCCCAATTATATTTGTTGGCTTCCTGAATTTGGAATCATCGTGGCTTTCACTGTTAACAATTGGTCATAATGACATTCTTTCTACATCTTTGTTCATGCCAATGATGCCTCTACCATAATAGATCGAGCCTCTTTTACAAACATTTTCAATTCAGGTAGATACTAACCGTTAATTAATATCGACAATATAAACGCATCTAGCATTTGATTATTTGACCATTTACAAAGTATATCCATGATCTGGCCATAATAGGACTCTATGGATTCCCTCTCAATCATCTTACAATTCATAAAACTTTCTCTAAGTCGATCTTCAAATCTAATTGGTCTAAAATGGATTAAGAAGGCATTCTTCAAGGCCTCTCAATTAGGAAATCTATCCACTAGTTGTCAAATATACCATTCAAAAGCTGTATCTTTTAAATTTATTAACAATCATCTCAACCAAATGTCTTCAGTTCTACCATTATTAGCCACGTATACTTTCAAGAATTGAGATATATGGTGATCGAGAGCAGAGCCCGACCAACTACTAAAAGTAGTTAATGGTGCCACACTTGTAGTTCGATCTCCTACTGCTCCCATTTATACTGCAATTGATACTTCTGGCACTCCCGTGGCTATTGGTATTATCACTGGTCTCCTTATTATTTGAATCTGAATTTTTCTTCTTTTGATTTTTTTTGGACCTGCAATTCTTTTTGGTCGTTCCCATAGGCTATTTCTTATGCATAATTGCTCTTGCCTTTCTTTCACTTGTTGATTATATCTTTGATAATCCTCTCCTCCGTAATTATCACTCATAATCTTTCATTCTTCTTTACAAAATCAATACAGCCTTGAATTATAATTCATATATTTGTAACCCTAAAACTGGTTCTTCTCACATTCTCATTCAACATATAATTCCATCTCCCATACAATCAATTTCTAACATTTCATATTATTATCATTTCCCTGACAGCGGTGCCAAAGTGTTGTTTTCATTGCGTTCAAGCTTCAGTAGACCAAAGCAATTGAACTAATAGAGGTGGGTTCGAATACGGGGAAAGATTAGTTCTATGAATTGGATCTGTTAATGTGACAATTGATTGTATTCTGGCTATCTGAAATCAAGTATCAAACTACAAAATATCGAGGCTTACTACTTCCATCTTAATTCAATCCATAATCCATTCTACGATTATCAATTCAACAATACTTCTCTCAATCACCATTCTTCATAATCAAATAATAAAGAAAACAAAGAGGTAGTACCAAGCTTACCCCGACTTATGACTCTCAGTTTGGCTCTCAATCTCTTTTTCTTCAACCTATTTATCCTACCAAAAAGATGATCTGTCGGCCAACGGATTCCAAAGGTTATGATCCTTTGAATTCTTAATCATTTATTCTACTAACAACCTATTGTTACCAACTAAACTGCCTAACCATCAGTCTAATTTTCAGGGTTGTCAATAACCAACCAGTAACTTACCACAAAGTTTATTTATCTATTCTATAGGGAGATTCAATACTAGTTTGAAGTTTTCTATGTCACATCTTGTATTTTTATTTTTTTGTGTTGATATTTATAAAGAAGCTAGATATAATTGTAAACTTTTTAATAAGCTAAAGCACTAAGAAATAGAGCTAAGAAGGAGTTTCAAGCAAATTTATAAAAAGGGGGTTGCTAGAATTTTCAAGAGGGAGATTCAACATTGATTTGGGATTTTTTATGCCACTTCTTGCATTTTTATTTTTTTGTATTGATATTTAAAGAAAAGCTAGATTGGATTGTAAGCTTTTTAATAAGCCATAGCATGTAAAAAATGAAGCTATAGAGAAGGAAATCTAAGCATATTTGTAGGAAGAGATTGCAAGAGTTTTCAAGCAAAAAATTTCAAAACTAAATTGAGGTTATCTATGCCATTTATTGGATTTTTTTTTCTTTATTTTATTTTCAATGAGCTAAAATTTATTTAAATTGAATTAATAATAAGTGAATCATAGATATTTTTGTAAAAGAGGGTTTGGATTTGAGATTAGAATTAGAGATTGGCTGCATCCTAGTACAAGAATAAAATTAATCTATAAATTATACCTAGCCTTTAAGCTACTCTTAATATTTGATTTTATTTGGATTAATATTGTACCTTCTTGTAACCTACTTATGATCAAAGTCATTTTTTTCTTCTAATAAGGCTTGTCTTCTTAATAACATTAAAAATATATAAAAAATTTCATCCTAAGAGTATTAACAAGCTTGTAAAGATTTGTAATAGTTACATATCTATTTTTATTTTTTTGAGTGCAACATATATAATTTTTTTTCTATCTTTATAATAAATGACTTTAATAAATCTACAAGTCAAATTAAAAGATGGTAATTTGTAATTTCTAATATTTAAAATAAAATTAGATATAAGAAAGGCATTCATAAGAATAAAGAAAGCTTTTGAAATGGGACTATATTCTCTTAAAGATCCAAAATCCTTTTCGTCTATAGAAATATAAATTCCATCACAAAATAGAATAAAATAGATTAGAAAAAAATTAAATAAAACTAAATAGAATAGAACATGAAAGATAAAATAGATCAAAAAAATTGGAATAGAACAGAATAAAAAATACAAATAAAACTTTATTGAAAAAAAACAAAGCAATAATTGACCAAATGCCTCAAATGGCCTTAATTAGTCCTATTTATATTTTTTCCAACCATCTTAAAACTTTTTAGAATATTGTTAATGGAAGGTCCTACTAAAATAAATCTTTTTAGAAGATTTTAGATATGAGCCATATCTTAATAATTGTTCTTTTAGAAGGTTCTAAAAATGGATCTTACCTTATTAATTATCCTTCTATAAGGTTTTAGAATGTGGGCCTTACTTGAATGACTACTTTTAATTCTTCTATGATGTTCTATAGTAGATCCCATATAAACCACCAACCTAATTCTAATTCAAATTATTTCTAGAAATTTTTCAAAAATAGTCCCAATTACCTACTCCTATATATTAATAATATAATTATCTAATCTATATCTCATTACAATTAATTTCCTTCCACTAATACAAAACGTCCTTGTTTTGCTTCCAATGATACCTTTAGATTATTTTTTATTAATGGGTAAGGTTATGTATAAGTTTTCACATTAGATGTATCTCAACATGTGTATGTTGATTGCACATACTATCATGTGTTGTAGTAATAAAGCATTGCATCTGTTCTGTTGCATCTATCATCTCCAATGTGCCAGCTTTGTGCATATCATCAACTGTGGTGTTGCTACAGACTAGTGCACTCCCATTAGTACATATCAACAGAGGTCTACTGTATCTACCTCTAGTTGTCTGAATATGTATTTCTTTATCTCATGAGTAGTATGCGGATACGAGCATGAATGCTTCTCCCTTTCTCTTGTATGCCTTTATACTTCTAAGTATGCTGTCCTTTGATGTCCTTGCAACAAACAGTCCATTGATAAACAGAGCATCGTTCCCTTGTGGCAATACACCAAGATGATTTAAGACATCATCTGGATCAACGTAAGGTGTTATTGTACATGTTGATGACAAGTACTTAACAGCGCCTACATCAGGACCCTCTGTTGTTTCACAAGGACATATATATCCAAGCTGAGTTGGATGTATTTGTCTCATTATAGCACTTGCTCTTTCTTTGGAACTAATCTCAACTCTCCTAACATGAGACAATGAATGAAGAGTTGACTTTGATGACAAGACTTGAGATATAGTTCTTTTGTTATCACCTTGGGTGTAGCCTTCCCATACGCCTGTCTTAAAGTTGTTTTGGATATCCTTTGATATTCGATTTAGTGCGCTTACTATCACTGCTTTCTGCTTACTGTTGCTTCTTATCTTTTGCTGATTCAGCTTGTTGATCCTCTTCTCTATGCACCTCTTTACAATGTCCGCTGGTGTATGCACACATTTAAAGCTCAAGCAGTCCCTATCATCTTCTTGTCTGAGTGATAGTATAGTTTCTATAAACCTGCATATCATCAACGATAGCATCTTTACCTTCTTGTCATCATTAAGAGTTGCTAAGATTCTTTCTGTTGAATGTACGACGTTACTATCAAGCGTAGTAGCATCCAATTGTAATTCTAAAAGAAGTCCTGATACTTCCTTTGGATGATCGGTCCATGATAATATCTCTCGTTTTGCACTAGCAATGGTCTTTCGAAGGACTTTCATTACAGCAAAGATGTTCACAAGGTTGTTATGTGATAGAGAGACCTTTAATACTCCGTTGACCATATAGATTTCGCAATGACATTTTGATAGTTGTAGCTCACACTTTTCTTTTCGTGCTAGGTACCTGAAGGTGTAGTTTCTCTCTTGACACATAAGGACCTTCCTTCTTCCTTCTATAACAAACGATCCTCTTATAGCTGATGCTTCCTCTAAAGGTTTATAGCAGCAACCAATAGGAACAGGGATGGTGAGTACTACTCTATCATCTGCTATGATGCTACATTCGTATGTACTTAGAGTGTTGATACACTCTTGATACATCTTCTGATTGGAAGAGACATACACGTTATTGAAGATCTTACTATTATCAACTATTATGTTCCTGATTAGATCTACAATGTAGAGCATCATAATGTCATACAGCTTAACAATGCCGCTGTCCATTCCAATGCTTTCTATAAACCTTGATAGACTCATTTATTGTGCCTCGTATGTATCAGGTGTGAACATAACTACGAGCGCGAGTATCTCACATAATTACCTTTAGTTATGTATGTATAACTTTCTTTTTAATTTTTTATACAGTTAGTGCTAGTAAGTATTTACCAATACCACAATGGCTAGCCAGCTCGAGACTATATCCTTCTCGTTCTACTCTATGGAGGAGATCACTCAAATATCTTCAATACGAATTAGTAATAAAGATGATATAGGTTCCCCTACTCTAGGAACAGGAGCTTTGATATACTGTTCTGTATGTTCTGATCCAAGACGTTGTCCAGGACATACAAGATTTATACAATTCAAAGAACCAATATTTAATCCATTATGTTTAAAAGAAATAATAAAAGTCGCAGAGATGGTATGTCCTAGGTGTAGATCATTTAACTCTATAGGAAAGGTCAAAGGGAAGAAAGTATGTTCTAATTGTAACGATTACGCAAGAGTGTATACGTTTGATCCAAAGAAGATGTCTCTTGTTGATAAGAAGGAACCAAGCTATACTATATCAGCAGCTGTTCTGAAAAATATATTTAGTGCTTTGTCAAACGATCAAATAAGATTTATGAGCTACAACCTATCGAGTCCTAAAGATTTCATAATGAATCATATACCTGTTGTTCCTAATTGCATAAGACTCTCTTCAGGACTTGAGGACAGCCTCGCTAGACTGTACAATTCAATACTAAGAAACAATGGTAATGCTTATGTTGTATACAAAGACTACTATACAATAATAGAAAAGGATTCATTTGAAAATAATGAAGGGTCTGTAATAAACAGAATATCTGGAAAGCAAGGTACATTTAGAAGATACATTCTTGGTAAGAGAAACAAGCATTGTGCAAGAGCTGTGATAACTCCTGATTCCAATATAGATGTTGATGAAGTAGATATTCCTTTGTCTTTTTGTAATAACCTTAAAGTACAGAAAGATGGAGATTACGTACTACTCAATAGACAACCCTCTCTTCAAAGGATGTCCCTTATGGCTTTTAGAGCAAGGATGATGCCTGATTCTTGTACCATAAGAATCAATCCATCTGTCTGTCCAGCATTCAATGCAGACTTTGATGGAGATGAGATGAACATATTTTGTGCATCGTCATACCCATCTAAAGCAGAGTGTGATGTACTCCTTGCTGTTGACAAGTGCATCCTGTCACCCCAGAATTCGATGCCTACTGTATATGCAATACAAGATACAGTTACAGGAGCGTTTATGATGTACAAGATGAATAAGCTATTAAAGCGATCAACGCTGTATGACTGTATCATGGTGTCTCATGTTCATCTTGATATTACTAACATACGTACTTCAAGAGATATTATATTTATGCTTATCAAGTTAATAAGCAACGATAGCAATCTAGTAATCAAGTCGCTCACATCTAGTACAATAAGAAACATAATAAAGAGTATATTCATAAGCAAAGGTGGACGTGATACTTTAATGTTTCTAGGATCACTACAGAGAATTGTTGATCGCTAGTTTCTCGAGGAAGGATTAAGTGTAGGATATGATGATTGTGTAAATAAGGTTAGCCCTATTGCTATAGAGGCTGTAGATATAGATGATAAGAATGTGGATGTCGTTCTTAATAATATTAGAAATGTAAGCCAACGATTAGTAGTAGAATCTGTCGATAAAAATAATCCACTTTTTACAATGATAGAGAGTGGGTCCAAAGGAAGCTTTGTTAACCTGGGACAGATATCTTCATTAGTAGGTCAACAATGGATAAGAAGAAAAAGACCAGCGAGGGTACTACCAGGTGATAGAGCTTTAGCATGGTGCAGCCCATACGACAGTTCATTACAAGGACAAGGATTTATTAATAGTTCATATTCACAAGGACTTAATCCTATCGAGTACTTTTTCCATTGCCCAAGAGGTAGAGAAGGACTAGTTAATACTGGTGTAAACACTTCTGATGCTGGATATATACAAAGACGTATATCAAAGTCAATGCAAGATGTAACAACACAGTACGATGGTACTGTGAGAGATGGCACAGACACTGTGCAGTTCTGCTATGGAAGAGACAACTCAGACAATAGTAAGGTATAAAAAAAAAATTATATTTGCCACTTGTTATGACATTCAGAACATTCAAACATCGTAGTCATACCTTCATCAGCTGATCTCTTCTGAACATCAATGGATATTGTCTTCTTGCTTTTGCATTTAAGACATTGCTCTGCACCTTCTTCCACGACAGCAACTGTCCTTTTCGAATCTGTATCGAAGAAGATAGTGTTATTGATATCCTCATAGCAGTTGATACTTGGTACTTTAATGTCTCTTTTGATCATACATTCAATATTAAATTCGTACCATTTGATCATGTCTTTGTCACTACCTTCTAGATGGGAAGAGTTCATTGTCTCGATGGCAGATGAGCTAGACGAGATAGTTACTATCTTGAAGAGGGAGATAGATAATGGAGTTAAAATATTTCCGGCACTGAATGATGTATTAAGAGCTTTCTATGAAACACCATTAAGCGATGTAAGAGTGGTGATACTTGGTCAGGAAGCATACAAAGGTATTGGTAAGGCCAATGGATTATCCTTCTCTGTCAATAAAAGCTATCCAGTTCCTCCATCACTAACAAATATATTTAAAGAGATATCTGATGAAATAAAAAGCTTTCATATACCTCCTCATGGTGATCTTACTAAATGGTGCAAGCAAGGTGTACTGCTTTTAAACTCAACATTAACAACTGAGAGTGGATCGAATAGGAGTCACGATGCTTTATGGCAACGATTTACAAAGATATGTATAAGATTATGTTCTGCAAAGGGAGGAGTAGTATTCGTTTTATGGAAAAAGACTGCATCTACTTTTGATAAGGAGATTGATACATCAAAGAATATAATTCTTAAAGCAGCACATCCATCACCATTTAGTGCAAGCAAAGAATTCTTCGATTGTAACCACTTCACGATTATAAACGATCTCTTAGATACTCCCATCGATTGGAATCTATGAGTATATCATCACTCGATGAGGAAGATGCTAGGGAATAATTGGATGTATTGCCATTCTCCATAAAGCACTTTAATATTGGTCCAGAGATGGCAAGAGCTGTTGAAAGGATACTATGCGGTATTGAAGCTCGCGATATGAACATAACGCTTCTCGTTGCTGCAGCTGTTGTATTAGTAAAGTGTGGAGAAAGGATAGACATGCGATTCTCTATGCTCTATAACGATGTTATCAGTGACATTGTTGATACTGATCCAAACATATCTGGTTCTAAGTTTTATGATAAGACTACAATCAAAAAGAACATTCTTAGGTATTGCAGATTCATATTATTTAAGTAATATGATTCGAGTTATAAAGGAGATGATACGAGATAGAGGATATGTACCTAATGATAGTACTGTTGAGTCCGATGAAAGGATGGGCCCATATGCAGGACAAGAGAATGACCTTGTGGTACTATTAGCAAGAAACTTTGTAGATAAGAATCCCTTTGGAACAAATACAAACGTTCTTACAAAGAAAGATATATCAAACTTCACGCTTGAGTATTACAAATCTGTACAAGAGGATATCATAGAGTTTGCTACTATAATAGTAATGCCATCAAGTACCCTTGATGCTTCTATATTTGAGGGTGATATATCTGTATATGGTACAACAATGTTTATTGAAGAAGAGCTTATGTTCAACCCTACATCTAATGTGCTTGTACCAAAGCACTGTATTGCATCGAGTTCAGAACTACAAGAAATGAAGGAGAAAGGAATATCTCATAATAGCCTACCAAAGATATATGCTGAAGATCGAATATGTAAGTGGTACGGATTTAAAAGAGGTGATATAATAAGAATAGAAAGAGATTACTGCAATGAAGTTTACTACAGAATAGTAATATAAAAAAGTAAAAAATATTGATGTAGAAAGATACTTTTTACACTGGTGTTATTTTTTTATGCTTATCAAGAGACATGGATTCTTATATGATAAAAGAGGTAACCTTAGTGTGGTGCATTGGCGATACAGATGGAAATACACTTTTTGATACAATATGTGTGTCTGAAGATGTGCCTCTTGTCGAAAGACATGTTGGTGACTATCAATGGTACAAGGACTTCTATCCTGTAATGGAAGTCGACAACACATTAAAAGGTAAAGATACACATCTTATTACGTTGTCGTGTTGTAACACGAGTATACAGTGAAAATAAAAAGAAAGGAGAATTTTATTAATATTCAGTTACCTCGAATATTGGGAGCATCAACCAACTCCAGTACAAATACTGAGTGATCAGGTTCAGTCACTCCGTTACAGTCAGCCGGGGCATACTGAAATGCTCCGTTCGATTCGAATAACAGGAGTCAGCAGGAAGAGAAGGACCAATTCACACGACGGATTCGAGGAGCCAATTGGATCCAATTTCGATAATCCAATCCGGGTCCTCTTATCCAATATGAGACCTGAATTGGCCGGTCAACCCAATGCAGTCTAATCACGGGAAGTCCAGGTCTTACTACGGATCTTAGCCAATCTGATGCGAGGACCAATTTGACCCAATTACGGGAACATCCAGGTTACTACGGGCATCTTTCCCAATATAGGACCTGAATTGGTCAGGCGACTCAATGTGGTCCCGATTACGGGGTTCGATTCTGTTACAGGCTGTCCTGTTCTCTGTGCCGTTTCAGGGAACGTTGTTTTCGGTAAATGGATTTCGTAAAGGTGAAAACGGAGGAGAAAGCTTGACGGCGAGAGCCAATTTCGGATCCAAGCTTGAGGTAGGAGCCAATTCCGGATCTAAGACGGAAGATTGAAGAAATTCAGAGGATAAGGTTAGGGGGGGATATAGTTTTGAGGGGGGAGGTTTTTTTCAGTGGGGAATCCGGGGGAGCGAGTTTTCAAGCTTTTGCAAGGTTACTAGTTTGGTTTTCATTGGAGGTTTTTGGAAGATCAAGGGAATTAGAGAGAGGAGCTTCATGCTTCGGGACGGGGAAGGAAAGACATAGAATTTGGATTTTTCTTCTTCGTAGAGTTTTAGGAAGACTGAGGCAATTGCTGGTGAAGTCAGTGTTGTAATGGTGAATCCGGATATTTAAATGAAGTGGGTTTGAATACTCTTGACTGTTTTGTGAAATCGAGTTACGTCTCTGATTGAAGGATTAAAAGGGTGTCTATAGGGTTGAGTATGCGGAGTGAATGAAATTTATTGGGTTAATCTAACAAGACAGTCAGTGGATACAAGATCGTAAGTACAAAGCAGTATTGAAGATTAACAGTTTGGGTTGTACGGGGTTCTCTGTAACGTCTAGAGACCTACCGGCTAGGGCAAAAAGGACTTCGACAAGCAGTCGAAGAGCATCCGTATAGATTTACTGTACATTGTTGCAGTCGTTTATATTCCAGCAGTCAGAAACTGATAGACTGCTTGACTATCGGCGAATCTCCATACTACCTTCTACAGCCAGACGCCCGGCGCGTTCTCGAGCAGGAAAGCACGTAATACGACAAAAAGTGGTGAACCCGACGTGAAAGCTTGAGGTAGAAGGTATTGGATTTCGGTTGATTTTATCTTTATTTTTATGGAAAACGAAAATAAAAATTTTGAAGGATTTTTGGGAGAAGTTTCTGGTGGGGAGTCTTCTAAAGGACAAGGTATGCACATGGATCCGTCTATTGCTAGTTTTTTTCAAGCCTTCTCATTGTCATTGCAGCAACAGCAAAGCAATGATCGGAAGGAAGCTTTGGCAACCAAAGCATTGCAAGCAGTGGTCAATAAAATTGATCAATTTGATGGGAGGAATATTTCAAGGTATTTAAGATGTTATGTTCATGAAATGGAATTAAATCGGGTTTCTGAGAAGAAAATGGTTGCACTATTTGGACTTGCCACGATACCGGAGATAAGGGACCACATTACATCGATTACGGATCATTGTGGGAATTCATGGGAGGATTTTTCACATGCATTGAAAGACGAATATTTCTTGGAAGATGCTGAAAGCGTTACTAAGAAGCTGTTTTTGGGATGGATTGAATGGCCCAATAAGAATTTGCAAGCAACATTCATTGGAATTGATTACATCTATTGGATTAGGGGGTAATGATAAGATTGTTGAGATTCATTCAAAAGAGATTTATACCATGCTTGAATCTTTTCAAGCACCAAAAGTCACAGTAGAGACGAGATATAAAACGGCAGATAAGAAGGTAAAGCCTGTTGCCGGACCATTACCAGAGGATTCTAAAGAATAAATGGGAGAAGCATCAAAAGAAGCAAGTTTAACAGATCCAATGAGTATTGGACATCAGTTTACTGAAGAGACTTTTGAAGAATTGAAGATTGGTTCTGATGGTTCTTTATTGCCGGAGGAAATTACTTGCTTCAAAAAGATGTTGGCTAAACAAAGTAGATCGTTTGCCTTCGAATCTCATGAAATTGGGTGTGTGGATCCAAATATTATAACACCTATGGTTATCTTCACTGTACTGCATGTACCTTGGAATCTAAGACCGATTCCAGTACCGAGGGCACATTTACCTAAATTGGTTGAACTATAAAAAGAAAAGATAAAGATGAAAATATTCGAACCTTGATTTGCGCCGTATTCTAGTCGATGGTTTATGGTACCTAAGAAGAATGGGTCACTACGGTTTATTCAAGATATGCAGCCGGTAAATGCTGTAACTGTCAAGAATGCAGGAATTGGACCTATTGTGGATGAATTTGCTGAGGCGTTTGCTGGAAGGGCAATCTATTCAATGGGTGATTTGTATTCAGGTTATGATCAATTTCAACTTGCCGAAGGAAGTAGAGATATGACAACGATGAGGACACCACTTGGATTGGTTAGAATGTGCACTCTTCCTCAAGGCACGACCAACTCAGTTGCGCATATGATGAATGGGATGAATAAGGTATTGAGAGATTTTATTCCGGAAAAGACTATGCCTTTTTTGGATGATGTTCCTATAAAAGGGTGTAGAGAAGGAGACAAGGATGAAACTTTAGATACGAGGGGATGTCGCAAATATGTTGTTGATCATATACAAGATTGTGAAAAGATTTTAACTCGGCTTGGAGAAGTTCATCTTACATTATCGGGTATGAAGTCCGTATTTGGAGTACGAGAGGTTGTAATTGTTGGACATTTATGTGGATCTTATGGAAGAAAACCAGATCCGACTAAAGTTGATACAATTGGAAGGATGAAAGAGGATTGTGATTCTTTAACAGAGGTTCGCAGGTTTTTAGGTGCATGTGTATTTTATCGAATCTGGATCCCTCATTTTGCTCACATAGCGGATCCATTATATGAACTATTACGCAAGGGTTACCGATTTAAATGGAAAGAAAGGCATATTCAAGCAATGCAAAGATTGAAGAAATTATTGATGTCACCTCCAATATTGAGGAAGGTTGATTATAAGTGCAATAGACCAGTGATTCTTACTGTAGACGCTAGTCCAATTGCCGTTGGATGGGCTGTGGGTCAAGATGATTCAAATGGGAGTAGATTTGCAGTTCGATTTGGGGCTAAAGTTTTAAGTATTCGTCAGCGTGCATATTCGCAAGTCAAAAGAGAACTTTGGGGAGTTGTTTCGGCTATGAAAGCTGAAAAGGACTATTTGATTGGGGCAGTAGTAGTAATTGAAACAGATTACTTGCCATTGCTTGGAATGATTATTAACTGTTCAACGCTAGATATTGCAATGTTGAGATGGATTCCTTATATTAAGTCACTAAATCCAGAATTTAAGCATGTTACTAGGAAGGACAATTTAGTAGCAGACATGCTATCTCGAGTAAGATACGAGAGGGAGGACAAAATGGTTGAAGACATTGATGATGTTGGATTGAAATTCTATTCAATATCAAATCTCAACAGGGAAGACAAGCTATTTCTTGAAGAATCTTATGAAGGAGAATTATTGGATATTGGTCATTATTTGAATACCTAGACTAAGTAGGGGAATTGGTCTACAAAAAAATTCAAACAAATAAGAAAAAAAGCATATGGATTTTTACTTTGAGATGGATTCTTATGGAAGAGACCGAAGAAAGGAATTGGGATGCCACAACGAGTGATAGGCAAAAGGGAAGAAAAACTAAAATTATTAAAGGAGTTTCATGATAGTTTATGGGCAGGGCATAGAGGAATCTGGGCTACTTTTGCTAAACTCAAGGAACGATATTGGTGGAAAAATATGTATCGAGATGTGCTCTCATTTGTAGAGTCATGTGAAATCTGTCAATCGTATTCTAATATCCGACATCGAGATGGTCTTCATCCTACGTATCCTTTGGCTATTCATTTTAAATGGGTTGTTGATTTGGTTATTATGCCGGTTGGGTTATGGCAGATGAGATATTTGGTTTTAGCTTGTGAAGATTTATCAAATCAAGTAGAAGGAAGAGCATTGAGGACAAAATCTACAGAGGAGATTTGTAGGTTTTTGCTTGAAGATGTCATTTGCCGCTACGGATGCATAGGAAAAATCACTGCAAATCATGGAGAATCAAATGCACAAGAAGCTCGTAAGTTCTTTGAAAGATGTGGAGTTAAACTATCACTGACTACTGCTTATAATCTAGAAGGGAAAGCAAAAAGCGAACGCGGTCACCCTCCGATTGTGAAAGCATAGGTTAAAGCTTGTAATGAAAAAGTTAAAGAGTGGCCACGGCTTTTGTCATTTGCATTATGGGCTGATCGAACAACATATAGTTCGGTGACAGGATATATGCCAGTAGAACTTATGACAGGTCAAAAACCAATTATGCCGATTGAAGAAAAGGTACTTACTTGGAGTATGCTACCATGGGAAGATGGATTGACAAGAGAAGAACTTCTGGCTATTAGGATTCGACAATTGGAGCAAAGAACAGAAGATGTGCAGATAGCATTGGGAAGGTTAAAAAGAGTAAGGTTACAAAATAAGGCACGATTCCATAAGCAACATCGATTGAGACCAAAAGCAATCGAAGAAGGTGACTGGGTACTTGTTTATGACAATAGTCTAGATAATCAACATAGTACTTTGCGGAAATTTTCAAAACATTGGTTTGGACCATATGTAGTAACAACTGTTCATGATAATGCGACTTACTCATTGCGGGAGTTAGATGGTACAAAATTGAAAATACCAATTGCAGGGAAGCGAATAAAAATATTTAAACGAAGAGACATCGAGATGAATATGAAAGACCTTAATGAAGGTATAGAGATTCTGCAGCAAGAAGATGAAAGTGATTTGGTAATGAAGGTGACGAAGACGAACTGGACAAAGACGTAGGGGATATATTCTGAATCAAACAGTAATTGGATAAATTGGTGCATACCGGAGGATGCACAGGTTCAGAGGGGGTGAATGTCGTGTTATAACACGAGTATACCGTGAAAATATAAAGAAAGGAGACTTTTATTAATATTCAGTTATCTCAAATATTGGGAGCAACGACCAACTCCAGTGCAAATACTGAGTGGCCAGGTTCAGTCACCCCGTTACAGTCAGCCGGGGCATACTGAAATGCTCCGTTCGATTCCAATAACGAGAGTCAGCAGGAAGAGAAAGGACCAATTCACATGACGGATGAGCCTTGTTCGAAGAGCCAATTGGATCCAATTTCAAGAATCCAATCCAGGTTACTATCGGACTCTTATGCAATATGAGACCTGAATTGGCTGGTCAACCCAATGCAGTCTAATTACAGAAAAATCCAGGTCTTACTACGGGCCTTAGCCAATCTGACGCGAGGACCAATTGGATCCAATTACGTGAACATCTAGGTTACTACGGACATCTTACCTAATATGAAACCTAAATTGGTCGGGCGACTCAATGTGGACTCGAGTACGGGGTTTTGATTCTGTTTCAGGCTGTCCTGTTCTCTGTGCCATTTCAGGGAACGTTATTTTTGGTAAAAAGATCTCTTAAAGGTAAAAACGGGAGAAAAAGCTCTGACGACGAGAGCCAATTTTGAATCTAAGCTTGACGGTGGGAGCCAATTCCGGATCCAAGACGGAAGATTGAAGAAATTCAAAGGATAAGGTTAGGGGAGAGAATAGTTTTTTTTGGAGGAGGGGAGTTTTGGAAGAGAGGGATCAGAGAGAGCTAGCTTCAAGCTTCAAGTCAGAGAAGAAAAGACAGAGAATTGGGTTTTCTTCTTCATAGGGTTTTTTTTGGGAAGACTGAGGCAATCGTTGTTGAAGTCAGTGTTGTAATGGTGGATCGGGATTTTTAATGAAGTGGGTTTGATTATTCTTGACTGTTTTTGTGAAATCGAATTACGTCTGTGATTGAAGAATTAAAAGGGTGTCTATAGGATTGAGTATACGAAGTGAATGAAATTTATTGGGTTAATCTAACAAAACAGTCAACGGATACAAGATCGTAAGTACAAAGCGGTATTGAAGATTAACAGTTTGGATTGTTCGGGGTTCTTTGTAACGTCTAGAGACCTACCGGCTGGGGCAAAAAGGACTTTGACAAGCAGTCAAAGGACATTCGTGTAGATTTACGATGTATTTTTGCAGTCGTTTATATTTCTGCAGTCAAAAACTGATAGACTGCTTGACTATTGGCGAATCTCTATACTACCTTCTACAGCCAGACGCCCGGCGCGTTCTCGAGTAGGAAAGCACGTAATACGACACCGTTCTTACCAAGAGTCAACAAAAGAGAAAATAACCAATTCAATATTCAAGTGAGTCAGATGTAAAGGCCCAATTTGACCCAATTACAGGGATATCCAATCCAAGTCCATGTATGGGCCTCTTATTTAGTATGAGACCTGACTCGGTTGGGCAACCCAATGAGGTCTCGAATACGAAGGCTTCAGTTCCATTTCAAGTTGTTTCGTTATCTATATTGTTTCAAGAAAACGTCCTTTCTATGGAAAGATCCTCTTAGAGGTGGGAATTCTATGGAGGCGGGTCTACTGTTCCAATTCGGAGTCCAAGACGAAAGAATAAGGGACCTCAAGGAGTTAAAAGAAAAGAAAGAAAAAAGAAGGGGGCATCCGGAGATCGGGATTTTTAAGATCGGAGAGCTAGCTTCAAGCTCCTTTGAAAGATGTAGAATTGGGTTTCATAGGATTTGGGAAGACTTTGCAATCATTGCTCAAAGTCTGTGTTTGTATTAGTAAATTGGATTTTTGCAATAAAGTAATGGCTAGTATTCTTGACTTTTTGTAAAATTGGAGAGATATTTGTAGTTGAAATTTTAGAGGTGTCTAGATGGTTGAGTATACTAAGTATATGCAAAAATTTGTGTTAATCTTATAGTATGGATAGAGGATATTTGATCATTAGTATAAAGCTGTATCAAAAGTTGGGATATTGGAGTTGTTTAGGATTTTTATAATATCTAAGATCTACCAGCTAGAATAAGGTGAATTTTGACTTGATATGTCGAGGACTTGAAGGCGGAGTTGCATACAAAGTTTGAATGAGAAATAATGGTCAAAGAAGGAGAAATTGCAGGTTAAAGTTCATCATCGACCTTCTAGGCGACGATGTCATATAATGTGAAGTCTTGCTTGAGAATGCACCAAGTACCTGGCTGTTGAAGATAAAAGAAAATTGCAAAAAAAAGTCCTAATAATCCAATAGGATTATAGAGAAATTATAATTAAATATTAATAATCATAATCAAATATTAAGCAAGCTAAATTAAATTTTATTGAAGTTATGAAAAAAATATAAGGAAATCCTAAAGAAATATAAAAGAATATTAAAGAAAACTTAATCAAACCTCAATAAAAATCTAAATAAACCTTTAATTCTAATCAAACCCTGATCCTAATCCAACCTTAATCAAATCCTAAACAAATACTAAATCCTAAACATATCCTAGTCAAATCTTAGATAAATCCTAATCCTAACAAATCCTAATCAATTCCAAATCCTAAAAAAATCCTAGTCAAACTTTAAACAAATTCTAGTCAAATCCTAGTTAAATCTTAACTCTAAATCCTAATCAAATCCTAAACCCTAAATCAAATCCTAACCCTAAATCCTAATCAAATCCTAATCCAAACCAAATCCTAATCACTAATTTGAAATTTAAATAACTAAAGATTGAATTTTCTATTCTAATTCAAAATTTTCACACTTCTTGGAGTTTAAGTTAGCAACCAACATACAAATTTTAAAGAAAATTGTACTTACCAATTAGTTGATGACCTCAAAATTCCGCTCAGATGTCAGCCGACCTCTCTTTTTCCAATCTAATGCAAACTTTCAATACCAATATCTCCTTTTTCTATCATTCAATTGCTTCCAAATTTTACTTGCATATAGAAAATCAAGTCTTCTACTAATAAAACTAAAAATCTCTCCAATCCAATTGGCAGATTGCTAGATATCTAAGAAAACCTTATTAGTCTTCAAAACCTTAAATCCCAAGACCTTAGCCCACAAAAACCTTCATATGTATCGATCTAGCCATTCGATTGACTTCAAATCTCTTATACACATTTACAACAAGCATACCAATAAGTTTCTAAATTTTTATTCATAAAAATTCTACAAAAGTCACGAAATCCAAAAATTTGTAAACCGGTTTTATTTCTCAAAGATCTAAATTCACAGAGAACATCACTTGCTTTGAAAATCCCTCAAAAATCCAATACTAATCCAAAAAATATAAAATTACCTCTCAAAAATCCCTTCACAAGTCTGCCCTCTAATTCGGCTCTCTGATCTTCCAAAGAACCCTTGAGTCGCCGTCAAAGTGCGGTTTTGTGCCTTGGGGTCTGATTTCAACCCAAGTTCATAACCTGTCCTCTTCGGATATCAACTTTCGTCTTTTTGAGGTAATTTTTACTAATTTGCACTCTTAACTCCTCCCTACATATGTTTATATTCTTTATTTTTCTAATCTATCTTGTTTTGCCTTATTTATGGCCTTACAAAGTAAATAGAAGCATAATTTGTAAATAGGCAGCATTAGTACCTTTAATTTTTCTACCCTTTGACTAATATCTATTTTTCCAAGATAATTTGCTATAATATTTTTGAAGTGAGATCCTAAAAACATGATATTTTCTTCACCCTTTCACTTGTTATCCATGTTACATCACGACAGTCGTCAAGGGACTTCAGCATGGACTTACAGTGTTTTCTTGCAATCTGTAAGTTGGATTGGATTGAACTTCTTGAGCATTTAGAAGACTTGTAAAGACATTAGTGGTAAAAGTCTCACAACAATTGGATGGTTAGATTAAGAATTATAGCTTACTGAGGCTTGCTATCTAGGATTAGGATTTAAAAAAATAAATAAATAAATAAATAAAATAACAAATAACCAAAGAATTTGTGCTTATAATATCTTGAAGTTATTGAAAATAGTGTTCTAAGCACTTTGTATTGGCATTAAGCTTTTACATTGAAATCTGAAATAGTTTGTATTTAGATAGTTGAAACCCACTAGACTACTTGGACACTTGCAAAACATCATTTTATCTTCCACAGCGAGACGCCCAGTGCGTTCTCAAGCTAGATAGCATGTAATACGACACCATTCGATTATTATGAAACTTCTACCACTGGTGTCTTTACAAGTCTTCTAAATGCTCAAGAAGTTCAATGGAATCCAACTTACAGATTGCAAGAAAATGTCGGAAATCCACACTGATGTCCCTTGACCACCACCTAGAAAGTTGATGATGAACTTTAACTTACAATTTTTCCTTCTCTAACCATTAATTCTCATTCAAACTTTGTAAGTAGCTCCATCCTTAAGTCCTCGACTTACTTCGTTAAAATTCACCTTATTCTAGCTGGTAGATCTCTAGATATTTCAAAAATCCTAAACAACCCCAATATGCCAACTTCTGATACTTCTTTATACTAATGATCAAATATCCTCTATCCGTACCATTAATTTAACACAAATTTTTGCATGCACTTGGCATACTCAAGAATCTAGATACTTCTAAAATTTCAACCACAGATGTCTCTCCAATTTTACGAAAAAGTCAAGAATACTAGTCGTTACTTCAATGGAAAAAATCCAATTCACTAATACAAACACAGCCTTTGAACAACGATTGCAAAGTCCTTCCAAATCCTATGAAACCCAATTCACCAATACAAACACTGACTTTGAGCAACAATTGCAAAATCCTCCCAAATCCTATGAAACCAAGTCTTACACCTTTCGAAGGAGCTTGAAGCTAGCTCTCCAACCCCAAAATCTCAATCTCTGAATGCCCCTTTCTTTTTTCTTTTTTTTTCTTTAACTCCGTGAGATCCCCTATTCTTTCATCTTGGACTCTGAATTGGAACAGCAGACCCGCTTCCATGGAATTTCCGCCTCTAAGAAGATCTTTTTATGGAAAAGATGTTTCTTCAAAACGGCATAGAGAATGGAACAGCTTGAAATAGAACTGAAGCCTCCGTATTCGAGACCTCATTGGGTTGCCCAACCGAGTTAGGTCTTATATTGGGAAGAGGCCCATACAAGGACATGGATTGGATGTTCCCATAATTTGGTCAAATTGATCTTTCACATCACATTCACCCAAATATTGAATTGATCTTTTTTCTTTTGCCGACTCTTGGTAAGAATGGCTCGGACTTATTCCACCTGATTTATCAGAGAATCTTGAGGACCTCGATTTATTCTCTCAATTTTTTCTTGGCTTTGGATCTGCTGATCTCGATTATTGAAATTGAACTGAGCATTACATTGCTCATAAGTATGCTCCGACTGCTTGCTATTCCCACACACTAGCACGTAATTGTCATTGGCTCTGGGATTGGGACATTCACTTGTATAATGACCAATCTATCTACAATGGAAACAACGAAGTGGTCTTCTTGTACCCCCATCAGGCATATTAGTTGTCTCCACTAGTATATACCTACTAGGGTTGTTCCATGTAAGGTTAGAAAATGATCTTGGTCGTCCCGTTGGTACGGAGGGTACTTGGTTCAATGATGCCAATGGAGCATACGCTGTTGTCACGTTCGGTGGTACAGCTTGCAATGGGGTGACATTAATTGGTCCTTCAATATTGGCACTAGAATTGGCCACTGTTTCTAACATCCAAGATGACTAAATATTAATAAATCTTTTCCATTTATATTTTTACCATATAGTCATGGTATAACACAACACCATTGTATGCTTTATTACATTGATATAATTCATAAGAATGCACAAAAGCTTAAATATCACAGTGTCATATGATATGATTTGTAATCTAAGAATATACAAAGTATCTAGTTATAAAGAGTTTAGTTTTAATTTATTGGCTAAACTCTAATAAGTATTTTATTCTATCTTTAACTTATATGCAAAGTCTTGGCTTCCAAAAACTCTTCACTTTATATAAAATCCCTAAATTATAGTAAAATCTTTCAAAACATATTTTTTTTAGCAAAGGATTTCTTCTTTCTAAATTTTAGAAATTCATATCTCTTGATCCAACTATTAAGTTTCTCTCAAATTCTTATATAATGTAGCTATTATTCTTAAGCTTTACTATAAAAAAAAAATAAACTATAAAATCGCTACCAATCTTCTAGAATCTTAGAAATCCTAGCAAGTACTCTAAATCCTAACTTACAAGCACCCAAGCACTATTTTCTTCATATCTCAAAAACCCAAAATTCAAATGCTATAAAATTTATTAACATGATTACACACATTCTAGAAAATTTTGAGCCAAAATCTTGTCAAATTAATCAAGGTATGGCTCAAAATACAACCACTAGTAAATCAAATCACTTACTACTCTTAGATTACAAGCATTGAATTCAACCTCTAATATCTCCTTTATTCCAACTTAGAATCCATTGAATAATATGCCAAAAGTATAGCCAAGAGAGTACTTTCTTCAATCTTAGTCGCCAATTCTTTATTTCTTTATATACATATATGTTATGTCTAAAAGAGTGACAGTAGGTACAAAATCAACACCTTAACTTTGAGCATCTATATCTCTTTTATATAAATTCCAAATTAGATAAAATTTCCACCAAAACTATAGCCAAAAACCTAAACTTTTTGATCCTATCAATAGAATTAGAGATTTCCATTATCCATCTATATTCATCTATATAGATATTCAAACTATTCTTTTTGCTATCAAAATCCCTCTTCAATCTTTTTATTTTTATAAGATTTACATAATATATGCTCTAAATACCAAATAAAAGAATAAAATAAAACTTCAAAGGTCACCAATATCTATCAAAGATGACTCTAAATGTTTAAAAGTTACTACTAATAAGATCAATTTTAAAAGTTACTATAAAAAAAAAATAAAGTTATAAAAATTCTAATAGTAGTCATTGTAAACAACTTATTTTTAGATTAGTAATCTAATTCCATTCTACAATCAATTAAAATTCATTAACATGGCTCTTATCATGTTTCTTAGTATATTATATATTAAATATATATATACATTATTTTCACATCACAGCCAAATCTCAACATGACAATGGTCCAAACCTATCCAACACTATATCCTTGAAATTCATTCTAGAGTCTTTTCATGCTTTAGATGCTCAAATATTGGAATATTATATCCCTCTTGAAATATGCACATCTACAGTATAGCATTATTAAGAACATAAATTTACTTCTTGAAATAAAATTAATCATTATTAAGATTCTAATTTTGATATTGTACATCACCTATCTTTAGCTAATTATTAACTATTTTTAAATAAGTATTCCAATGCATATCTTCCTTCAATTCTACTTCTTTGATTAGATTTGAAATAAGACTATTAATGGTAGCAACTTATGTCTTGTCTCCTAATTTTGCCTTCAAGTTTGGTCTTTGCAATAAGTTGTTCAACACAATATGTTGTTGTCCTTGCTTATATTGAAGTTGAATATCAAAAAGCTACAACTATTCTTTTCAAGAATGATGCTGTGATTTCATATTTTTTTTTTATACAAATCATATAGCAAGGATCAATGCTATGGTTAAACAATCACTAACTTCTTCAACAGACAGTGTTGCCATACTTTTGTCACATGTAAAATTTCTAATTGCTCTCCATCATATATAAAATAATTGTATTCTATTGTTTTG
The DNA here is from genome assembly GCF_059467195.1 of Physcomitrium patens. Taxonomy (NCBI): domain Eukaryota; kingdom Viridiplantae; phylum Streptophyta; class Bryopsida; order Funariales; family Funariaceae; genus Physcomitrium; species Physcomitrium patens. The sequence continues at coordinate 6,419,473 of NC_143425.1, read as the reverse complement.
AGATTTTGTGATTCATACACCATGCGTTGAAGGCTCTTATTAAAATTGTTGAAGGACTAGTCCAATAGCAAAGTTGGAAGCATTAATATCAAGTATATAAATAAGGTTGAGATCATATGCTTGTAATATTGGAGCAATAATGAGTGCCTCCTTCAACCTATCAAAGATACTTTGTTATTCTAGTTTCCATTCAAATGGAGCATTTTTTTCCAATAGTCTTGTCAATAAGACAGTAATATGTGTAAATTGTCAAATAAAATGGTAATAATATTTAAGAAGACCTAAGAATGAGTGGACTTCAGAAGCATCCTTTGGAATTGGTCAATCTTCTATTACTTTGACCTTATCCTAATCCATGTGCATATCTTAAAAAAATAACTTCCAACTTCTAAAGTTCACATTTTGATTGTTTGCAATAGAAGTAATTATCTCATAGCTGTTATAGTATTTTTTATATATGTTATTTATATTTTTTTAGGATTTTATTATAGACTAAGATATTATCAATAAAGACAATTACATACTTATCCAAAAGATCCTAAAATAGTCTATTTATGTAACCCATAAAGAGAACCAAAACATTAGTGATGTCCAAAAGATAAAATAAGTCCTTCAAAATGTCCATAGTACTTATGGAATGCCATCTTTTTAATATCCTCTTTTTCAATATGTATTTATGAATAGCTACAAAAAAGGTCTAATTTACTAAATTCCTCTTAGTTATAAAATTTACTTTGAGCTCCATAGTTTTAAGCTCAATGTCACTACCAAATAACTGCCATACCTCTCAAATAGATAATTACATATATAATTCTTTGAGTGGTGCTTGCTCTAAATAATTAGAAGTATTGTTGTACACTAAAGAATCATTAGCATACATCTTCTTGTCTTGAAGTTCCAAAATATGTTTTGGACTTACTTAATTTTAACCTAGCAGATGTCAACTCCATTGCCTTAGAAGCTTTTATTTATCTTTATAAAGTAGCTATTTGATCTGGAAGGTGTTGTACTTGAGCTTCCATCTAATTGTCAAGGTATCACGGACACAGAATACAGACTTGATATCTACTAAGAAGTTCAAGAAGAACTGGTAAGAACTAGATTAATCAGATGAATACAAGAACAACACCAGAAAGGTGAGCTAGAGCTCTAAGAGATGTGTTGTCGAAACTGAAGAACTCTTCAGCCTCGATTCCAATATATACTTCTATTTAGGAAGCTTCTCAAGCAACTTCTACCAACTATGAAGCTTCTAGAAGGTTCTAGAGACTTGCTTCTAGAAGGTTCTAGAAACTTATCTCTAGAAGGTTCTAAAGACTATATCCCTAACATCTTCTACTAACTAAGAAGCTTCTAGAAGGTTTCAGAGACTTGCTTCTAGAAGATTCTAGAAGCTTATCTCTAAAAAGTTCTAGAAACTTATCTCTAGAAGGTTCTAAGGACTATGTCCCTAACATCACCCCCTTCTTTAGCTTCGAGGTCTCTGAGAAGCAATGTTGTTGTCAATCAGTACCAACGCAAGAAAATGAAGATCTGTCGCATAACGTCTGCTATGAACTCCAACTGTTGTTCACGAGGTAAGTAGTTCATCGGCCCTTGAAGCCAACGGTAGTGGCCCACTCCTTCAACTTCTGACCAAGCATGAACTTCCGTGTCTTCATTGTGAAATTGTCCTGCAAATATGCCTTCTGGTTGACCATCGTAAGCAGGCTCGGACTCAAATACAATCACCAGTGATCGGTTACTTGATATCCTCCATCATCGTCATGGTGCAGGTGGTTCTTCATCTCGGGGTCACCTTTGTGAACTAGTTGGTTGAGATAATCTGACTGGCATAGTATCTATCTCTTGGCTATCCATATCAGAAGACCAAACTATGGCTACTGAAAAAATTCTATTTTATCTTGGAAAAAATAACTACATCAACTACGAATTTTGGTGGTGCTCTCTCCCTTTCTTATATTCTTGGGTGAGCAAGCTTCAAAAAGAAGCTATTGTCAAACCGACTTAGGTTTATGAGGATGTTGTTGATGAAACTCCTGTAGCTTTTGCGGCGCATTGGTGAGATTTTCAGCTGGCTCTCACGTTCGCTCATTAATGTCGTAGCCGCACCAATGAACAAGATACTCCAACTTGTCCCACCTTCGCCGAGAATCCAGCACCTTTTCAACCTCGTATTCCTCGTGGTTCTCGATCTCAATACTAGGTGGCAGACATTGCACTCTTCCAGGAAAAGATGACTCTCGATAAGGCTCCAACAAAGAAACATGAAAGACTGGATGTACCTTCATAGAAGCCGGTAATTCCAAACGGTACGCCACTGGATTGATTTGCTTTTGGATGATAAATGGTCCCAATCTTCGATAGTCCAACTTATCACATGGTCGCTTGGTCTTGATATTCCGTCGAAGAAGCCATGCTTTATCTCCAATTTTGAAAGTAGGTGCTTGATTTCGAAATCTATCTGCAAACGCCTTGTAGGATTCTTGAGCGGATTGTAATTGAAGCTTCAACGTATTTTGAAGCTCTGATAGTTGTTTCGCAAATCCTTCAGCTGCTTGATTGTTATTTGTTGATGGACTCAATAAATCAAGCTTTGGATGATATCCATAGTTGGAAAAGAATGGTGTGTATTGAGTCGACACATGGAGGGTGTTGTTATATGCAAATTCGGCTAGCGACAGATATGTGGTCCAATCGTCTTGCTAATAGTTGATGCTGCATCGTAAGTATTGTTCCAAGACTTGGTTCACCCGTTCCGTTTGATCGTCAGTTTGAGGATGAAAAGCCGAAGAAAGCTTGATATCCACCTTCAGTATCTCAAAGAGAGATCTCCAAAACTTTGATACGAACTGGGTTCCTTGATCTGATACGATATCATCTGGTAGTCCATGATATCGATACACATTATCGAGAAAGAATCTTGTTGTGACTTCACTGGACGATGTCTTCTTGCAAGGGACAAAGTGTGCCATTTTTGTAAGCCGATCTACCACGACAAAGATGTTGTCAAATGAGTTCGATGATGGCAGGTCCATGATGAAGTCCATGGAAATTGAAGACCATGGTCGACGTGGAATCGGCAATGGCTGTAGGAGTCCATAAGGGCAATGCCGAGGATTCTTAGATCTTGAACAGATGTCGTAGGAGAGAACAAAATCTTTCACATCCTTCCACATTTGGGGCCACCAAAAATCTCAAGAAATAAGCTCCAAGGTCTTGTTGAATCCAAAATGTCTCGCAGCTAGAAAATCGTGGCAAGATTGAAGAACTCGGAGTCGTGCTGGTCCTTTTGGGATATATAACCACTCTTCAAAGTATAAAAGATCTCCCTCCACCTTGAACTTGTCGTCATTGGCTCGCTGCTTAATATCAATGGCTACTGAATCTTCAATGGTTACGGCACATACCTGATTCAAGAAGTGAGCATCAATTGGCATAATAGTAGCACAAAGCTGAAATTGCTGTAGCTTCAATAATATCATACATTGTTGATCAAATGTTGCTTCTCCAACCTTTGATACAAGATACGATCTCCTCGATAAAGCATCAGATAGTCCTTACTGCTTTCCAGGTCGATAAGTGATAATAAAATCGAACCTAGATAGCAACATACTCCATCGAGCTTGACGTCGATTTAGAACTCGAGTTGACATGAAATACTCCAAATTCTTGTGATATGTGTATACGATCACTGGATGTGTAGCTCCTTCAAGAAAGTGACGCCATTCTGGGAAAGAATCCACTATAGTAAGAAGTTCCTTATCGTGGATCTCATAATTGATTTCAACAGCAGAGAACTTTCGAGAATAGAATGCAACCGGATAGAGCTTCTTGTCTTCTCCCATTTGTGAAAGTACAGCTCTCAAAGCAAAATCCGAAGCATCAGTTTCTAAATAGAAGGCCTTTATAAAGTCTGGATGTACCAAGATTGGAGCCGTAGTAAATGCGGTCTTCAAGTTTTGAAACGCCTTCTCTGCTAGAGGTCCCCATTCCAGCTTATCCTTGCATATCAACCGAGTGAGAGGAGCAGCAACTTGAGAGTAATTCTTGATAAAGATCCGATAGAAGTTGGCAAAACCAAGAAAGCATTGTACGTCTCTAACCGTCTTCGGAACCTCCTAGGACACGATTACTTCCACCTTCTTGGGGTCCAACTTCAAGCCTTCCGTAGGTGCAACGAATCCCAAAAACTCCATCTCTATTTGGTGAAATAAACACTTCTCCAACTTGGCATATAGTCCTCGCTCGCGTAGTTTCTCCAATACCAAACGAACGTATTTTTCATGTTCTTCCTCATTTTTGGAAAATATCAAAATATCATCCAAATAGATGACAACAAAATCGTCAAGGTACTCTTAGAAAATGTCATTCATCATATGTAAAAGACCGCTGGAGCATTGGTAAGACCAAAGGGTATGACATTATATTCAAAATGGCCATATCTTGTACGGAACGCTGTCTTCCACTCATCTCCTTCCTTGATTCGTACGAAGTTGTAAGCTCCCCTTAGATCAATTTTTGTAAAGATCCTTGCACGTTCAAGTTGTTCTAAGAGACCAAAAATCAAGGGTAACGGGTAACGATTCTTCTTTGTTACCTTGTTGAGGCCTCGATAGTCCACGCACATCCGCAACGAGCCATCTTTCTTCTTCACAAATAAGATGGGTGCTCCAGCTGATGATTTTGAATGACAGATGAAGTTCTTGGCTAGATTCTCGTCGATGTACTTCCGCAACTCCACCAACTCCATCTGCAATAGATTGTAGATTGGGCCAAAAAGCGGTTGTGTTCCTTCTTGTAAGTCTATGGCGCAATCATATGGTCTGTATTTCGCTAGCATGTCGGCATTTTTCTTTTGAAACACGTCTTTAAAATCCTTATATTGCTCCGGTATACTTGTTGTCGAGATCTTCTCCCCGGTAGTTGGAGCCGCATAAATGACAAACGGTGTGCCTCCCTTGGACAATCTTATAAACGCTCTTGTTCCAATAAATAAGAATTTCTCTATTCGGGATTTTCTACTAGGCTTGTTCTTGGGTGGTTTTGTGGGAAAGGTCATCTTCCGCAACTTCCAATCTATGGATGGGTTATGCTTTTCCAACCAGGAAAGACCAAGAATAACAGGATTTGATGGGGTTCTAATAATATTGAAAATAATATGACTACTATAGTCCTTAAACGTCACTTCTATAGGTTCTGATTCATGGATGACACTACCAGACAATAAAGGTCATCCATCTATGACCTCAACGTGAACAAGTTTGGATTTTTGTACTAAAGGGATCTTATGACGCTTTGCAAATTCTTCGTCTAAGAAACAAGCAGATGCTCCTGAATCTAATAATGCTAAGGTTTTCAGTTTCTGAGGGCCAATAAGCAAAGGGATTATAAAACAAAGGGCAGGTTGAGAGGAAAGAAAAGAACCTGGTTGTTGTTGCGATATTTCACTGTCCAGCCGCACGGTTCCTATTGTGGCTGGGCATCCTCGTTTTCCTGAATAAATGCACCCCTAGTCTTGATAATATGTCGATTTTGCTTCTTGGGGCAATTTCCAACTTTGTGGCCTTCTTCACCGCAATACAAGCATAGACCTTCTTCCATACGCCGCTTTTTTTCTTCTAGAGTAAGAGATTTGACACGTACCGCATCAATTTGCATGTCTTCTACCTCTGAATGTGAATTCACACTGCTTGCCGACATAGTTGGGGTGTGGCGAACCGTATGTTGTCTTGAACGTTGGTCTTAGTGACGTTGGAATAGGCGGTTATCGCACTTCACAGCTTGGCTAATAGCTTCGTTGAGCGTTTGCGGATCAGGAAGAGTTAATAACAAATCCTTCACATCTTCCCTTAAATCCCAATAGAATTGACTCATCAACGCTTCTTCGTCCCAATTGATGTCGCATGCTAATTGCCTGAAGTCCGATGCATAGACTGATGTAAAACGCATCCCTTGTCCTATTGACTGGATCTTTGTTGTAGCCCATCGAACCTTGTCATGTTCACCAAATGCTTCCGCAAATGCCTCTAAAAAGGTTTCAAAGTTGTTTAGTATGGACGATCGTTTCTCAAACAAAGGAGCAAACCATGATAGAGCTTGTCCTATAAGTAAGGTTCCAACAAGCCCAACACGTGACTCCTCCGTTGGATAGCGTTCGGGCTGTAAAATTGTTATCAACTTGATTTGGTTGACGAATCCTCGAAACTTGGAACGTGTACCATCGAACTTGTCCGGAAGGCTAACTCGGGGTTCCTTATGTTGTAGAACCAGCGGTGCTTGTCGAACCTGAGGCAAAGTTGCTTCTCCAAGTGTAGAAGTTTGAGGCTGGTACAACCTAGATTGTGCCATCCCAAATGCTCCATCATTATAAAGCCTTGCCACGACTCTTTCAATCTCTGCAATTCTTTGCGATAACGTAGCGAGGGCATTCATGATAGCATCTAACTTGGACTCTAAACTTTTCGTCATACTAATGTCTTGGCCCCTGACCATTCTAAGAGAAGGACAGAAATGACTCTACAAGAAGACAATATTGGTTTAGAGGAGGGTACTCCGCAACCTCTAAAATGCCTTAAGAGCTTCAAGAAAAGGGGTAATCCACTCTCTCTAAGAAGAATAAGACTCCAATATTGTAACAAAAGAAGTATCAGTTTAGAGGAGGGTAATCCGCAACCTCTAAAGTACTAGTACACTTCCAAGCAGAGGGGTAATCCACACTCTAACAAAGAAGAAACTAACTCTGATATCTGAGGTGAGTGAAGTCTCGACAAACTGTCACGGACACAGAATATAGACTTGATATCTACCAAGAAGTTCAAAAAGAACTGGTAAGAACTAGATTAATCAGATGAATACAAGAACAACACCAGAGAAGTGACCTAGAGCTCCAAGAGATGTGTTGTCGAGACTGAAGAACTCTTCAACCTCGATCCCAATATATACTTCTATTTAGGAAGCTTCTCAAGCAACTTCTACCAATTAGGAAGCTTCTAGAAGGTTCCAGAGACTTGCTTCTAGAAGGTTCTAGAAACTTATCTCTAGAAGGTTCTAAGGACTATGTCCCTAACATCTTCTACGAACTAAGAAGCTTCTAGAAGGTTCCAGAGACGTGCTTCTAGAAGGTTCCAGAGACTTGCTTTTAGAAGGTTCTAGAAGCTTGTCTCTAGAAAGTTCTAGAAACTTGTCTCTAGAAGGTTCTAAGGACTATGTCCCTAACACAAGGATATAAATCTCAAAAAAAGAAATCTTTAATACACTCTTGTGTCACTGAAAAGAACTAAAAAATCATTCAAAGATGATATAATATTGACCTAGAATGGCTATTATCAAAAATAAGAAGACTAAAAATTTAAAAAATGTTGTCAAGAGTCAAAAAGTCTTCATTTTTGCTTCCATATATACTCTTAACTAGAAGCTATGTAGCAATATCCTATAAGACCTCTAAAATGTGTTGACTTTACAAGATATGTAACTTAACATACAAGGCAAGTTTTCTATATATGCATCACATAGTTAGCTTGTTCTACAAGCTATCAACACGTGGTTAACTTGTTGCTCAAGTTTCTAATCTACCAAACAACTACAAATACATATAAAGTCAAAGAAATATCTATGCATCTTCTAAGAAGCTTCTTTAGAAGATATTATGAAATTAACTTATTTTTATCTACTTTTATCTATTTCTACCTAATTACATATGTATTTTTTAGAGTATGTATGTATATCTGTGACATCAAGATGGCTTTGCCATATCTTCCATATTATAATTTTTTTGCCAAATTTTACTGTCATAATGTCTTTTATCCTTCTAATTGATTTTTTAAAAGTAGCTCATGGTAGCTCCAAAATAGTAATTAATGTGACCACAACAACTAACCTCTAACTAAACAATGGCTATTAATACATTATCAAAGAACAGACTAACTCTTGCTCTAATACTAATGAAATGAGACTGAATTGTATTAAAGATCTAAAATCCTTGCAGTCTATAGCAATATAAATTCCATCACAAAGTAAGACAAAACAAATCACAATAAAACTAAATAAAACTAAATAAAATAGAATATGAAAGACAAAATAGAGCAAAAAGAAGTAGAATAAAACAGAACAAAAAATACAAACCAAACTTTATTAAAAAAAAAAACCAAAAAAAAAAAAAAAAAAAACCAAAAAAAAAAAAAAAAAAACCAAAGCCATAACAAATTAAATGCCTCAAATGGCCTCAATCAATCATATTTATACTTTATCCAATCATCCTAGAATTTTCTAGAATGTCCCTAATAGTGGGTTCTACCAAGATAACCTCCATTTTAAAAGATTTTAGAAATGGGCCCTATTTTGGTAACTACCTTCTTATAAGGTTCTAGAGGTAGATCCTACCTGAATAACTACCCTAAAGTCTTTTAAGATGTTCTATGGTAGATCCTACATAGGCCATCAACTTGGCTCCAAATCTAAAAACTTCTAGAAACTTTTCAAAAATAATTCCAATTATCTACCTCTATGCATCAATATTACAATTATCTTATCCATGCCCCATTGCAGCTTCATTCTTATCTTTGTACATACTATCTAATTAGAAATTATATAGCAAAATTCTTTACAATCTCTATTATGGTAAACATATTTATTTCAATAGTAACTTAAATATTATGAAAAGATAAAAGTAAATTAATCTAATAATATCTTATGAATAAGCTTTCTAGAAGCTTTATAGATACAATTTCATCTTTATACATATCTATAAGTAATTAGTAGGTTAGAAATATAGCCAATAAATTAGCTACATGTTGTATATGTTGATAGCTTGTGGTACAAGTTAATGATATCGTCCACATATAGTAAACTTATCTTGCAAGTTAAGACACATATCTTACAAATTAGACATATATTGGAAGTCTTACAGAACATTGCCATGTAGCTTCTAGTTACATAGTATATATAGAAGCAAGAATAAATCCTTCTTCATTCTTGTCAATGCCTTTTTAGTCTTTAGTCTTGTTTAAGCTTTTCTAATATTTTTATCTTTGGAAATAGCCATTCTAGTTTAATATCATATCATCTTTGAATGATTTTTTAGCCTTTTTAAGTAACACAAGAGTGTATTGATCGTTTAGTTTTTTGAAATACATATCTTTCACAATTTGATAAGAGTATTAATTTATTATTCATATCTTATTTTTAGGAGTGAATAAACTATTCTATTTATATTATTGTGTTTTGAAGGTTGTAGGCTATATACCTTTATTGTAACATTTTAGTTTTTTAATAATGATTTTTTCTTTAAAGAGAGTAGACTACCGATTTTTGTGGAAATTTTCATTCGATATTAGATGTTACAGATTATCTTCTTCTAATTTGATTCATAGATTTTTTTTGAGTTTTCTATAAAGAAAAAACTATGGATGCTACTTTTAACAAAAGTAAAAATAGATTTGCAACTATTATAAATATTTATCAACTTATTAATACTTTTAGGAAAGAAATCTCAAGTATCTCTAATATCAATCATAGAAGTAGCATTTCAATGCCTATAGAAGATGTCAACAATAAAGTTTAAAGTCTATACCAAAAAATTGTACGATTGAAAGAAGCAAGTAGATCAAATTTAGAACTAAATCTGAGAAGTTTTGCTACTATAAGTATGAGGGAGATAAAGATAAGTATGTTTGAGAAGTTCAATAGAACATGATTAAAGTTATAAAGATTTCTACAATAAGTAAAGTTCTATCTAAGATTGCATCATTTTCAATATCTTGATGGATTTACTCAAGTTAGATTCATATGTATACTTCTTTCTAGGAATGCTTTCTTTTGATTTACACCTTTAATGGAAAATGATTCACAACTATACTATAATTTAAATTCATTATTAAAAAGCTTCATGGCCAAATTTTAAAAAAGTGATTGAAAAAGGATAGCAGAGGCCAAATTCATATCTTTATAACAAAGATCACATTTAACCACCATATATGCTATTCAATTCTAAAATCTTACTTATTATATAGATTAAAATGATAAGGCTCTTATCAATCAATTTTGATATAGATTAAAAAAGAATATCAAAGATTTACTATTGATAATATTAAGAACAAATTCATCAAAATAATTTATTTCTTAAATCATTGCATGCAACAATCGACTCTTTGAAAGATGTTAAGAACAAAGATTTGATTGGAGAGGTACAAGTTATGTCATGGCAATAGCTTCTAAGTTCATAGAAGCTTATTCATCAAGACTAAACCTATGCAAATTGATATATTATGTTTGAAACTTCTTATTGAGCAAGAAAAGACTCAACATTGTTAAAAAAGATTATGCTTATATTATGGAAAACTTAAGAATATTGCTTAATATTATTCAAAGAAGCAACACATCTACAAAATAAGAATCATGGTTGCCAAAGAGGATGATATGTCAAAAAACCAATTTTTCTAGCTACAATAAAAACCATGCAATTATAATCTTATGCAATAATTAATAAAAGCTTTATCTTCTCTTAATATTCTTCACCTTGTTTTACAATAGAAATTTTTTTAGGACCAAAAAATTATAAAGTCTTAGCCTTGTAAATTTTGGAGTCTCAGCCTATTTTATAGACAAAGACTTTTTTAAAAAATAAGAAATATCCTAAGTTAAAAAAATCAAATCTATGCCTTAAGAAATAATTAATGGTTGTTTATTGTATTCTAGAGATGTTACCTATGAAATAATTTCTTTAAATATAATAAGTAGTCATAATAGCTTAGTAATATTTGATATAATTAATTTTTCCACCAATTCAATTCTTTTAGGATTATTGTGGCTAAAAAATATAATTCCTTGTCATGGACATAAATTTCAATGAAAGAAAACTCAATACACTTTTATGTCACTCCAAAAGATTAAAAAGTCATTAAAAGATAGTATTATAATAAATAATGGCTATTAGAAAACACAATAAGACTAAAAAGTCTTGAAACAAGACTAAGAACTAAAAAGATATTAATAAGAGTGAAGAAAGCTTTATTTTTGCCTCTATATATATAGTGACTCAAAAAATTATTTCAATGTTGACATATTTTAGAAAGAATGGTGTATTATAGATGAATTTTAATAAATAATGACATGTGGTTTGTATAGCAAATAAAATATTCTTTTATAGCTACCAAATGAGTCCAAGTTGAAAAGAATCTATTAAGTAATTGTGGAACTATGACCAATTTAATTTGGAACAATATTGAAACATTTTTTTGAATATAGTATGCAATAACATATTAGTACTTTATATGACCTCATTTGGCCTTGATAACTGCTATATAATTGTATTATCACATGACATCTTAAACTTCTTCAATATGTGATCACCGCTCCTCATGGAACTCTTCTATAAAAAAAAATGATAATATCATGGATATACATATTTATTCTAATAATTATTTAGATATTATGAATAGATAAAAATAGAATAATCTGATAATATCTTATAAGATAGCTTATTAGAAGCTTCATAAATATGTTTTTACCTTTATATATATCTTAAGGTAATTAATAGGTTAGAAACTTGGCCAACAAGTAAGTCTCATGTTGCATGTGTTAGTAGCTTGTGGTATAAGATATTGATGTAGCACACATATAGTAAACTTGCCTTGTGTTGTATTTAGGCATCTTTCATAGACGCATTGTATTTTGATTCATCATCACCTATGCAATACATTAATGATTTGAGCTTATGATAAAGCATAGCAACAAGTTTTGATTGCTCAAGAGACTAAGTTGCTACATGAAAACAAGGCCTCTTAGTTTTCTTTCAAATCTACTTTACCAATGAGCATTCTATCATGCGTTCAAGGAGCTAGAAGTCTTCTTGTGAAGATCATCAATAGAAGCAATATGACCTTAGAACAATCACTAAGAATGGAATTTGAGAGAAGGAAGGAGGTTGGAACAAAGAACAGAAGAAGAGGAGAGAAGGATGTAATGATGGTTTTGATAGATGGGTCCATTTAATAAAATCCAAGGTTAATTTAATATTTTGCTTTATTTATTTATTTATTTATTTATTTATTTATCTATTTATTTATTTATATTAGAATATTTTATTTTATTTTAAGAATAGCATGTTAAAATAAAAAAATCAATGTATAACCACTAAGACAATCTATTCAATTTAAAAAAAATGACAAAAGATTGTTTTGTATACAACAAAACATTCATAAATTCAATTTGTAAGTTGAAATTTAAACATTAGAGTTCATTTTATAAATTTTAAATATTATTTATAGCCAAAAAAAATCTTTAATGAAAGATAAAATATAGCACATATATATATATATATATATATATATAAGAATATGTTCAATTTTTTGTTTATTAAATTCTTTAGACACTTTATAAAATTTAATAAAATTTTGAGTTTAGGTAATTATAAAATGTCTAAAGAAAGCATCAATTTAAACCCAATCCCCTAAAAGGAGAATAGAATTGACTTGATTTTCCACTCTCAAAGGACCCAATTCTTAGTCAAAGTCTAAAGTCCTTGGCACCAGAATAGTCATCATGGAATCCTTCCCATGTGAATCAACATCAAACCTGAAAGTACACTGGAATGTTGTAAATCCGAACTTGCAACCCTAATTTTCATAGTGTCCACTGACAACTTAGTGTAGTGTGGTACAACCCTATTGTTGTGCAGCTAACAAAACAGTCGCTAGCATCCGAAACACCCTAATCTTGGGCTCGGTTTGGAGTCTAAAGACCACAAGGAGATAACTTTTGGCAAGGGAACATTTCAATAGCTGTGCATTGAAAGATATGTGTTAAAGGAAAATCTTCCTTGATTAGCAGGCTGGTGTTAGGTTTTCTAGTTTTGGTAGGTACCACAAACTTGGGCTATGGTGGGTACGGGGCGGTGAGGTTGAAACATCAACCATTGTATTCCACTCTTCAAGCGCAAAGAGCTCTGAAACCCTAACCGCTGGTGCCAAGAAATGAGAAGCGCGTCGGACGAGTAGAGAGGCCTAAACGCAGTGGAGAATGTAGTGGAGCAGTTCACGCAAAGCTTTCGTGGCCGTCCTCGAGAATAAGACGGTAATAAAGAGTACTAAGATGGAGCAGTACTAGTGTAAGCCTAGGTGTACGTCAGTTTGTCTCATTACAAATACATCAAACAAAGTGAAAACACTTCATCTTAAACAAAACCCACTGCCAGCCCTTGTGGGAAATTTCCGAGGAAAGCAATACTGAGTTTTCAGTAGTTGCCTAATATGAACAGGCGTGGTAGTACCAACTCAACAATTTGCAGAGAATATCCGACGAATCTTCTTGGGCAGGCGAAGAACATCGCTTGTTAGTATTGTAGAGACGGTTACAACAAGTCCAGGTTCGTTGGTGACGAAATGAACAAGCGGTGGAGAAAAGGAGCGACTGCTTGGGACTCCTTCAGGTAAACAGTTTGTATCGTCTCAGCGAGCCTTACCTCGTTGGTCGAGATCTTATATATACCAAGAAAACAGCACCCAGAAAACCAGTTGAGGTACATCATAAGCGAAAGGCCATTGAAGTCGGAAGCCAACATGTTACAGCCAAGTCTTTAATCTTATAGACTCCTACTTCACTTAATTCTGACCAAACCCCATCTAAATGTAACTGTCTTGCATATGTACCGCTTGGGCAGCCCGTGCATCACTGAACCTGCAAAATCATTTCCTGAAACTCGGAGATGTACGTTCTCATGAAGAACCTTATAACTGTAATAAATTGCTTGCGCCATTATCCCGAGCTTGTGTACATGTACAAATGTTAATCACTGCTGAAGTTTCCAGAAGTAAGAAAGAACCGGTTCGGATAGGTACCCTCTCTTGTTTTGGAGCAGAAAAACTTGTTCACTCCCAGCCAGATCCTAAGCATTGAGACATTGAATGGGCGTTCCTAAAATTCTTCAAATCAATGTGGTTGGCACCCATCCTAAATGTAATGCTTCAATAAGAGGAACTTCACGAACTGATTATTGCATAACTGGGTCTAAGGAGGTACAAATGTGCTATGCAGCAGGTGGGGATATCGAGGAGTGCATTCCAGCATCACAGAACACTGGGGGGGTGATATCCTCGATTCCAGATTGGGAGCTTCGGGATTCAGTTCCTCGTTATGAAACTGCAATGAGTCGTCCTCTTGATTTCCAAAACTCTCAATCGGAGCACAGATTTTTTCCCATATCAAAGGATCAAGCCATGGATTTTCATAACGTTTAACAGCGGGAGGAAAATCAATCACTGAAGATTCCACTTCAGAATTTTGAGATGCAATCAGTGTGTCCAGGATACAAGAAATCTTATTTTCTGGCGCGACGATAAGTGTCCTACTTGCAGCAGATTCTTTATCATTAATTAGCGGTTCAGGACATGCAATCGTAGCTTCAGGTTCATCCTGTTTCTGCAAGAAGGGTAAATTGTATTGGAAATGCTGGTGATGAAGTGGACACATAAAATCTATAGCATGCTCGACATGTTTAAAACACGCTGTCCAGTCAGATTTCACTAGGCTTAGAAACTGCGGGCTATTAGACTCTGATGAGGCAGTAATTGAAAGACCGAAGTTCTCTTCACCACCAGAAGAGCAACGGAATCCCTAGTGGTCGCATGGCTAGTGGCATCGCTAGTGGCATGTTTGAAATGCTCGTATTCTTCCACAGGAAAAAAGAAGTGACATCATGGAGGAAGCCTGTGAGATTCTTCATTGGGCAAATCTGCAGAGAATTTGTAATGTTTTGAGTTACATACCTTGGGGTCTGAGAGTCCAGAGTGTCCTCGAAATCCTGGAGCCATTAATGTTACTGTAGATGCTTGTGATGGTTGCTGTGCCTACAGTTTCATGATTCAAAACTAGAACTTTGTTTTCAAGCTGACAAAAAATTCAACGTCATCGCTAGACTAACAGAGATTTCGTATTTTCATCCTCTAATAATAGATTCCACCAAAGACATCTATATTAAATCACAGTGACTAAAAGATTCCTGCACTGGTCAATGACATTCTTTGAGCAGTTTCACTGCTGGGACTTGACTCTATGAGAAACATAAGGTGGCTGCGGAGAACCAACCGCTAATTCCTGCTGGGACTTGACAAGATTTTTATTTTGCTTTCTGACGTCTTCGCTCGATTTCATATCCGCATGCTGTTCATTTTTTCCAGTGTCAGTCAGCATGCTCATATTGGTGCATAGATACGAGAATTAGTGGACACCTTACAACATTTTGAAAGCCTCCAAGTAAGCAACATGAGTTTAAGAGATACTATTGATCCCAAAATACGACATATTTTGAAACATTCCTACAGACATTGGTACGTATAATAAGGCACAACTATACCAAGAATATCACCGTGCCTATTAAATAGAGAATTAACGAAGAGAGCAGTGTATTTTAGTTAACATGAATTACTCACTGGTTCCAGATGAGGTGCAGGGTTAAATCCCTGAGCAAATAAGCTTATGAAAATCAATTCAGCTAAAGAAAGTAGGTACCTCATCGATTGTGAGAGTGGTAGCCTCTTCACTCTGCTGTGGTAGTTTGAGACTATCACTGAAATACGTTCCCAAACCAACCAACCAACCAAAAGTAAGAAAAAAAAAAGTAGAGAAAACAATTTAGATCACTCTGCCTAAGTTTTCTCAGATCTTCGGCCCCAGATGAGAGATCCACTTTTCGATGAACAATTATAAGAGAAGCCCAGCGGTTTATTAACATGAGTAAACTATACAGACCCAAAACTGACTGTACAAATTCCAGAAAAGTTATACAAAGCACCACCAGTACCTATTATCTACTGAGTCAGGGACGTGCTTCGTCGTAAGTGTGGCCTGGAATATCAAAAGATAAGATAAGTTTCAGAAACCATGAAACATTCAGTAAATAGCTATAGATAGAATAATCAACTGCAATTGATTAAAAGTTTGAAGTTTTAAATAGTCTTCTCTACACCTGTTCATCTATAATGCTGAAGTTCTCTGCGAGCTGTTCTTCTAGCCGCAACTCACGTACACTAGTGTCACAAGCTAGTGCTTCCTTTTGACTATCTTGCGCTTCCTTGTGACCATGTAGTTGCATCCAAAGCTCCTTCACACAAAAATTATTTTCGACAAATAAAACAATGTAGCGTTTAATCATCTTCGAAATATAGTACTCAGCATTGTACTCGGACGTACAAATAGATATCACATGCAAGAGTCGCCAAAGATCCACATTAGTGATTGTCTGATGTAAAATACTTCACCAGCAAAACAATACCACGCATTCTATCACCTGCAGTTAATTATACCTGATGACACTAAATTAACAAGGTATTTACATTATCTAGTTTAAAGCATGAATAAGAAACGTGGGTCCACCTTTATAGTGTACACTTTTTCTCGCAAGCTCCGCTCAATTTGATCTCTGGCCATATAAGGTGACGAATCAAAGGTATCCTGTTCATGCAACCTTCTCTTTGTTAGAAGTCAGAACACTACCTCCATGAGTAACCTATCGAGAATCTCCATCGAGAACCTCTATACATGTTGTTTAGAGTGTTTTCCTGCAAAGGATGGCTCGATAATTCACACTTCAGTGGGTTTTGACCAACAAACAACAATGTTCATCATAACTTCCTTAAGATAGTCCTAGCGGATGGCCTTATGCACTGAACACACCTCTTTGTTATAATGCAGGCATGGCACAACACGGATGCTCAAAAGTACCAAAACATTTCATCACAAACTGAAGAGAAATGCTAGATATACTTATATATAGAATACTTCATATTGCAAGCAGCAGAGGTAATTACCGTTCGGTCTCCTAAACGAGTCGGAGGTAGCTGAAGGTCCGCACTACCATTTACAATGCTTCCAGGCCTATTCATGCCATTTGATGCATTCAAAGAATCTCGCATCCCTGCCTGTAAAGAAACACGGATTGAAAATTTCCGAAATGGAACGAAGTGAAACGTTACATAACACATACAGGACAGACTACAAACCAGGAATACCACTATCAGAGTTTCATGTGGTCAATTTCAGTACAACAGCTCATGTCAAAGTTGGACGATTCCTTTTGCATTTCTGTGAATCATCGAGCAATCGAATCAAAAAGAGTATGATGGACCATCACAAATAAAATCTTGAAGTATCTAAGAAATTTTACACGGATCTTCAAAATTTACACATTTTGTGATTACTTACTAAGCTTCAACTGAAGTACAGGCGACTCTACACAATACCTACACATCAGTAGTACTTAACATAGACACTGATAACATACCTGCATGGATCCTAATAATGCACGCAAATCTGCATTTTCTGCAACTATTTCCTGCTTCTTGGACTCGTAGGCATCAACCTGCGCAAAATACCACACATGCATATTTTCTCACTACCACAATCCTCTAAATGTGATCACCACATAACACTTATTTTAGATTGCGTTAGTGGATAAATTGGCTGGACGGAAATAGAGAAAGAGCTTCAGCCAGCTAAAACTAGCATAGCGCATGCAGTGCCAAAATAAAACATTTGAAAGGGCACATTGATTCTCCGGAATATCATCCCACATAAGTCTAGCATACCAAAAAGATTTGGCTATGGCAATAATAGAGAATCCTGAAACGAGAGCAGCCATATGATAAAACATAGAAGTCTAAAAATCACTAGAAGACTTCCTCTAAACAACAGGAGGGATAAATAAAATTGAACCCACAATCATCTTGTAAAAGTCGCCGTCAGCTTTCTTAGTGTTCCATGTCCCCCGTTGCCTACCTTCTTTCTGAAACGAAAAAACGGCACATACACTCAAATAATTTGTCATCATTTTCATTGTGCCTAAAACTGTCAATCGTCAATACGAATCTCCCGGATTTCAAGCATACTTTGTTGACATGAAACATCAGCAGATCCAAAGCTAAAACTTCTTCCAATCTAGAATTCTATATGATTTTCGCCGTCTGTTGAACAAGCTCGACAGACGTTGAAAAAATCCTCTCCGCTGACCACTACTGATAACCTCGATGGCAAATTGTCGAGTTCTAAATTACTCAAAAATCCAGAATATTCTTAAAAGGTGTTCACGTGGTTTACTCGTGTTCATAGACAAACGAGCACATAGGTATATGTCCATAAAAAACTAAGACATAAGGCAGTCGAGCACAAAACGGCGTCCCTTGGAAAATTGTGAAAACATTTCAGGCACTGTATTGCATTGTACCTGAAGAAGGTTCATGACTTCCGCGGTGTTCTTGGACTCCTTCTTTTTCTCCATCAATATCTGATTGAGCCGTTCCTGCGCCCAATAAAAGCCTTGTAAATTGTTATCGGCTGACACCTCTTGCAATGAACTCTAGTAAACTTTCATAGTTGCCACCAGAATTTAACACCGTTAACCAACTGGTTCTCCAATTACCCAGAATTCGCAAAATACATTTGAACTTGAAGATTCTGATTGGGAAGTGAATTACGTAGCTGCTATCTTCAAACTTGATATGTTCTAGATACTTACTGACGTTAGGAAGCGATGCATAGGCATACCTGTAGCTGCACATACTCCTTCTCCTTCTTCTTCAATTGGTGGTTCTGCTGAGACCTAATTTGCTGTCCATTAACCCCGGCACATATGTTGGGAATTGGCAAACAGCATCACATCACTAAATCACGGAAAAGTAATAGGTGAATTTTGAAATTTTTATGGTCAAAAGAGATCTAGAATATATGGATAAACAACCACTCTTACAATCAGCCTGAAAGCACTGAAACTTTCATAAATGCTTTTCAGCGCAACAAACTAATTTTGTACGATAAATAGACCCAAGATGCTTTCAAACCGAAAGCTACGACGCTCAAACCTGTACGCCAATCAGGATGCGTTGAGTTTCATCCTTTTCTTGTTGCAATTTATCTAACTGCGTCTTAAAAGCAGCCGTGACCTTTTGTTCCTGTCACCACCAACCAAACTCGCTCTAAATGAGTACACTTGTCTTGGTTTATACCGATTTGATATTCAGCCATTCCCAGTGAAAGACGGCCATTCAGTTGAGAACCCAGTGCAACAAATGATCGGCTGCTTTCAGACGCTAGCTCGAGCATACAATTGATTTTTACAGATTTACCTTGCTGGTTAGCATTTGCAATTCACGTTCCTTGATGCTGAGCTGATCAGACAGTCTCTCCATCCTGGTCTCTAACCTAGACATGTCTGAAACCAATCTGCAGAGCAAAACAATTTCCAGAAAAAGTTACAGACTGTACGGTTTTAGAAGGTAAAGAGTTGACTTTGGACAACATCCACAAAGGCCTCGCACTGTTTAGAATTTAAATTTCGCGCTCAGATGAAGTGCTGCATGTCCATTTCCAAAATATTGAACTGGGTTGTGTCAACAAAGTCGTAATTCTAGCTTTGCAATCAGAAGTCTGTAAGAGCAGGTTTGAAGAATAGCGTTGATGTGATTGACATTGGATTAACCTATCTTATGTAACCCCTGATTGCTCTTTAGATTGCGGTTCTAAACAGCATTGGTTCATGTACTGCTTTTAATATCAAATGTTAACAAATACACAGCACAATGCCTGAGCCAAAGCAAACCTTTGTCTCGCGTCATTAGCAGCTTCACGATACTCGATGTCTCGTTGCCGTTGTTGAATCATTGCGTATAAGCTGTTACACGTATTTGCGATTGATACCTGTTCCAGAATTAAGTCGTTCTCATGGGATAAGCCGACAAAAACTACCTCCGCAACCATGAGTTTTTTACATTTATTAATACAGCCAGCAGGAGGAAGATATAGCTCGTAGAATATTTCACAAAAGATCAACCTAACCATGGGACATAAATCTTACAGGGTCATTTGAATACAAATTGATTCCAGAAGGCAAACCGAAAGTGACCAGGGACTGATTCAGGTACTTGATACAATGATCCAAATTGTGGATATCTGCAAAGACATCCTCCCTGCAGAGAGAAGGCCAAAGTACGTTCAGATCATGTGATTCGGCACTGAGAAGACGTGTACTGATGCACCCTAGAAGACATTCACACTAATTGGATTCTCCTCCGTCAAAATGTGAATCGCATATATTAACATTTACATAAGGATTTATTTCAGTATGCGCACACTAGGCTCTTCAAGAATGGAAAAAGGTTATTTCACGGACTAGATCCTCATAGCTAAGTTATATCACATTTTCTTCATCAATCAACTGCGATGAGACCAAATTTTAATGAATTGAAAAGATGTTGATTATCAGCAGCTCATATTAAGCCAATGTAAATAGAAGGTACTTAAGAGGAGTCACATTAACGCAGTTTAGAATCCTTTTAGGAAGGCAAGTGAGATACCCGTTGGTGTAGCCAGCCTCGTAAGACTCCTGCAAAGGGCATAGATGTATACAAACTTAAACAAAGTTCAGGAAATCTATGAAACATGAAAACATCGTCATCCATAGCAAGTGTGTGCCAAGAAAATTCGCATATTGAGATGTCAGCAAATTGTTACTACGCAACTATAAATACAATGTGCCACATCAGTATGAATACTACCGCACTACAATCCACATTGTCTTACCTTCAAGGGAAGGACGGAAGCCTAAATTATGTGATAACTACTAACACGAACCTACATAAGCGAAGAAAACTCGCCGCTCCGTAACATACGCTGAAAAAGAGGGAAGTCTCACCATATAACTGCCTTCATTGTCGCTTATCTTCATTGTCACCTCCTTGTCGGTACAAATCCAATGTTACTCTCTCGCTGTACAGGATCTTTGAATCTAATTGATATGGTGTAATGAATATAGTCGAAATTTTTTCAAAAGTCAAGGCGGAGGGATTGTCATCTGAGCGTCCGGTAACCAGTTCACCAGGAAAATAATAATGAAGCCGGTTTCCAAGGTCATACAGACTTAAGAAGAATTAAGAATAGAACAATAGTTAATTTCATACTTCAAAGTAGTCTTCTGAGATGATCAATGTTAAACACTGTGCCTTACAACGTTCAAATATGAGAAAAGTACGTACATCCTGCCAAGGGAGGAATTATTCGCAGAACGAGGGGCCAGGGAGAGCGAAGCTTATGCAGAAGATCCGATAAACTGCAACTTAATAAATTTTGCGCAGCTCAATGACTGAAACCAGTACTTCATAATTCCGTAAGATTGATGCTACTACAGCCAAAGGAAACCATAAGCAAAGAGCTCCATTATTCCCTCACAAGACCTAACAGAATTCAACCTCAACGAGTTTGACAGCGTAATACTCATTGAATTGTTCTTCAGTCCAGAAAGCAGCTTATGAAAATTCCCAGAGTTATTCATTTCCTGCACGAAAAAAGATAAAGAAAAAGAACACAATACGGAGACGCGAGATAGCGGTCGCACCACTTCAGTATGACTATCAATTTCACTTTCCGATCCACTCTTCCCACGCATCCAATATCAGTACATAAACCAACCACGCATGAGCCAAAGTCGAATATGGGCCCGAAACTTCCCAAAATTTGCCGTTCAGTATCCTTTCAAAATTCTCCAGTACCTCACACACGTGGTAGGTAGTCCATGCCCCTCCTGAAACCAGCACGAATACGACAGCTAATTCTTACATGCTCTTCGACCCCGCCCGTAAAGACTTGACGACTTCGGGCAACACCTCCAAAAACATGTGCAGTAAAACTACTAGCAACGGCCACAATAAACACCTTCACGTCTTGCAATCTCACGAACCAGCCTGAAATTGTAGAATTCCACACGTACAAAATACTCACCTCGCCAACTTCAACACACTCCCTTGTTTCATAATCAACTACACGAAAATGTGGGAAAAAAACAAAAAGAAAAAAAAAAAACAAAACAAAACAAAACAAAACAAAAAATCCTCTTCGTTTCAACTCAAACAACCAGAGCTTCCAAAATCTCGTCGATGCCACTACTTCTAACTGCGACCGCGTTCAATCCTCCTACAGAATACAATACTCTCAAGAGCACTCTCGACAGTATCCACTTATCGTGATATATTCGGACTCTAATCGCAATGCAGCTTGCCCAGTTGCCCCGAACCATGAACGACGTGCCGCCAACACGCGGTTGCTGTTAGCAAATGCGAGGCATCAAATAGAGTCACGATGGGATGCTTTCTCCGAACGCAAAAAGATGGAGGAGACATTCGTAACCATAGGTTTCAGAGCGCATGGGACTTGTTGAGCGCTAACAACAACAACGGAACCAGTAGGAAAGGAACGGAATGGCTTGCGCCGCAACGAAGACAGACACACGCACAAACATACACACTAGCCTCGGAGGACAGGCCAGGCCGGACCGGGCCGGGCCAGAGGCTTTTCCGCAAGCATGGGGCGGGAGGAGGCGCCGGGGCCCGCTAGAGTTCTGGAAATAGTCACCCGTGTGTTCAAGTCGCCCGAGCCCGAGTTGGCTGCCGTCGGAATAGCAACGGATATTATTCATCGTTGACGAAAAAGATTATACGTCCGCTGAGCTCAGCCATATCATGTTCACACTTGCATGTGAGGGTGTGTTTTCTCGCTCTCTCTGCGCACTCAACTTCTTGGTTTAGAGCTTCCTTTTGTGAGTTAGGGGGATATAAATAAAAATAATATAAATTTGGGCAATGAATATTTGGACACTAGATTACCACCAAGCTCTTATTCAGGATTGCCTTCTTGTTTGGAAGTTGTGGTAAACCAGCTTTCACATGCTGAAATTGCTGACAGACAATTATAAGATACCCACAAAACATAGTATTTTTCTTCATTTGCTTTAAAGTTTTAGCCAATTTGTGTAAAGTAAAAATAATAATAATAAAATAATAATAGTAATAAAAATAAAAATAAAGTAAAGATACACATCAACATTGCATTTCCTGATATCTAAAATTTCTTTGATGTAACAAGTGTAAAAATCTTTTTTTCATACGGAATTTTATTTTAGAGATTTTAAATTCAATAATGATTTAAAAAAATATGTGTAATTAAATTAGTATTTTAAAAAAATATTTAAAGTATATACAATTCCCTGGTAGTACAAACTACTGTGCCATTTTATGATTTACTGTATGCTAAGTTAGAAGCAGTTATTGTGTAATGAATCAGGAAAATTAGAAACTAAAATAAATATATGTGCATTTATTAATATATATATATATATATATATACATGCATGTGTATTTTTCTATAGTGAAAATAAGATTCAAGCAATGGTCTTTTAGTGTACTCACACATCCAATGTATATATGCTCTAGTACTAAACTGATGTACAATTTTCTTAAGTTTTTGAAGTTAACTTAGACTTCCTAGTAATTTATTTAAAAATATATAGGAAATTACATTTATTGTCTAATGCCTTTTGGTAACACCACTAAATTGAAGTTGAGAAACAAAAAATATATATATATATATATATATATATATTTAAAATTAGATCTTTTAATTATGATTGCATATCTTTAAAAAAAGAATCATATTTTACAAACACCATAAATCAGAATAATTGTTGGCATAAATTCCTAAAACTGTACAACTAAATGTAGAGATAAAATTTTGTGAAACTTCTACTATTTAATTAAATTATCTTAATTTACTTTAATTTAAGTTATTTAGATGGCATTAGATTTCAACCTTTGTGAATTGCACATTTTGATACTTGATTGATGTAAGAAAATAAAAACACTGCAAGAATTTGAGATTCAATAAAAACAACCAAAAACACAAAACAAAACAAAACCAAATACAGGCTGAAAACATTCAGATTCCTAAAACTGTATGATTCTAAAGACAAACCCAAAAGTTACACAAAACTTTGAGCTTCAACAATTTAAACTACACGTAGCAACGCATGATAGTTAATAAAATATTCAGAAAAAGAATCATCTTAAGGGACTATTTGTACATAACATTATTGAAAATTAATATTAATAATAAATATTTTTATTAAATTAAATTAACATGGTATGAATTTAAAATAAACAAAATGGTATATTTATTATGTAGGTCTAAGATTCTCAACAGATTTTTTTATACTTATTTTGAAAAATCATGATAACCAATTTTGTACACGAAAAATTTACAACTACCTTCAAAATTCAGGATCACCAAAAATGAATATGTTTATGGGACAAATATCTCTTTAATTCAGGATGATTCGTACTTCAGCCTTCTAATTTTTGTTTACTGCTGCCATGATCTTTAATGTGCCAATTTCCATTCCTACTTGGCAACTGGCCCATTCTCAAAGTGGGTGCTACCCAAGTCCCAATTTGCATCCGATGTAAAATATCAAAATCTGATGAATATTCATTGTTTTGGAGCTCGTGGTTGGAGCTGGAAACCTTTCCTTTTGAGTCATTTGTGTGTAACACTTTACACACTTCTCGCGGCTCATTCCCCTCGCGGATAAAAACAATTGGACCTGGCACATGCTCATAATGGATGAATTGAAATGCAGCTCGATCGGCTGCCACCATCAAGTTTTTGGCACACAACTTTCCACGCCAAATAAAAATACCTTGTTGAAGCAATAGAAGGAAAGCACCACGTGTGTCGAGTGAAGAAATTGTTGGACTTGCCACGCATTTAGGAACAAGATGGGAAGGATCAAAAGGTGAATAAGGGGCCATACGATACAATCGCACACAAGCAGGACTAGAAGGAGGAGGAAGACTTGTAGTGGTGCTTGATGTATCATATGAAATGTTTGGTAATACCCGTGTTTGCCATTGAAGCAATTGAAAAGCAAATCCCATGTTGGGACTTACCACACAACGTATTGTTTTCACTTTCTCAAGAATATCTTCATAAGTTCTTTGCTCTTGCCACATGAGATATGCAATGATCAATGATGCCGATCGAGAAACTCCTTGAATACAATGGACAAAAACACGGCCACCTTCTTCACGCACATTTTCAAAATAATCAAAGACATTGTATAAGATAGATATAATGTCTTCACTTGGATGGTCTTGGAGCCACAATGTTTTGTAATAGAAGTCATTGGAAAAGTATTCTGGACATTCAAATCCAACACAATTCAAAATGTGTGTGATCTTACATGCATGAAGCAAGTCATAGTTTTGTGCCACCATGTTGCTTCCAAAGTAAAGGTGGCTTGAAACTTGTGAGCATTCTTGGTCACATTGCATCATTCTTTTCTTTTTTTGTATGATTTCATCATCTCCATTATCTTCCCCTTCATAAGATTCTCTTTGTACTGCTCCCAAATCCAATCTAATGTTCAATGTGCCACTTCGCATCGATTTTTGAGGTTTAAGAGTTGCATTTATTAAGTTGCTATTGGTTGAAGAGCTTTCAATTTGTTGGGGTGACACAAAAAGCGATTGTAATGGAGGGCATAGTAATGCTACTTGAGGTGCGATAACATTACAATTGGACTCATTGGCAACCTCTTCAATAATAGAATTAATAGTCAAATTTTTGACTCTATATGAAGATATGTTGTCAACATTGTTTTGTGCGTTCTTACTTTCATGACCGTAACAAGGATTTCCATCATCCAAAAAATCAACATGTTCTCCTGTCCATGACATGGACCTCCAATGTTGTTGTTGTTGCCGAGATGGCCCCCGTGACTTCCGATGTTTGTTTTTTTCTCCTTCCACATCCATGCTCCTCTAACACCACCAACCCATTTGTGGGTTTCTTTAAATTCACATGATTCTTCCATCACTTTTTATACAGCTCTCCATCAATTAACTTTTAAATTCATTTGATATGCAATTTTGGAATAGAAAACACAAATTCATATAAAAGCGTACATTATATCATATTTTCTTAATTAATCTATGTATATGATAATATTTCACAAATTTGGTAATGCAATTGATTGTTAGATATATATATATATATATATATAGTGGATGGTACATGAAATTTTTAATCTATAATCAAGCCACTTAAAGCAATGATGTGTTACCAAATTATTGTTTAATAAAGACTAAAAACCAAATGATGGCACATGGTTATATGATAATGTTATTTTTGTATAATACATTAAATGAAACGATTAACATAGATTTTCTGAATTAGCTAAAAATCATCCTGTGAGTATTCTACATTACAAATCCTAACCTAACTAAGATTTTTTTTTTTTTTTTTTTGAAAACATCATTACATAAAAGATAAAAAAATGTATATATATTCTTTGAAACAGGTTTTTTACAAAACTATTTTGGTATTAATAAAGCCATACTGTTCTGGGTTTTACATATCTTAATAAATGAGAAAATAAACTAAGTTTTCATTCATTAATCAAATATTACAATAATCATCACGTGTACAATTCTCATTTTCAATAACTATACACGTTAAATATTACAATTTACTGTATAAAATCTTCAGTATGCATGAATTTCTTATTCATTCATAAAAATTCAATCAGACAGAATTGTAAATTAAAGAAAAGCCAAAAAACTAAGATATAAGAATTTAATTTTTTTTTATAGTTTTAAAACATTCATGCAGCATATTCTTAAAATTTAATCATATATTACATTAATAGTTAGATAACATTAAAAAAAATCATGTACACTGAATAAAAACAGTATTTCTTTTTTTTATGATTGTTGGATGGACCCTCATTAATTTTAACATGTCACATTTTTATTTTTATTTTTATTTAGAAATGAATAATTTGATTCATAAATAATAATTTTTTTACTTGTCAATGCACATATAATTTCATGTTGTTATTGTAAAGATAAATCAATATGGTGGGAATTACTGAAAGAATTTTTGGTAGAGGTAGTGCTCAAGAAGTTAAGACCACACCTGTAAATGGCAACAATCGTTTAGAACACTTTCTATCATTCAAAAACCTAAAACTATTATTTGGAGTTAAAGTTCACAAAAACCCTTTAGAAAAGTATACAGTCAACATCAAATACAATTTATCTGAAGATTTTATGACAAAAAATCACAATGTTTTGCAATACCTTGTAAAGCAACAAGCAGAAGATGAAAAACAACTCCTTGATGATGGAAACATCAATGAAAAGTCCGACGTGGAAACAAATTTGTCAACCACTTCAATCTTAGACACACCCATAGTTCACAAATGCCCATCATCCAAGCAACTTCTCAACAGGCCATGGCTCATAAAAATACAAAACAACATCAAAGGCGAACCTCCAACCCTAAAATGTTATGGTATTGATGAAGAAGGGAATGTCATACAAGTTGAAGGAAAGCCTTCACTTATTACACCCACTCTAGATTCCAAGGCGAGGGTTGAATCATGGAAACCCAAACATTGGAAGCCCATTCAACAAACTCTCCAACTTCATGAAATCACACCAAGCCCTAAATGTCCTAAACACCAACATTTACAAGAATCTAAGAAGTATGAACTTACGCGTGAAACCTTATTACAAGCAACAATTTTCACAACTAAGCAAGAGGTTAAAGAAGAGATTAAACAAAAAGTTGAGCCTCTACAAAATCTAGCAAAAGAATTAACAAAAATTGCTCTTAAGCAACGACTTCATAAATTATCAACAAGAATAGACAAAGATACTCCACTATGGATACCACCAAAATGGGAGCCTCCCAAAGATGAAATCCAGCTAAAAGATGGAAGTAGTAGAAGTAGTGAAAGTGACCATGGGAGTGAAAGTAATTCAAGTGAAGAAAAAGAAAGCAATGTTTTGGATTCATTTAAAGAAAAACCCATAGTTGAGGAAGAGGAAGAAAAGAAACTAAAGAAGAAGCGGTTGGAAGAAAAGAAAAAGAAAAAAGAAATGAAAAAGAAAATTCAAAATGAAAAACGTCAATGGGGGCTAGCTATTCGTGAAGCAGTTAATAAAAATGCATTTGCGGGTACCTATGGAGCAACTAGAGCAGGTGGAGTAGGACGCTTATTTTGATAACAACAATAATAAAAATTACAAAAAAAATAATTTTTAATGCTTAAAATGATGAATATTAAAAATATTAATTTGTAATTATTGCACACTTTTTTGAATTTGGATTATATTTTACATATAATTTATGATAAAAATTATTTTTTATTTGATTATTATTTGATTTATTTAAAATTTTATAAATTATTTTTTTTCTTAAAATGATAGATAATTATAATTATGATTTTATTTTATTATTTGTTGTTGCATGATTTATATCTTGTAAAACAGTTGAAATCAATTTCGTTTATCTTGTTTTATTATTTAAAAAATTATTGGTATATTACATAATACTATATATACACACACAATCATTTTATGCAAAAATGTTTAAATTTGGTTAGCATAATTTTTAGCATATGTTTTTACTTAGATCTTTGGTATTTATATAATTTTTAAAACTGATAAACAAACTAATTTGTGTATATTAAATTCATTGCACTCTATGTAATTAAATAAAAGTCATCAACTCAAAATACAATATAATAATAATAATAATAATAATTTCTAAAAAAACCTGAAGTTTCGTTATCTTGATACCATTTAATAAACATGATAATTTTACCCATATTATTTTTCTGGAGTTAGTACAATTTATGTTCAATTGTACATTCTCGAATGAATAAGCAGATTGACATCCATATTGAATTGATTTAAAAGTATATAGTGAGATGTTGCAGTTTTTGTGTTACAAATACCAAATTAAATTTTTAAAAATTAGTGCAATTTACACAGATTAATTTGGGTTCAAGAACTTGCATTTCAATACATTGTTATTCTTTAGTTTTCATTCAAAGACCCCTCAATCTAGTACAATTATCTACATAAAATGTTCTTCATCACACACGAAATGCCTTAGTTTTCCTGTACCAATCGCATTTTCAAAACAAACACATACGAAGTATAATTACTTTTCATTCTGCATGGTTTCCAATACAGAGGAATAGGTTTGTACTTAACAGGGCAAATATGAACTTATCATATATCACATGAGCAAAGCGACCTGTTAAACAACACGGCTGTAACCCAAACAATAAACTTAGCTAATCAGGCTTTACTGTTCAGGATGTCCAGTTTAAGTTGAAGAATGAGACAATGGTGGGCGTCAGATGGGTTGAATACAACGGGAAAAAATGTGGAGATTCTCGAAAAACTCGGCATTATAGCTGGCATCCCCCCCCCCCAACAGCAGATCATCCCTCTTGGGGGCGTCAAAGATGCCTTTATCTCCAACTGCGCCACGAATTTCTTCCCAAACATTTTCCACTGCCTTCTCCTACTCGTCTGACACTCCCTGATGTTTCAGATGTCTGAACCACAAGAGTCTCAGGTAGAGCCGCTGGAAGCTACTCTGAATCGATCAAATGCAGCATTCATTTCTTGCACAATAGACCTTCTCCTATACTCTACAGCGAATGATTTATCTGGACACACAGACATGTGGTAACGTAGATAGGCTTCTACAAGCAGCGGCAGTTACATGAGGTACCTGGGGTACTTTTAATGAGTATGAGACTAACTGGGCTCCGTTCTGAAAGAATTTCATTTCGTCCAGTGCTGATAGATAACTATGACGTCCCTCCACCTCGCTAGAGGACAACGATCAAAGCTATCCAATTCTCATGTGGGGTTGCTGCAAAGTACAATGAAAGCTCAATTTATCTGACAGGTGGGAAGTTTAGGACCACTTACATGTGGGTGCATCGTGAGTGGATCTCCTTGTCGTCGTTGCTCTGAACTTCCACGATGAAAACTAGTACCAGCTTTGCTTCCTTTGGCATGGACAAATCACGCGCAAGTCACAAAAAAACTGGACAAACAATTACGTGCATGCACCTTCTGAGCATATGTGGAAAATCAAGCTCATGAATAGGAATGAATTTGCATGGTAACAAGTACAGCAAGCCATGCTTGAGCGGAAACTTGAATACGGTACTTGAGAGTAAACGTCTGGCAAATGCGCGTGAATGAGTGGCTCAAGTTCACCTTGCCAGAATGATGAAAACAAACGTCGATGCAGAACCCAAAACGAAGATTCTTCCTGCACCTTTTGCAACACAAACTACTTACAGACCTATCAGGTAAGGACGAGCTGCCTCTTGTAGAAAGCCATCAGCTGAATATATTAGTATGAAAGATGCATGATTGATGAGAAAATACAACGTACAATTCCTCCATTTCAGCCCCCTGGTTCGGACAAGCGTTCTGTCTGCTGTACGAGCACCCCCGTGTGACACACGTCAAAAAAATGCATGAATGAGAAGACATGAATGTCGTGAAAGCCACAGAAACAAGTGGTTTGAACCTATACAAAGAAAATAATAATAATAATAATAATAATAATAATAATAACAATGGATCGTGGAGAAAAAATGAAAAACGTGCTATCTCAAAATTAATATTGGCATCAAGTATGCACCTCTTGCCTTAGTTGACATAGTTGTTCGTTTTATCTTGATGCTTACTTCTTCCGTCACTCGGACAAAACTTGGAAATCATTCGTGCAAGAAATAACTTAGGAATAAAAAATTAAAAGTAAAAAAAAAAACACCGCCGCACAAAAAGGAGAACGATGTCCCATACTGCTTAACAAAAAGTTTATCAGCGTGATGACAAAGACAGGTCCAAGCTTCGCCGATAAAACGTTTTTCGTAGACTCTGCCATTAACAGTTGGTAAATATGCCCCTAACTTCCCCCTGCCTTCGTAAATTCGATTCAAAAGTCGATCGATTCTAAGTGCTTCCCACAAGCAGTAACAAATAACCATCTATCAATGACAGATACAGAATTCTCCACATAAAATTCGCCACGAACGACCTAACAATTTATCCATCCTGATTCACGTCCAAGGCGTAACAAGTCAACAGCTTTATCCTCATCTCCTGTAGCAATGCAAAATCGCTTGTTAAACCAAGCCCCTGCGCCTCCAGCCACAAGTACAAATTACTAAAATAAAATAAATAAATAAAAATAAGTGACGGCAACAGAATGCACGTTTGCACTTGCATCCCTCGTTCGCAGAAACTTCACAGGAATCAACTTAGTCAAAAATCGTCTTAGATTTCAATATTATAAAAAATCGTGGACATGCTACAATGTTGAACTGATACCGTGGACCATTACTGGAGTAAAAACTTTTCAAAATATTAGAATTTCTTTTTTGTAAAAACCAGCTGTAATCATCAAGTAACGAAAGTCTTCTCTCTGGTAAGCACTACAAAACCTTATAAAAATAAAAGTCATAAAATGGGTAGTATTCTCCATCGCCCGTCAAATCTCCTAAGAAATGCTTTCAGAGGAACAAAACATAACATGCCCTGGCGAAACAAGCTCCATGATCACACACAATTACTAAATATTTACTAAACATTATTTAGACGAGAAGATGCGTTCATTGAAGCTCTTGGAGATATTATACCTAAATAGAAAACGAGCACCCTGCTCATTCCAGTGTCCTTAAAGAATGCACCTATCGACTAACTACCGGATGGCAACTGCAGGGTTTGAACCCGCACGCAAGAGTCCTTATACTCTGTTGCCTTTCGCTGCAACATTAATAACGACACCCAATGATCTTACCCAATTCCATCGTGAACTTTTAGGATAGCGCTTCACCACCTACATGGAAGCAAGTTCCTTTCTAGCGCCCTGCAAGGCGCAGAAGCCGTGTACACACTACGACAGAATAGTGTGAAACCAGTAGCAAGTTTAAAAGCGACCCACAAGGACGGCAATTTCGACAGGAAGGATGGCAGGACTTTACCGGAAGATACGTGGTGCAAATGAATTTTAACCCAATACATGATACTTGTTACACTAGTAGTTAATACAAACAGACTCGGAAAGAATTGATCTAAATTAGTTCTAAAGATACACGTAATCGTGTCATGTACCACACGCCGTCACGCATCTCGTCATGACGAAAGAGAAGTGTGTTAATGTGTTCACTCGCAGACACACAGGTAACCTTCCCCACGACTTTGCGTGCGCATCGGTCAAACGGAACAAGCCTTGGATCTTTCAATGTCTCTTCCGTAAAACTTTCCTACAAAAATAAAAATATTCGAAACGTTGATTAACACCAAACATCGCCTGTTGTTGCCTATCAGGAACTTCAAAAAACAAGAGTTACTCTGAGATCTTGCGTGCGGATAGACACAAGATCTTGAGTTCTTGCATCATTGCCTCGGAGGTCTACATAAACCCGCACGGTGCAAACTATGTGGATTCCAGACATAGATATAACACACAACAACATAAACGAGTAACTGCCAAAGGATCGCAGACAACCATTCGCAAACAGAGTGTCCGATCGAAAAAGAAGGAGAATGAGCCACAACTCGCACAAACCTTCATTCATTGATGGACACGAGAGAGACAATTCACCTTTGAAGTCTCCAGCGAGACGAGCATGGCCGCGGTGATGAAACCTCACGCCTCTTCCCCGACTCATCGTCGAAGTAGAAACACCGCTGCTTCATGATCCGAAACTCGCGAAAACATCAAACCCTCATTCTCTCTAATCCTTGCATCCGACCTGCATCCGAAACAGCTAGACACAACACTACGCTACGCACCCAAAAGCGGAGCTCAGAGGACGTCAAAAAAAAGAAGCATTGGGAAAAGAGGTTGAATTTCAGAGCGCGGTTTATATAGACCTCTGATTAACCAACGAATAAATATATTCATCTATTGTTCATCTACGATACATCCATCAAGGGAACCTTGAACGAGTGCCCAAGTCCTGCCGCAAGTCCGGTGGGTCGAAAAGCCCGGGCAGGGGGGGTCTTCAAACGCACCCACCTACCCACTCCCCTCCCCTAATTCCGCCCGGTTTTCCCCATGCTCCAAACCCTAAAACCAGTTCAAGCTGTAGCAAAGGTGTTCATTCAGATTTATTCCAATAGATAGGTTGGTGCATTGCTTGCTTACGCTTTTTCGCCTTTCTTTTTTTTAATTCAAACACAATGTCTAGGATAAGATCAAGGAACAAAGCCCCACCAAAGGAGAGATTATGCCCCCGGAATTGACCTCACCCCCCCCCCCAAACAGTTGTAGGGTAGTGCCTAAAAGACCTACCAGGTCCCCCCGAGACGTGGGAACATGGGGGGTGGGACCCGGCCCACTATTGCTGCCACGGCGGTCGTGTGCAAGCAACAACTCGTTATATCTACATTATGGGATATTTCCTAATATTGGGTGGTACCTAGTGCCTACCACCCCCCGTTCCCTACAGCCACAATCCTTAGTGTCCCCTCCCCTAGCGATGGATGGGTGATCAGTTCATTCATCCAAAAGGACGGATGCATGAGTCATGACGTGACCCAGAGGGCGAGACCTGTGGATAGAACGCGAGGAATGATGGCTGAGCGCGTTCGGTGCCTTATGGGGCCAGCCACGTGCCGCGATTCCAAAGGGTTGGAGGGGCGGGAAATTTGAGTCAGCATTTGAGGGGATGGACACCATGGAGGTAACAACAGCTGTCCCTTGACGAGAAGAAGTAGCCAGCGTTCTCTCTACAAGTGGCTTGACTGGGCCGGGCCAGACTAGGACAATTAAGGATTTTCCACCGGGCTTTTCTGAAACCCAGCCAGCTCTCTCTCTCTCGCTCTCGGTGGCTTGCTTGCTAGCTTGCTTCCCTGTTCTGATCACCCTTTTTCTGTAACTCATCATTTTTGTGTGTGAGGTTGGGGAGCTTGAATTTGCTTGGCTCTTCGAGACTTGGTTTTCCCATCCACAGGATTTTGGTTTTGGTGGCGGAGTGGAAACACACACACACACACTCTCTCTCTCTCTCTCTCTCTCTCTCTCTCTGAAGTGCCAATTCCCAATTGCTTTTTTTTATGACTGTTTTTTCTCGAACGAGATCACCCTTCATTTCTTTCATGTATGTGACAGACACATTAGTGATGGTAACATTCGTTTGGACAATGTGAACCTAATTCCGCAAGAAAGGCACCCATCACCTTGAGAACACCCGTCACCCCACCTGGACCCGCGGTGCAAAGTCCATGTGTTTGGGTGGATGAATACAACGATGCAATTGGATGAATGACCCTTCGATTTCGGGCACATGACTCCTGGTCTTCAAGTTAGCAAACACACAATTTGGACTGACCTTTATTGAACGGGCAGCCCCCTTTTGGTTCCTTTTGGTTCCTTTTGGTTCCTTTTGGTTTTATTTATTCACTGTTGCCCTACAGGCCGCCAATCCACAGCACACCTGTCACTCTAATTCCTATAACCCAGCTTCGTGGTTTTTTCTGATAGTCTCCCTTTTGGGGTGGTTTCTAATCCACAACTTTTGTTCTTATATTTTTGTTTTTGTTCTTTTTCCTGAATTTCTTTTCTGGTCAAATCATTTTTTGTTGTCTCATCCTCATGCCCCCCCCCCCTTCTTTTCTTGATGAGAGCTGCTTTAGTGACAAATATGGGAAACCTTCAACAAGGCCCACTTGCTCAAATGGAATCATCACAATGGAAACAAACACGTAGATAATTAGAAGGATGAAGAAAGGAAAGGAAACATAATGATGGATCTTTTGATTCTATGACATGGTGTTGATTGAAACCAAGTACTGTGGATATGTGGATATGCATGAAGAACTCCAACTTTTTAATATTGTGCTGTTCTCTGTTCCTCATGGAAACAATGTGAAAAAGATTTTTTTAACAAGAAAGTTTATTTTTTAATAATAAAAACTCCAAAAGTAAAAAGGAAAATCTAGTATGGGATGTGGTTAGCCTTTGCAAAGCTTCATCACTTGATTGGCAGGATTATGTGGTGAGGTTCTCTTCTACCCTGGTGGGCAGCATCCCCACAACAACCCAATAGCAGTCAAGGAAAAGATTCATTGAATGAAACTAAGTGGAATCTTATATCTCAATACCAACAAATAAGTACAAAAAAAGTTTTTAAAAAAGGATAATTAAAAGGGATGATAATACTGTTCTCTTTAGCACTTATTGAGGCAACATTAGAAGTTTCTAGATGGCACATACATGTGTGAAACTTAGTGGGCTCAACCTATTGCCAGCATTTTAACCCATACCCCTCAAACATTGAGTTACACAAGGGTACAACAAAGGTTTCTTAGAATGAAGAGCAGAGAATTTGGTTTAAACACACAATTTAGAAGAGCTTTCACTCAACCACTACAGCAAATTGTTCCAAAAGCTCCAGACCCATATTGAAATGAAATAAAATCAGTCTGCACAATGGAATAGTGTTGAATTGTCTTTCCCTGTGAAGGAGCCCTAAAAATTGTAGGCAAAGCAGTGGAACACACTTGCATGTATATATACACCAAATGCACTAAATAACTAGTTTTGGCATGCATGTTCTGGATATACAATTTGATAGTTTGTTGTATTAAAATATATGGTTCCAATACAATTCCCCTTTGCTCTGTTGTTGTTTACTTACAGCAGAGGATTGAACTGTAAAATTGCCTTTAAGAACACACAAATGGTGTGCACCCATGAAGTCAAATTAAGTCTAAGACTCTATTGAAGGTTCACCTTCAAGTTCACTCCATGTTTCATGTGGAAGTTTGGCATCTCTTTTGTTCAACAATATACTGTCGAGTGTGCAAAGGTGTGGGCTCATTCACGTTAGTTGGATAACAAAACATTCTCAAAAGCTCAAATAGTTAATCAGTAAACAAGGAATCATACAAGTTTGCACTGAACCAAATCTTTTAGTTGTCAAAGACATTGTTTCAAATATGAATGCTGCTTAAATCATGTGTGATGATCTTGAATTGATGTATTTATTTTAAAGTTGTATTGGATTTTTATTTATTTTTTATTTACTTAATCTGTTCTAATATCAAATGTTATTCTTACACACATAATGGTAATTTAGTGGAACTTCATTCCTTACACTCAATTGAGGTCCAGCAGACTTGCTAAATTAAAAGCACAATTATGAATTTTCTCTGTTCCCTTTTTCTGCCCTTGCTGGCCCCTTGCAAGCTTGATTATGTCAACAGGAATCATCACCCATGGTGTTGTCTGTATTCTAATATACAGATCACACCATTGGGCCTATTTTCATTCCCATTAGATAAAAGTCTATATGTGAGGGTCCTTGAGAAGAACAACTGCTTTTTCTCACTTAGCAATTCCACTTAACCCCCCCCCCCTTTTCAATTTTTTTCCCTCCTCTCTCTCATTTTTCCTCTTTATCTAGCACACTCCTCTATCCCTTTTCTATATGTTCTTCACTTCCTACAACTCACCATCATGTGTGCCATGGCATTGGTAGTCCCAAAATTAGCAACCTTTTTCTTTGCCCCTATGATGATGAAGCCATCTTATTCTTACTTTCCTAATCTTCCTTTTTTGTTTTTAGTTTTTAATTGGTTTTGCAATAGATGGTTCCATGCTCTTACCCCTGCATTTTATTTGCACAATATGGTTACTTTTTTATGATATATCCTAAACAATTTTGTTTTTCATATATGCCTGTCTGTCTGTCTGTGCATCTGACAAGTGCCACTGTCTCAATTGCAATCCAAATTGTTCTTACAACAAAATCAAAAAGCAAAAAAAGAAAAAGAAAAAAGAAAAGAAAAGATGTGAGAAGACTTTAAAATCCATTTCAGCTTTACAAATGTTTGACACATAGTGCATTTTATTTTATTTTTCTTAAAAGCTTGTGATATGATTGATTATCCCTTGAATACAAATTAATTATTTTACCAGTTTACAATTCTTTGCTGAGCCTAGAATAGAAATTTTATTTAATCTTTCAATTAGTTTTGCATTATTTTTAAAATAATGTCAATTATGATTTTAAAGATAATGCAAAAACATCCAATAAAAATATGAGTAAATTGTACAGAACTAACCACAGATCCATCCATGCAATAAGCACTAAGATTGTTTAGGATATATTCCATCAGTACATTTGTAATTCAGAAGAAATAACACAAATAGGATGCTACCTAAATTCTCACAGTAGAAAATGCATCAATACTACTTTATTTGGCATAAATTTAATTTGGTAAAGGGTAAAGTTTATTTTGGGATATATGTAGCATTGTGGTGTTCATTGTACTTTGTGATGTATCCACTAAGTTAGAAGAATCTGTATCAAATTTTTGATATGTTGTGCTTAAACATTACATAATTTTGTTGACCCACTTTTTTACTATGCAATTTCCTTTAATGTCTATTTCGAAACTGCTTTCTCTCAATATTGAAAGACCACTTTCCTGACCAATTCCATTGTGATCCTTAGTGTCTTTCACAACAATTACTTTTGTCTATAAAATTAGATACCCAACAATTACATTCACCAATCTTTTAAAAGGATTCTGTTCCACAACAATTCCTTTTTGTCTATAATGTTATTCATTGCCTTACAGAAAAGAAGGAAAAGAAGAAAGAAAGAAAGAAAAAAACACATTATGCAAACTTGGTGCCTGTGCATCTGATTTGGTTGTTTGACTTTGTGAAGAATAACTATTAGAACAGCACATTGTAACTTGTCATATATTACATTTTCTTTCTACTGTTCCATTATTCTTTTTAAATTATCAATATTACATTTAGATCTTGTGGGGCACTTGAACCTTCATGGCTGAATCATGCAACCTTTAAATTTTCCACATTTTTTCTGGGGTTACTCAAAGGCCTGTGATGATACGATTTGTTTTGTTGTTCTGGCACACCAATTCATTGTATGCCCAGAATCCACGGAACCATTCCAGCCACACATGCCTACCCCCCCCCCCTCCCCACCATTCCATGCCCAGGTAAAGCTACAATTCCGTGGTAGAACATATCATGCTTCCTCTGCACACCCTGCACTTCCCTGCTGTCAGGAAACAGAATGGAACTCCTGATAACATGGGATCCATTCCCATTTTCCAATAACACTGCCAAGCTGTGGAACAAACAAGATACATCCAAAATTTCAAAAGGACCAAATCCATTGGGAGAGGCACAAACTGGGAAGAAGAAGGAGAATGAGTCACCCAACCCAACCAACCCCAACAAATATTATTATTATTTCCCAACACAACACACTACCAGTATTGCCTCGGGATAAGGACCCCCCTCCCCTCATATCCATCCTTT
Source organism: Physcomitrium patens (assembly GCF_059467195.1). Taxonomy (NCBI): domain Eukaryota; kingdom Viridiplantae; phylum Streptophyta; class Bryopsida; order Funariales; family Funariaceae; genus Physcomitrium; species Physcomitrium patens. Next base: position 6,381,466 of record NC_143425.1, on the reverse strand, counting down.
CCTCTCTATTCAATGCCTCCCCACATGAAAGGGGAGAGGATGATCGAGCACCCATCCCCGACGCCAATCCCGACCCCCGTATTCTCCACGTCAGCACTCCGTGAGCCAATGAGAACTACCCGGGAGGGGTTAAGAACGAGGGTGGGGGTTCCGAAGTTAGTGGAGGGGGACGGGTGACGGGGAGCACGGGTCGGGGATTGAATGGTAGGGGGCAGTGGAGCCGGCACACGCCCACATTAAATGACCAGATACCTCGGAGGCCTCTTTCTGTTTTATTATTTATTTTTACTATTTGTATTTTCTCGAAGGTGGGTGGGGGGGATTTATAAGGGTGATCATTAGCCGGAATTGTGGTTCGAAACCATCCACATCTCTCACCCTCATCCCCCCCCCCCAACCCTGTGCCCGGCCCGGGCCAACCCTATCCCACCAATCTGGCCATTCCATCTAATCCATCCCCGTCTGCTGGGGTCTGTTTCCAACCGCAATGCGAAACATTGGCGTGACGTCAAATACCCGGACCCACGGGGGATGTCCTTCCACGCCACCGCTTGAACTGCTGAGTAGGGAAGGCGCCGCCTGTCCCCGTGCCTGTGTTAGGGAACCAAGAGATCCCAGCTGGGGGAACTTACTTACTTGTGGAGGGATATGGCCACACAACCCCCATCTCTTGGGGGCCCTATCCCCGTCATCTCTCTCCAACCTCCACCATAGTGTGCTTTTGACCCCCAAAACGTCAAATAACAATCAATGGTTGCAACCCAGGAGAAGAATAAGAAAAAAATGGCTGTTAATAAGATGGAGTGAGTGGGTGAGTACATTGTTCTATTATGAATTCCCTTTATTGTTTCCCTGGGTGTTCTTCTGGGGCTGGGTGTTCTTTTAGTGTTCAAAGTCTGTCCAAAGGGATTGTGTGTGAGTGTGAGTGTTCCTGTTGAGGCTGGGGCTGTAACCAAGTGGTGTAGTTTGTGGGGTGCCATGTGGGTTTTACATAGCTGCACAGAAGTTGAAGCAACCCCCCCTCCCCCTTCTCTCTCTTCCACATAAAAATGGTGGATGAGTCATCATGCTTGTCCTCCTTACTCAAGGCCAGTTTGGAAGTCACTGGAACACTATTCCCCATCTGTATGGTTATCCAAAAACAAAATCTCTTTTTGTACACTTATATGCATAGAAAAAAATTAAAAAATATATATATATATGAGAAATTGTGATGTGTAGAGAAACAAAATTGATTGTGAATAGAGGAATGAGCTTTGGCCTTGAATAAGTGGATTGATTCAATACATTCCCAATAAATGTCTTGTTTGCATATTGTTATGTTCTTAAATGACAGTAAGCTATGCATTTTAATTTCTTCAATATATATTTTTTCAATTACCATAGGTAGATATTACTTGAGTTGGTCTGTTTTGTGTGTGCATATTTAGTTTATAAGGTTTTGTATCAAGATGTTTTTATACATGAATGCATATATTTAATTTATATATATTCAATGTAATATTTTTTTATTGTTTATTATTTATTATTTATCAACATTCATTGTTCATATAACGTTCTATTTAGTGTCCCAATAACTTATTTGTAATATTAATTATAACCATATTTTCACACAAGATTTTTGTCTTTAGAAGAGGAAGTAAATGGCTACAAATTTTAATGATAGTAATTGGTTTAAAATGAGAGGTTTTCTGTGATTGGATTTTTAAAAAATAGAAAAAATTATAAAAATAATTACCGAGATTGAATGAATTTTTATTTGTTTAGTCACTCCTCATGTGGAATAATATGGCACAAATTGTGTTATCCTTAGAGTTTCCATCATGTCCTTTCTAAGATGTGGTTTTTACTTATATTTGAGAAGTTATATTATATTTGAATATATATATAAACCAATAATCAATATTTTTGAATTTATTGATTTTTTTTTACAATTAAGATGCGAGCAACTCTATATGAACTTATATTTAAAAAATGGCTTGATTTATAATATGACTCCTTTTCACTTGATTCTATCTCTAAAGGATGAGACTTCCAATGAGCGACTTTTCTTTACCAAGCAAATTTTTTTTGTAAATTTCACTTTGGACTTTTAAAGTTAGCTTTTAAATAACAAAATAACATATATATATATATATATATATATATGTAAACTCCACTATCAAATTTTCTTTTCTTTAATTTCTACTCATCAAATCCTCTCAAATACTATATAATTTGTGATAAATATTATACATTTATTTAACTCTACATTACAAACTACCATGTAATGACTTTCAACATAGTTGATGGTTAATCTACAAGAAAAAGAAAAAGAAGAAAAAGAAAAAGAAATCACATTTCACATTTTGCACAACTTATGCTTTGAATGATAGTTGTGAAACAAAACATTCACATCTTTGCAACCTCCTTCACAGAATGTGTTAGTTTCATGCATAGCATTTCATGTGTGTTTGAACAGGCCTTCAACCAAGAGCTGGATCCTCATACATACAGAGCACCAACATGATGCTCCCCGAAATGGTGCAGCTCCATCACCAACCCCAGAAAAGCTGTGAATATGGATGGATGAAGTAACGAACGAACGAACGAACTAACGAATGAGGAACGTAGTTAGACCCGAGTGGGATGTAAGCGCCGAATGGAGGGCGCAGAGCCCAAGGCAGGAACTGCACTTGACTGGAAGTGGGAGCAAGAGAGGAGGCAGATTCCACGGGGAATTCCATACCCCCCTGCATCCAAGACGAGAAACAGAGCAGTAATAAGCGGAAGAGGAGGAATGGAGGAGGAGGGGCCCGATTCTGCGGCCATGTGGCCTCCTAATTGCAGCAGCGGACATAATAATAAATCTATGCAAACAAGGTATACGACGGCCATGTGTCGGGGGAAGCTCGGTTCCACAGCGAAGATCGCGATAGTTAGGCTCCAAGTTATCCTCCTCCTCCATCATCCTCTCACGCCGCGTCATCGCAGGGCGCAAAGAGAGATTGTCGTGAAACGCCGTAAATTTCGATCAAGAATCATCTGCATTTATCCCCCCCCATTAAAATAAAATAAAATATCTATTCACGTTTTTATTTTTATTTTTAAGCTGCTGCTGTAATTACAAGGAGGGAGACGGTGATGACAACAACCATGAGGACGACGAAGACGATGACGACGACCGTGTGAGGGAGGAGAGCGAGAGGGGGAAGGAGGGGGGATATCATCATCTAAAGCAGACGGTTAAACAGATTTAGGTGGGCCGCACTGTAGAAGGTTAGATTTGGGTGGAGAGAAAGGGGAGAGAAGAGAGGAATAGGGGGTTTTGTGGATGACGCAGGGCATGTGGTGGTGGAGCGTGTGTCGTCTCTTTTCCCAGGACATGGTGGAAAGACGGAAAAGTAGGGCGGGTATGAGGAAAAACCTCCTTGGCGGGGCCGGCTGAGGTGCGCTCGGGCGGGGGGATGAGGAGTTATGGACGGTTGAGTCAAAAGCCCAAGCAGGGATCCCTCACGGCGCATGTAACTCAGGCAGAGAGGGAGTTGATCGGGTCTGTGCGTGCTCGCTGACTGGCTGGCTGATTTGAGTTTCTTCCAGCCCTGGGCTCAGTGATCTCGCCTCCTCCGGCTCTGACTTTTAGGGACCACCTCTGCCTTGATTTCTCAAAACAGAAACCTCGCCCATCTGGTTTTGCTCCTCCTCCGCCTCTGTCACGCCTGCCCTCTTTCTTTCTCTCAGCCCTTGTGCTGCTGCCTTCTAACTCCTCCTCCTTCTCCTTCGTCTTCCCCTTTCCTACTCATCATGCCAATCACCGCAACGTCTGTGTATCTGAACTTTGTGTAACTGTATGTACATATATAAAAAAGGAGTTTATATTCGATTTTATGCCTCCCTCGTCCTCCACGGCGACGCGCGGAGCTCCCTGACGCAGCGGAGGGAGAGAGAGTAGTGTGTATGATTGTGACGTCGTAGTGGGGCGGCCCCCAGTGCTTCCGAGGGTGAAGGAGAGAGTGGAGGGGAATAAAGTGCGGTTATAGGTGTCAAGGGGTGAGGATTTTGGCACGAGAGGGGGGGGGGGATTTGGTCGCTATCCGGATCCTGCTGCAGCATGTGGCACTTTTGCATGGAGCTCACCGAACAGCGCTCTCATACCCTGTAGGCACCTGCACTCTTGGTGTTGTGTATGCACTTGCTCGAACTCTGGGACCCGGCCGCTGTTTGGCGAGGAATGTTGTGGTGTTGAGTTGTCGGAAAGTGTTTGGTGACGAGGACTTGCTTTGTTTGGATATGTTAACTGAACCGGTCCCTGGAATTGTGTGCTGTGCTTCCCTGTGTGGTAGCTTGGGTGTGCCTCACCATGTTGCCCCCTGGGAACAGCACTGGAATGGTGGTGACCCAGTGAAGCAGGTAACGAAGCCGCGTTTTTTGCTTCTGTGTGCGCTCCTATTCATCGGTTGCTTCTTCCTCAAGTTTTGAGATTTTTGAAGCTGTGATTGATTGTCGTAGTTGACCTCTTACAGGCCAGTTTTGGGCTCAAATATTGATACAGAGTTCTTTTGTATGTGGTTTTGCAATTCAAGGTAAGATCTGCTCCGAGGGACAAGATTATGGATTCTAAACTTCGGATCGTTCAGTGCCCGAAGTGTCGGGCGTATTTACAAGAACCCCCTGTTGGCAATCCTTTCTACGAATGCGGCAGCTGCTTCGCTACCCTTCAAGGTTTGTCGAATACTTCTCAGTTCCCCTTTAGCAATGTCAACTACCACTCGTGTGTCGGCTGCTGATGCCTTCCCGACCTCAGCCCGAGGAGCTTTATCATATTTGGCTACACAGGCAGAGCTGTATTGGTAGTAATAGGAGCCGAGGCTGAGCGCAGTTGCTGGCTTTTATAAGTTGGATTGGGTTTTGCAATGTAAGTTCATTCGGTGTAATATTTTCTTGAGGATCTTTACTGTCTGTGAGCTGAATTGCCGAATTGTATGGTTTGTGAAATCGCTCACGGAAGAATTTGATGTCACTCGCAGCCAATCACGCTACGCAAGAAGATGTTGATAACCGTTTGCGAATGAAGGCGCAATTGAAGCGATTGGAGAGTGAAAAGAATACGAAAAGCTTACCACCTGAAGATGGTTGTAAAGTATTTACCTCAGAGTCTTCCAGCGAAAAGAGCATCGACAGAGAAGAGCATGGCCAATTTGGAGAGGGCTCGCCTTCTCGGTCGCCTTCAAGGCGGGAATCACCTCTTCGTGGTCCTATATCCGGACACGCACCGCTGCCGCAGGCTCAACCAGAGCACCAGAGGCAAGCTGTCGAATCCATTGATCAGCCACATTACTACCCGCAGAATGCTGTTTCTCGATCCAAATTAGATGGTCCGCAGGAGAAGGTTGAAGCGCTGAGCTATAACCTGAACCAACTTGGAGTGGAGGATAGCAGTGAAGTAAAAAGTCAAAATTTGGATACTTCAGGAGCAGAGGGTGCAAACGGGCATGGTGCTCATCTTCGGAGCACCAGGCGACCTCGTTCGGGCGAGTTGCAGCCGGACAGGGTTGTTGAGGGCTATCACCCTCAAATTCGAAAATCGGTTTCTTTTAAAGACCCCGCGAGTACACATTCACTGGGAGGGGATCAGACATCGATTTCGAAGGATGTACACCAAGTAAATCGAATACCTCCTCCCGAACCGGAAGATAGTATAGAGGATCACATCCACCACATTTTGGACGACTTTCTTTCCGCACGCTATGACGCAAAGCCTCAGTACTCGAAAGTTGAAGGATACGAAATGCAGCGGGAGATCCATGGTGCATCAGAGATTTCAGAATATGGGACAAGCAGTCGCACATCGTCCGTTGGTGATGGCGATGCACACCATGCCATGGTGGTAGAGAGTCATTCTAGGCCCAAATCTGGTGAGCTCGATAGCTATGTGGTTCTGGACCATCGGGTGACAAGACCTGGGTCGTATCAGCGGAGTTCTTCAGCGAGCAGGTACAGTCATTTGAATTCTGTTCATCATCACGCTACAGATGGTCATGAGCGATACCATTCTGATGGAGAGGTGTTTTTACCTCACACTCACTCTGCTTCTAAAATGCAACACCGGTCGACGGCTTATCAAGCACATCAGCCTTCTCATGTACCTTACCAGTCATCGGCTCAGTCTCCTCCTCACTACTCGTTCAACAAACCTCCAGCAGGACAGACTCAATATCTGTCGCCTGATTCCAGTGTTACCAATGGTTCCCCGAAGACCTACCCTTTTCTTCCTCGGCCGGATGAGGCACCTGTTGTGCACTGCCAGCACTGTGAGCAGCTTCTCAGTGTTCCATCTAATTTGCCTCCGACTAAGAAAGGTTATCAGAAGTTGAGGTGCGGGGCATGTTTCAAGATTTCTGTCTTCCTTGTAGCACTAGAGGAGCATATTTCAGCTCCCACGATATCCCCCAAGGGACATGTTCCCTCTGCAGATTTTTCAACCGCACATGCGTTGCATGTCACAAACTCACCCGATTCGGGTTTTAGCAGCCGACACATCAACCACGGAGCGAAGTCGGATTCTGAAACAGGAGATAAAGGTCACGCCTCAGTAGTTTCTGGAGGATCGCCGCGTCTACCACCTGTTGTGAGGAACATACCTCGGATTCCCTCGGGATCAAAACTTATGGCGATGACTTCAGCTACTAATGGTACTACAATGACGGGTCATGCTGCTGTCTCAAACTTGCATTCAGGTACGGGGGCTCTAATGGGACGCAGCAACAGCTCTTCTCACTACAGTGATGGGACTACGTATCGTCGTTCGCATTCTGCTTATGGACCAAATGGAGAACATGTGATGTCCTCGTTGGGGCCCCGCAGCGATTATGAAGGTCATCATCCGCATGATGGGAGGTTTTTCCAGACCAGTAGTGAATCAGACAATGACTCTCCCAGACAGCGTCCTCCCATCAGCTCTTTCAAGGGTGAGCAGTTCTACGCCTCGTCGCGCATGCCTTTAGACCGCCACGTCGCTCAACAATATTCGAAAGACGAAGGGTACATGCAAGAAGCAAATTCGACGTCCTCTATGAGTCTGAAAGGCATCATAAAGAAGGGTGTGAAGGAATTGACGAAGCCCAAGGAAAATTCGAGTAATAACTTGTACAGGCGGAAAGTAGTTGTCAATGGGTCACCCATTCCCGATGCCCTGGTGAAGCGAGCCGAGACAATGGCAGGACCCATTCATCCAGGATCTTACTGGTAGATTCTCTTTTCTTTAAGCAGTCAAATGTGTGTGTGTCCGTGGTGATGTCATATTTGTTCATCTAATAGTACGTATACAGTAGAATAATATGTCTGAATTTCTCTCGTGCTGAGATTCTGCTGCACAATTGTGATGCAGGTATGATTCTCAAGCAGGCTTCTGGGGCCTCTCCGGTGGACCGTGCTTGGGCATCATTCCAGTAAGTGTTTGCAATGAATGCAGCCTCCATCCAGTTGTCTAATATTTATATAAGCATGATTCAATCGTTTTGAATCTCCAATTCTCAAATGTGTGTGTTAATGTTCTGCAGCCACACATTGAGGAATTGAGTCTACAACCGCTCTCAAGGTACTGCTCCGGTGGACAGACTGGAGTTCTGGTGAACGGAAGGGAGTTGCACAAGAGCGACTATGATCTTCTGGTGCGTCGTGGTCTGCCCCCCACACCAGGCAAGACGTACTTCATTGACATCGAGGGCCACGTCAAGGAAGCTGTATCTGGGTTGGAGCTCAGAGGTCTTGGCTCATTTGCACCAACGTACGCGATAGCAGTACCTTTTCACCCAAGTACTTCCAGCATTTTCCTCTTACGTAATGACTAGTTGTGTAGTTCAAATCGATCTGGTCTTTGTTTCTCCAAGTATTTTCAACCTTCGCTTCTCTTACGTGACACGGGGCTGAAATTCGCTTAGAGTTGTCTTTAGAACTGCGAGTATATTCCTTTATTTGGATAGAAACTGTTTGGATGGAAAGATTTTTAATGATGGTTCGGTTTTATTTTGTTTTTCTATGCAGGTTGGATCAAACAACTCGAGGGCAAGGAATGTGGGTTCCTGGGAGCGGTTAAGTATATAGTATGGTTTCTTGGGTATATGGAAACATTGCATCGTGGTCACGGCTGACGAATCAATTTCCAACAAGTATACAATCCAAGTCCAGCTCAAAAGGCGGTTCACCTCACCAAATGATGCCTGGATCACGTCTGTTCCCGTTTTGAGGGTAGGCGATGTGTCAATATACTTTGTTTTCATTTAAGCATTTAGATATGACAGTATGCTCACTGTCATCGAAAGATTTTGTTCTTTTTTTCTTTCTTTTTTCTCCCCTACGTTCTTTTTTGGGAAGAGTTCATAAGATTTTATCTTATATTGAAACGGTTTGTTGTAATCTGGTTCGTAAAGCTGTACATGTCTGGTCTGGACTTCAAAAACACAATACCTTCGTGTTTGGTGTTACTACTTAATTCCAAGGTTTATTTTATATGATGTGGCGTCCGCCCCAGCTATCATTCTTGTGTCGTCATGAGATTGAGCTTGAAGTGAAAGTTTACATTTGCGTCGACTACTGGATTGGACTTTCTTTAGATGTAGGTCGCGTCACTTTGTAATGAGTCAGTCTCTCCACGGTTGAGATAGTGATGACGACGTGAACACCGGGAAAGGACTTGGCGCGCTTATTTGGGCTCATTATCCTATTTTCTCGTTCTCAAAAGCACAGTAATTTTTGGTGGCGTCGTCAAGCTTGTTTTGGTTTTTTTCTGGTACCCTGAGGTGTACCAGATCAGGAATCTGGGTGGGCGTATCTGTAGGTCTAGATTTGGTGATAAATAGTTTTACCCATATTTTTGCTGATTCTTTGATAAACAATTCCATGTGCCCACAGGTGTCCTTGCAAAGTTAATTTCTACCCTTTCGTTCCACATCTACAATATGTGTCGTTTGTTTCCGATGTTGATTGTAGCACGTTGTTTCGTCAGTCTTTTTCCCGTTTCTAATCCTCTGATGTACAGATTGACTGTCTATTTTGAAATTCAGCTGCTTTTGCCTCGTCGCTGAAAAACTCTTTGCAACGTTCTCTGAGGGTTTCAGGACTAATTATTCCTTTTTGGGGTTGTATGAAGAGTGTGAAGGTTCTTTTACTTTGCTTTTACTGATTAATTTATGTAGAGGACTAATGTTTGGAAATGCCTGTGCAGGTGCGTGTATAGAAGAGATGAAGCTACGTCACTTTTGAAGTGCAACTGTATATGATTCTTCGTCAAATTTTGTTGCGATCGGTTGTTACCTTGAGTGGCCTGATTGTGTTCTCCTTAGCTACTTGGAAGAAGTACCAAGTGCTCGTATGCTGTAATTCTAGCACACCTTACAGCCCCTTCGATATCGTATTTTTCAGATTCAATTCTTTGGCTCTGGTTTTACTGGAAACCTGGGTTGAAATAAAGAAAAGGGCGAAAGCCCACACGCTTTTAAGCAGATCTTTCAATTATCTGTGCAAACAAACATCTGTGTACACTCTTGTTCCCTTCAATCTTAATGAGGTTTTTGTCCATGTGGTGTTCAGTTCCTTGTCTACATCCATGCGTTCCATATTCATAGCTTGGTCTATACCCATAACACGTATTGCGTCCACCTTTTCAATATCAAAGAGGGCTTTACCTCTTCCAGACGATCAGTGACGTTTTCTCACTTTCGTGTACTTTAATTTGATGGCTGACAAAGCGATGAAATTGTATTGTTTAAATTACACCAAAACGAAATCTTCAAATCAACACAATGAGAGCCGGGAATATGCTAATATTTTTACGACATTAAACACGTTTAGTTGTTACGGAAAGACTTATCTGTTTTTAATTGCACTCTAGAGACGGTGAAATAAAACAACTCCTTGATGATTAGGGGCCAGAATTCGAAGATTAATATCAAATTATGTAAAATAATCGATTGGGCAGATTCAGCACCAGACAGTTGCACGCAGTCTGATAAAAACACAGGAGTAGGCATTCTGAAAATCAGTCAGACAATAACCGCCCAACGAGGAACATTAATAATTTACACACAAAGCTTGTTGTGCAAAGATAGACGCACTATGCTAACGAAAATCGGCTGAAATTGTGAAAAATGGAAATTGGAACCCCAATAGAGGAGACTTAAGAATCAAGGACTGTCTAGCTCGGAACTAATCTAGTTTGTCAACAAATGCTTGAGGTGGCGGTAAATCTGGAGTAATTTCCATTTCTTTTGCAGGCTGCAAAGTACACGACAAGTGAAAGAAAGTAAGTTGACGCAGACGGAGACTTGCTATTCCTTTACATGCTAGAGTTTTCAAACTTTACTTCAGAAGGGATAAAAGAAACATGTAACTTGCATGGACGAGTGGATAGAAGCAGGGTACCTGTTGCCACTCAAGGAAGCACCAGACGATGTAGTTGACGACTGCCACCAAACAGAACAATTTTCCTGCCCAAGGGCCACAAGCGTAGTATCTGACGATGCAAATATCACTCACAAGTTATTAACATTCGATTAGTAGATAATGGATGGGGCGCAAATAATGTATGTGATGAGGCAAAAGACTGCGAAATGCATGCATGAACTCCCACCGTCCTCAATAATGTGCAATGCATCATAACATACCGTCCGAGACGAAGCAGCAAATCGTCGTCCTCAGACCTCAAAGCTTGGTCATACACAACTTCTGTACGCTTGGCAACGTCCATCCAGCTATACAGATTCTTCATCTGCAATAAAATCAGTGCTTACGTGAAAATTGATAAACATTCAATTGCGTTGTAAATATTATTAGCCGTGTAATAAACTATGCATGTCATATTTATTGACTATGTTATGAATGTGCGGGGCAGTAAATCTCATACTAACATTGGTTGACACTTGCGATAGACCTTAGAGGTGGTGTAGGTTAAAGAGATCAAACAAGAGAGAGATAGCAACATATATTGAACCAACCACAATTTTACATACAGAGTGACCCAAATTTTTCTCAGGAAATGTTGTTTGCTCGAGAGCACTTAACAAAGCTAGCGGCCTAATCCTTTTCACTAAAAACCCACCTCACTGCTAAAAATACAAGTCACGCAAACAACACAAGAGGTGCTAGGTCAGAAAGTTTTACTCTGTTGTGCATGGAGAATGGATCTACTTGCGGCAAAAGCTTGATCGCTTGACCAATAGCAACTACCATCTCGGCTGGTACAGGTGGAGCAAGAACGATCATATCATCAGGCAGCACCTGCCAACAGGTGAAGCTTATATGATTAAAGGAATGAGGAACTTCTTTCCTTGCAAAAACTACTTGAACAAACCATTGCGCTTACAACCACAGAACAGGCTGACAAACAACTAAAAAAGCTTTAACCTGGCCATATTAAAGTCAAAGAATATTAAGCACACAAGTTACTCAAAAGTGAAGGTCATACATACCTCGGGAACACCACCCACACGTGTGCTCACAGTCAGGAGCCCGCAACTGGCTGCTTCTAATATTGCAATGCAGAATGCCTCTGTCAGCGAGCTGTCACGACGTACCCAAACTTATGATACGCGAAATGAAGATAAAGGAACCCACACTACTTGAGGTATAACATTAACTCAGCAAGCTTGATCAAATACAACTTCCTAAACAAGGATTTCTTGTTTGATCCTCTAGGTTTTGTGCTTAACATGAGCGATCCCTGCATCTTCAGCGTACCTATTGAGGAAAATGTGTCCACGAACTAAGACGGACCGGACTTCGGCATGTGGCACAGATCCCAGCATCTCAACACGGTCTTGAAGGCCATGTTTTTCTCTCATCTCTTCCAGACGCACCCTCTTGGGCCCATCACCACCCACTATAAACCTCACCTGAAAAGAACATGCAGCCTGGGGATTCTTAGCATTCTCTAAGCAGTGAACAAAACTGTTGACACCAAGTATTTTCTACTTGATAGAGTTACTGCAGAAAGTTCAAGACCAAAAAGCCCAAATTAATCGGAGGACCTCGACAACATAATCTCCCAATCTACGGCTTGGAATCATGAAAATCAAAAGCATAAGAATTGGAGAGACGTACACAGAAACTTACTTTTGGAAAGAGTCTGCAGACCTCAGGAATGACTTCCACCAGCAAGTCCGCCCCTTTTCGATATACAAGACGACTAATGACCACGATAATAACTTGATCCTTGATACTGGGACATGCCTCTGGATCAGGCCGGAACATAGCCGTGTCTACAGCATTTGGGATGACAAACACCTTCTCAGGGTTAAGTCCGGAGCGGAGCACAGTATTTTCCTTGCTGGTGTGAGAGACACAGATAGCTTGGTGAACATCTGCGAGAGTGAATTGGAGAACCTGAGACAACGATACTGTAGTAAGTAAAAAAAATACCGAGAAAATTGCCACAAGCATCAGAGTAAAATCTGCACGACCACGCCACTTTCCAACAACGACACATGCTCACATGCTTAAATAGTTCGACATGAGATGGTATGTAGGAAGCGGAGCACCTTGTTCATATGGATACTTCCCAGGTCCGCGAAGCCATATAGGGAGTGGTCTGTGAAAACAACCCGAAGCCCCATAGTCCGCGCGTGCAGAAGAGATTCATGGCACAATGTTGAAAAGGCTTGATGGCCATGAACTAATGTGATGCCCTCTCGCACAAGTATAGTTCGGATAATTGGTAGAGAGCCAGAAAGAGTTGGAAGCACGTTTTGTTGAATGAAAGGAAGGCGAGGGATGTAGTACACTTTCAGCCCGTTGGTCATATATCGAACACCACTCCTACGCCCATATGCGTGTGTTGCAACAACCACCTGCGGGGCACAATCTTTGTTGATCTTAGCAACAAAAGAAAGAAAAAAAAAAGAAAAAAAAGGAAAAAAGAACACTAAGAAAGACTTTGCTCGTTACTATCCGTTCATTTAATATTCTCATGAATGCCACTATATGCCATTTAATAACACCTACACCCACAAAAACAAACAAACAAACAAACAAAAATCATAGCAATGTCATCAAAATGGGAGTTCAGCTAAACCCCTGGAAACCCTAACCTTGTGCCCACGCTGCAACAGACATTGAGAGAGGTAATAGATGTGATTCTCCACCCCGCCGAAGTTAGGGTAGAAGAAGTCCGAGACCATGAGAACACGGTGCCGGCCATAGCTCTGTTGCCCACTGTCCACCATCACTCGCTCCCTCTCTCCTCACCTCACATGCAACCCACGTTTCCTGAATCCACAAATAACCCCGTGTAGGCAGCCCCCAGAGAGGCTAAACTAGCGTCGTATGGTTGCTAGAAGCGATGCGATCGATGCGATCACAATATGGTCTGGCCCACCCGATCCCCACAAATTCCACCACGAGCTCTAGGTGGCCCCATATTGATCAACAACAACATCCGAGGGTGGTAGGTTCAGTGCGATCCATTCGGCACAGAGCTCCTGTGCAATGTGAATGAAGATCGATGAGGTTGCTGCTGGATCGATCAGTGAGTGCAGTGCAGTGCGTAAGGGGGGATTGTGGGGATTGTGTACCGGTCCACAGCGTGAACGATTCCATCGCCGAGCTGTTGTTGCTGGCTCCCTCTCCTCGTGCCTCCCCAACGCGCTCGCCGACCAGGATGCTCTGCTTCTCGGTTTTAGAGGTCCTCTGGCTCCGCGGTCGTAGGACATGACCGTGTTGGTTATAACCGTGGATCCAGTTTTGTGCATTGTGTATTTACACACATATGTATATGGTATTTACGCACATACATGTATAGTAGCATTAGAGTTTATTTATTTATTTATTTACTTTATTAAATAAAATAGGATTCTAAATATTGAAAAAAGGAAGAAATTAATTATAATAAAGGGTTTTTTTTAAAAATAACGTTACAATATTAATTTGAAAAAACAACATGACATCATGGGTTTCTTTCAAAGCAAAAAATAAAAAAAAATTAAATAGTTATAGCCCATTGAATATTAATTTTTGTATCAACATTTGATATTATTTTTGGTCTTAATCTTGAATGTTTTATTTTATCTTTAATATTTGTTAAGACACTTAAATGAGATATGAATTAGTTAGCATTTTTAGATGAACTTATAGATATATACATACATACAAATAGATAAAATTGACTTTCTTTAATATGTAAGATGTTTAATTATTTTTATTGTACTAATGAAATTAATTACCTTAAAATATAATTTTTTAATTTTTATTATTAGAAATCAAAAATTACACCAAAACATTACAAATCCATGAAGCTTTATTATTATTCAAATATATATATATATATATATATATATATATATTTCACTCTTGTATTTTTATATTATATTTGATATAGAATTATATTAGTTTGGTGATGCCAAAATAACTAAAATTGATACCAAAATTACTAAAAACCAAAAAATTAAGTTATTTTTATTTAGGATTGTTTCATGCCTAAAAGCGGCAGTATTATTCAATTACATTAAAGCTTGCTAATATTTATTAGGAACCATATACAAGACAAGAATTCAAGATCAAGAAATGAAGTTAAATTGACATTAGAACAATAACTGGATACAAGGTAAGAAGGTCCTAACTAAACCACAAGAAATAAGTTGTCAAGATTAAAGATCCCCTCAACCTCAACTCCTATATATACTAGGTCCTAAGAAACTTCTTGAGAAGTTTTCTTGACGCTTGGAAATAAAGCAAGCCTAAGATCCTTCTTTGGCAGCTTCCTAAATCATCTAAAGCATCCTAGAACCTTCTAGGATCTCCTATGACCTTTTAGAACTTTTTAGAATATACTAGAATCTTTTGGAACCTTCTTAGAACCTATTAGAACCTTTTAGGATTTACAAGAACCTTCTTAGAACCTTCTAAAACTTCCTAGAAGTTTCTTAAAATTTCCCAGGACCTCCTAGAACCTTCTTGAATCTCCTTTAGTTATATGTCCGTGACAATATCAATCTTTAGAGCATTTACAAGTTTTGATTAACAATTGCAAGTTGTGTGTCAAGGACATGAATTTCAAAGGAAGAAATCCTCAATACACTCTTGTGACATTAAAAAGAATTAGAAAGTCACTTAAAGATGATATGGTATTGAACTAGAATGGCTATTGTCAAAAACAAAAAGACTAGATAGTCTTGATACAAGACTAAGGACTAGAAAGATGTTGACAAGAGTGAAGAAGGCTTCACTCTTGCCTCTATATATACTCTTAACTAGGAGCTACATTGAAATGTTGCATAAGACCTCTAAAACATGTTGACTTTATAAGACACATATCTTAATTTGCAAGGCAAGTTTTTTACATGTGTGCCATATAGTTAGCTTGTTCTGCAAGCTACTAATACATGGTTAACTTATTGATCAAGTTTTTAAGCTACCAATTAACTACAAACATATGTGAAGTCAAAGTAACGTCTATAAAGCTTTTCTAAAAGGTATTATGAAATTTAATCTACTTTTATCTACTTCTATTTGATCATATAGATATTTATTAGAGTACTTATGTATATTTATGACATTCTGTTTTTATTTTTGGAATGATTATTTAGACAATAGAACAATGATTATGTATGTTGTTTATATGTTTGGAGTTGGAGTCAAAGAAAAAAAGTTGTATGGGCTCCAATAATCATAAGCATTATTTGCATGTTTGGAATTGGGATAAAAAAAAAGAATTTTTACTTTTTGATACTTGATATAATTAAACAATGATTTGATGATGTATTGCAATGTTGAGATTTTATGAGCTTAAAAGGATTGCCTCACTTGAATGTATAATCTTAGCCATGGACATAATATATGCTATATGTAATAAGCAATTAGCCTTAATTTTGCCAAAGATTTTTTGTATCAAAGATTAAGAAGGTGACAACAATTAAATAATTTTTTTAATAGGATTTTTATTTTTATTTTTATTTTATTTTCTTTCTTTGATTGTTAGATTTCAATTTTATGCATTACAAGGAAATGCACTTATGATGAAGGTAGCTACAAGATCATTTGACCTACTTACATAACCTCAAAAGACTCTATTTGTACAAACTTATTAAGCATATAAATGATAAAAAAATTCTAAAAAAATAAGATACTATTATCACACTTAAAAAAAAAGAATAGAAAAATTAAAGATAGATATAAAATAGAAAGTATAATAGCTATGTCTAAATACAAAAAGACTAGAGATTTTTAAACTAAAACAATAAGATAAGAAAGATGTTTATAATGATTCTTTATTTATTTTTAACTTATTTTTGACTCTTTATTTATTTTTAACTTATAAAAATTAAAAACATATTAGAAACTTATCTTAAAAGTTAACCACATTTCTTACAAGTTGAATTCATGTTGGATGATTATTAGAATATTGCCACATATCTTCTTAATTAGATTGTATATAGAAGTAAGAGTGAGGCCTTCTTCACTCTTTACCTACTTTTATTTCTATCTAAATCCTCTTATTTAGGTATTTTTTAGTATCAATATGTATGTCTATGATAAAACCCTAGAATCAACTAATGTTATTGAAACTTAGGTTAATTAGATTATTAAGCTTATATTAACAAAATTCTTTAATATTTTTTGGTATAACCTTAAATTATCATAAAAGTCTCATCATCATATATATAAGTAGAAAATTTGAGTTTGATAGCTATTGTAGATATTCCTTATTACAATTTGAAATGTAGATTATATATATTTTTTTATTTCTAAATTTTTTATATTGATAGATTATAAAACATACTAAATTAAAAAATCCATGTATACAACATAACAAATTTTATTTAAAATTTCAATAAGATTAGAATATATTTGTATTTATTCAAGAATCTAAAAAAATAAAATCTAAAAACATCAATAGTTTTAATAAAAATATTAAATACCTAGATTCTTATATCGTAAGAATTATAAGATATTATTTGTATGTTTCTACATAAGAACTATTCTTAAATATACAATAGCAATTGAAGAATATTCTTTATTTTTTGCTAATTATAAATATACAAAATAGTTATTGTTTTCATTGTCAATGATCCTATTAAAGTTAACGTTAATCTAATATTACAATATCAATTAACAATAAATCCATCTCTAACAACTTAATACTTCAACCATTTTTTTCCTTATATCTATCTATATCTTGTAACATTCTACTATCATTAAGTAAATCTTTATTAAAGTCAAAATAGGCTATAAATGCATTATTCTTAAAGAATTTTTTTTGATTACATTTAATGAATTTTATCTTGCAACTATTTACTTTCTCTGTAACCTCATGTTTTTAACTCAAAATTTTCTTCTATTCACAATAAAACTAAAAGGTCTTTGTGAATCTTTCCTTGAATCTTTTTATAACTTAAGACTTGTTTTATGTATCAACAAATTAGAAAGACAAGATATAATAGAATGTTAATTAATTTTTTTATTAAAATTCTTATCATAATATCCTCAAAATAAGTTTGTGGCTATTTATAAATTTTAAATAGTAAATTTATTATTATTTAGACTTAGTAAATCTATTCTATTTTTAATTACCTAAACTACTTAAGGTGGTTGTAACTACCTTGTCTTTCTAACATATAAGTGGCTCACAACCTTGCCTTTGCATACTAAGTTCTTTTCTTCAAATCCTATTTATATTAGTTTTCTTTCAATTCTTTTCACACCAAGATTTTTTTTTTTTTTTTTTTTTTTTTTTTTTTTTTTTTTTCCCATTGTTTTTTCTTCTTTTTTCCATACCAAGTATTTTTTTTTCTTTTTATTAACATTATTTTTAAATTTTTTTTTCTAATTTAAATCTTATAAAAAAATAATATTTATTATTTTATCTTTTCAAATTATATTAATTGGTTTAAGAATTAAAATTACTTAAAAAAAGTATTCTAAAATAATAATTATTATGAATCATAAAAATTTATAAAATATTTAATATAGACATTAAAATAAAAATATATTGATACAAAATAATCAACTATATAAAAATCTAAAAAAAAATATATTAAATAATAAATAAATGTTATTCATTTTATTCTAATATATTATCATCATTAAATATTTTAAAGGTTTGAAAAATAAATCTAGATATATTAAATAGACAAATTGTCTTTCAATCTACATTAGATAATTAAAATGTATTACATCATATTGGACTAATTTTATATAAGTTAATCCAATAATTTTATCAAAATAATTTTATCAAAATTTAATCTAACCTTTGTTTTTTTCTTCTACTAATCTATATTTAAATATTGACTAAATATTTTTTGAATTTTTTTTATAATAAAATATTTTATTATAATAAATAACATATAATAACATATTTTAATATAATAAATATTCTTTAATATATTCTATTTGATTTTTTAATTGTAAAATATAGAATATTTAAAATTATTTAAGAATAAAAAAGTATATATATATACATATATGCATAAAAATTATATTATACCACAATATAAAAAGCTTTTGAAGCATACTTTGGTGAAGGATGGCAAGCTTAAACATCATTAGGAGATAAATAGCAAAATTATTTAATAGAATGTTTTTGAAGACAATAAATCGGTAGTTTTTTTCAAAGAATCATAAAATACATAAATAGAAACCCACCAATTTAAGAATGATAAATAGATCCAATTCTATTTACAATAGATGTCATTTTTTTATATTGTATAAATGTATGATGTCTTTTTACTTTGCCATCAATTTAGTGCATTAATACACTAGTATATATATATATATATATATATATATATATATATATATATATATATATATATATAAACATAAATAATTTATTTATTTTTTAGATGATTTTAGATTAAAAATATTGTAATTATTTTTAAATTTATTTAATTTTATAATATTTTTTGATGATATTTTATTTATATAATTTAAATTCTTTGTCTTTGAATTAATCTTATGTAATTAACACATTCAAATTAATATTTTAGAGCATGTAGAAACGACATTATTAATTAGTTTATTATTTTTTATAAACTAAAATATCTTAAGGTTTTACCTTTCTTGCAAATAAAAACAATTTAATTGTTGGTATGCTTAAAAATATCTATCTATCTATCTACTAATATATATATATATATATATATATATATATATATATATATATTTGTATTATTTTAGAAGCTAATTCTTTTGATTTTTTAAAATAATAATATTTTTTTAATAAAAAATAATTTACTAATTTTATAAATAATAAACTAAGATAATTTAAAAGATGATAAAATAAAGTTGTAATATATTTTGATACAAAACTTGGTCTTAAAAAAATCATTTAGTAGAAAAATTGATGGTATGTAATATTTTATTCAAATTTAAAATATTGATTTTTTAAATTTTTAACAAAAGAGATAAATATCTAAAATTAAAATAATCTATCATATATATATATATATATATATATACTCAAAAAATTAAACATATGACTTAAACTTATATGCTCTTTTTTATTTGCTATAGGACAAAAATATCTTTTCAATAATCATTTTTACATTATAAGATATAAAAATAATTTTTTTATACTTAAATATTATTACATATTTTTCTAAAAATTTAGTTTTATTTGAAATAATAATTATTCTACAATAAACATATTAATTTTTTTATTCTTATCACAATATGAATCTTATAATATATATAATATAAACAAAGTTAAATCCTTTTATTGCATGGTACTTGAGAAAACTATTATCAAATGCCAAGCTAAAGTTTGAAGAAGAATAAAACCAAAATCACAATTGATTTTATTACAAATATAGATTATTTTGGTTTAAGAGAGTTTTGTTATTAGTAGACATAGTACAAAATTATAAATGTCCAACAAAAAATTAAAGATCAACTTATATTTTATTACAAAAGTAATCAAAAGCTTGGATGATTATACTTTTGTTTTAAGAATAGCTAATAAAAAAGTCTTACTTCTTATAGACAATGCTCCATTATATAATAAAGGAGATTTGGAGTTGATAAATACTAAATTATTGATGTTTTTTTTGCTAACACAACATTAAAAATCCAACCAATGGATGTTGATTTTATTACAACATTTAAAAAAATACTCTTGTTATCAAGTTTTAAAATGCAATTTATATGGATAAATATTAAGAAGTAAACATTTATAAAATTAACTAATTAGTTTTTATGAGATGGACCAAGTTAATGTGGAATTAAATTGCACACAAATTATACACAAAAAGATTTTGGACAAGGGTTTTCTTGCTCTTGTTTGTATAAAAATTGTTGAAAATGAAATAATCAATAATAGAAAAAAATAAGAAGTTGTTAAAGTAAATAGAAGTGAGAAGTAAATGTAGAGGAGTGAATAGTTTTTTATTATATTAAGTTTTTAGTTGTCAAAGGCTAGATAAAGATAAAATATTCTAGGTGATGCAATAGCTTCAATTTATAGTATATAGAAGTATTGACTTTTGATATGTGGACAAATGGATATCTTATTATAATAGATATATTTAAAATGTGACATAAAAAAAATATAATCTTACCATAGTAAATAGAGTTGGTGGCTTTTGACATTAATAGGTCAATATAATAACAACAAACATTGATAAATAACATCCTCTATGAACCAATCATAAGATGATAGACTTATCAAGATAGGCTCTTATGAAGACCAAATTAAAACGCACCTCAAGTTGCATGAATAATCTATAAGTAACAAATATTGAGAATAAGATACACCTTATTCTACATATTCTTCTATATGTGCATTCTTGTGTTTTTGTAGAATTTATACTTTTAATTTTTATATTCTTCAATAAATTTATCCATGTGCAAAAGAAAAATAAGTTTCTTGTAGAGTACAATTAAATGTTTGATGCAACAAAAGATGAATTTTTCATTGCATAATAAGTGCTTAGCTACATTTGAATGAAACTTCAGATAATAATATAAAAGTAGATAAGGTTGAATTCTTATTTAAAATTTATTTATGAAAATTAATGTATCAAGAATTAATATCTTTTTCATATTTTTATTATTTATTAGATATTAAGTATAATATTTATAGGCCTATCTATTATATTTTTTTTATAAAATTTTATTAATTTTGAAAAGATTAATTTTTAAAGATTTAATTGTATGTATAAGAATATGTAGTTTCTTATCATGGTTTGATTTTTTTTATTTAAAATAATATTCTTTTTTTATACATAGAACTATTAATTTTTATAAAAATAAAATAAATTTAGTATTTTATTTTTTTTAAATTAAAAAGAAAAAGATTTTTGCATCTAAAAAAAACATCTAAATAGATATGATAAAAATTTGTTTTTATAAAATAGTTGATAAATGATAGTACATCTCAATTTTCTTCTGAATTTAGATTCTAAAATTACCAAAATAGAATATAAAAATATTAAAAAATACATAATATATATTATAAAATTAATTTTTTGAAAAAAACTCAAAATATTATTATAATTATTTATTCTAATGCCAAAAATTAAAAATTAAAATAATATATGATTTAAAAAAATTATAATATTTATTTAATAATAAATTTGGTAATTATTATATAAATATTTTTAAAAGTAATAATTAATTATTCAAATTTTTATAAAAAATAAAACATAAAAATATGTTAATCTTTATTTTTATAAAATTTAATAGTATTTTTTTTTCTTAATTTTCAAAATATATCTAAAGATCTTTGCTATAACCTTTTTAAAATTTTAGTGATTATTACACATTATTAATTGTGATACTATATATATAAATTAAATATTATTATTATATTAATATAAAATACATGATTTTTAATAGCACATTTAAATAATTTAGCATCCTTTTTAATATATTTAAAGCTTTAAGCAAACCTTTGTATTTGGACCTGGTTCTATAATATCACTACTTCATGACAAAGTTAATTATTTTAGATAATATCTTTTATCAATTATTCAAATAAGATGATTATAATACAAAATTACTATTAAATGATGTTATTTGATACTTGCTATTAATTTTCTATTTAAATAATATTTAAAAATATTTTATGACCTATCAAAAGTTTTATTTGAATTTGATTTATTAAATTTTATTCTATTTCAAATTTTATTTTTATATCTTTAAAACCTTAGAATTTTTTATTTGGTACGAAATAAAATATGCTTAAAATTCTTAAAAATTCACATTAAAAATATTTTATTTGTTAATAACATAAATTGTAAAATAATCAAAGATTCAATATATTCTTTTGTTATTAGAAAAGAATAAATATTTACTCAAAGATAATTATAATATTAAAACTAAGATGACTATTGTTAAAGCAAAGAAGACTAAAGATTCTTGAAATAATACTAAAAATAAAAATACATTGATAAGAGTAAAAAAGGCCTTATACTTGTCTTCCCATATTTATTTAATTAATGAGCTATATGGCAATATTCTATAGGTCATCCAACATGTATCTAATTTACAAAATATATATTTAACTTCCAAGGGAAGTCTCCAACATATATGCAACATGACTAATTTGTATTATAAGTAATAAATATGTACAACATCTATCAATAGTATCTCATAACAAAGAATAAATGCTACCATATTATTTGATCATTGTTGAGGCTTTTATAACTTTTTCTAAATAAAAAATTTGAAAAACTATCAAGAATGGTTTTTGATTTCAATAATATTATAAAATATTGAGATTTTTTTTTAAAATTATTATATTAAAAAAATTATATCTTACCATCTATTTAAAAAAATATGTTATTTTTTAGGGTCTTCATTTTTGTTACATTATCTTGAAGGTTGTGATAATCTTAATGGCTCATTTGGTAATTTAATAAATAATAGAGCTTGAATTAATTTTTTTTGTTGTTAATTTTTTAATTACTTAAATCTATAAATATAAAAAAATAAAAATTAGAATAAAAAGATAAAACATAATTTCTATTAAACATGCTTTGTTTTATAAAAAATATTTTTTAAATTTTTATATCTTGATTTGATGGATATTATTAATAAATAGTATTAATCATTTTGTTATATTTATAATATTCTTAGATGGTATAAATATGTATTTATTAATATCATATCCATATCAATGTACAAGATATTTTAACCTATTTTTGTGCTACTTTGAATTAAAGACTTCTTCTATGTTAAATTCTTCATTATTATTGACTTATATAGGAAGAGCTAGCATTTGTCTTCTTTCTAATATATCTACTATCTTGTATGATTCAAAAAAAGATACATAAAATAAATAATAGTTTTTTATAGATTTTGGCATATGCAATTAGGTTGATTTATTTATAAATAAGAAATAATCTAAGTCTATGCTAATCCAACTTATCACAAGGATAAAAAATCTTACTATTATAATAAAACAATTATACCTTATTATCAATGTGGATTTGATGTTGCCATTGCAATGGATATCTGCATTAATTTTTTTTGTTGTTTTTGAGCTTCATTTGATTGTACTTTCATTATTCCATGTAATTTAAATAAATAAAAATTAAAATATTTTTTTCATAATTATCAACTTTTGAGAAGTTATAAGTATTAAATTACACATAAAAATATATTTAATATAGAAAAATGAAATTTAATTATTTAATTATATTATAGCATAATATCAAAAATATATATCTATTGTAATAATTACTTAAATAAGTAGAATTAAATAAAGATAGATTAATTTTATAATAACTTCTAAAAAAGCTTCCTAGAGGCTTCTTGAATACTGTTTTGATTTTACATATGTTTGTAGTTGATTGATAGATTAGAAACTTGGTCAACAAGCTACTCATGTGCCATATAAGTTGGTAGCTTATGGAATAAGCTAATTATGTAGCAGCCATATATAAAACTTGCCTTATAAATTAAGATACATGTTATGTAAAGTCAACATGTTTATGGAGGTCCTATAGAATTTTGCCACATAGATCTTGGGTAGATAATATATATAGAGGCAAGAATAAAGCCTTCTTCATTCTCATCAATTCTTTTTTTGCTCCTAATCTAGATTCAAGAGTCTCTAATTTCCTTGTTTTTTAGCAATAGCTATTATAGTTTTTTTTTAATATACATAATATTTTATTTTTATTTTTTCACTTTTTTTTGATACAGATTTCTCAAGTTTATGCATCTTCTTTTAGTTCATGTCTCTAATAAATTGACAAGAGTATACTTACAATATTAGAGCTTTGTCTTTTCTTGATTAAAAGTAGATTAATCCTTTTTCTTGATAAGACATAAAAGTATTAGAAATTACAGATTATTCTCTTGTAAACTAATATTATTCTTAGTATCTTCTTTTTTCTCAAGTCATCTCTTTTGCTTATCTTAAGCAAGATTAGATATTTTTTTTTATTTTAAATATAACCATGGCAGAGCTTATTGAAATGAAGAATATAATGGTATGAATATAAGAGCAATTGAGGGAGTTAATGCTTGTAATATATCAATTCAATTTATCACCACCTAAAGTAATAAAAATAGTAAAAAATAAAGATACAAATATGATTGGAGCTGCTACAATATCTATACTAAATCACATTCTTTCTTCTATAATAGAACATCCTTCTAATGTTTAAAAACCTAGAATTTCCTTATCCAAGTAGTTTGATGGCATAAGATCCAAATTTCAAGGATTTAACAATCAAGTACAACTTGTGATTGAACTTCAACTCTAAAGCTATCCAAAGTTGGGATCATAAGTTAGATTCATTCATACATTCTTTAGGTTCATCATTATCATGGTTTTTAATTTTTTTTGAATAACAAGATCTGATATTGGATAATTTGGAGGCTTTTTTGGCAAAGTTTTGATTCATGTATAGAGAATATGATGCAATTTGTGTTACAACCAATAAAATCCATATCTTGCAACAAAATAATCAATCAATGACATCATATGCTTCACAATTTTGACAACTAGCAATTTATGTGAAGTGAGATGATGCTGCTCTTATCAGCAAATTATTCTACAGATTATGATATGAGGTAAAGAAATTGATGTTCAACTTACTTGATCCTTAAACATTAAATCAAGCAATTGATTTTGCTATGAAGCATGACAATCTGCTTTTTAAGTTTCAATCTAAAAATTATACAAGAGAACCTCTATGCTATTGTAATTCAATGACAACATTGGTGACCTCTTAATTTAAACATTTGAAAGTAAAAGACATGAAAATTGATGCAGTACATTTTAAACCTCTTACTAAATAAAAAAAGACTTGTTGTTGTCAAGAAGAATTGTATTTATATTGTAGAAAAGCTAAACATTCTATTCAATATTGTCCAAAGAAATAATGATACTACAAAATGAAGAGTACAATTCTCAAAGATGAAAAAATGTTAGAAAATAAATTTGTCTAATTACAATAGAGACCATGCACTTGTAATCTTCTCCAAATGAAGGTCCTATCTTCACCTTAGAACCCTCTTTTTATTTTACAATAGATGTACATTTAGAACCTAATAATTACAAAGCCTCTACCTTAATAGATTAAAGAGCCTCAGCTTGTTTTTTAGATGAAGAGTTTGTTAAAAGCCATTAAATACCATTAATACAAAAAACTAAATCGGTATATATAAAAGTCATAGATAGCCATCAATTATCTTTTGGAGATATATTCATGAAATACTTCCTATAGATGTAGCAATAAATGGTGACAATGGTTACATAATTTTTTATATAATTAGATTTTCTTTTAATCTAATCATTTTAGGTTTATTTTTGTGAAAAAAGTATAATCCTCTCGTAGATTGAATTTCCCATAAACTTGACTTTTCTTAGAGTAGTATTAAGAGTTTTGTGAAAAGCCATGAGTCTAATGTATTCAAATTCATATTTGTAGGTGCAAAAGCTTTCTTGTATGTTACAAAAGAAGGATTATCTTTTGTAATTTATGCCACACCTATTTTTAAAGATGAAAAGTCTTCAAGTGGCATTCCAAGTCAATATCAAGATTTTAAAGATGTTTTGAGAAGAAGAATATATATATTCTCTTGGAGCATCATCTATATGATTGTTCAATTGACCTTAAAGAGAGAAGTCAAGCACCATTTGGTCCAATCTATAGTTTATCACAAAATGAATTAGATGAAGTTAAGAAGTACATTGATAAGAACTTGGCCAAGAATTTCATATGTCATTTGAAATCTCATGTTGGAGCTCTTATCTTATTTATGAAGAAAAACAATAAATTACTTTAAATGTATATAGATTATCAAGAATTCAATAAAATTACCATAAAAAATAGGTATCTTTTATCTTTGATATCTAGACTTCTTGATCAATTAAATTAAGGTAAGATATATACAAAAATAGATCTATAAGGAGCATACAAGTTGGTTAGCATTAAAGAAGAAGATGAATGGAAGACTCCATTTCAAATAAGGTATGGATACTTTAAATATAATGTCTTGTCTTTTGGACTCATGAATGCACTAGCTACTTTTTAACATCTTATGAATGATGTTTTTTGTGAGTTTTTAGATGATTTTATTATCTATTACTTAGACGATATTTTAATCTATTCTAAAAATATGGTAGAGCATGAAGTTAATATTTGTCACGTATTATAAAAACTTAAAGATGCAAAATTGTATATCAAGTTGTAAAAGTATGTATTCCACATTATTCAAGTTGACTTTTTAGGATATATCATTTCCAAAGAAGGACTTATGATGGATCCAAAGAAGGTTTAAACTATTATAGATTGAAAGATTCTAAGAATATTAAGAGATGTGCAATGCTTTTTGACGATTACCAATTACTATCAGATCTTTATTAAGAATTTTTTTCAAGTTGTGATTCCTCTTACGTGTCTTACATGCAAAGACAAACTTAATTAGAATAAAGAAGCTAAAGCATTTTTTGAAGCCTTAAAAGTCAACATTTATTTTTGCATCAATCTTGTATTGCATCAACTTTTTGAAGGTATTTTTTATGAAAATAGATATATTAGATTTTGCTATGGATGTTATTTTGTCAAAAGTAGGAAAAGATAATAAGCTCCACCCAATAGCTTTCTATTCCAAAAAATTTTCAATAGCCAAGTTTAACTATAAGATCCACAATAAAGAACTCTTACAATTATAGATTCTTTTTAAGATTGATTTCATTATTTAGAGGGCACTTCCAGTCCAATCACCATATATATAGATCACAAAAACCTTGAATATTTTATATCAACACATGTTTTTAATCATCGCCAGGCTTGTTGGAGTATGTCTTTGTCTAGATTTGAGTTTAATATCATTTATTAGCTAAAAAAATAATAAGATTTATTTAATACTCTTTCTAAATATTTTTATCTTGCATCTAAAGAAAGAGATGCAGCTTTTGATCAACAAAGGATAATTTTAGTGAAGTCAAAAATTCTTCTAAATTTCATGATACTTTCAAGTTTGAGTTAAAAAAAAATCTATTTTATTTTGAAGGGCATGTATATGTTCTAAAAAGAAAAACACGTTGATATATTTTTCAAGCATGTCACAACTTTTTAGTGGCAGGACATTTTGGATACAATAAGACTTTGGAGTTAATATCTATATTTTTGATGGCCGCAAATGTAGAAGGCTGTAAAAGACTTTATTCAATCATGTGAAATTTATTTGAGATAAAAAACTCCTTGTCATGGATCTTTTAGATATCTTTAATTATTACCTATTCTAGAACAAATATGGTCTTCTATTTCTATAGATTTTATTATGGATCTTCTAGTCTCACGTTTGTGTGATTCTATATTTTTGATAATAGATCACCTTACCAAAATGACATATTTTATATCCTACATAAAATCTATTACAAGTAAAAAAACTACCAAGCTTTTCTTTGATAATATCTATTGATATCATGGATTGCCAAAAGATATTATATTAGATAGAGGAATTCAATTTGTATCAAGATTTTAAAGAATTCTTTTTAAGATTTTAAAGGTGGACATAAAACTTTCTTTGGCCTTTCATCCTCAAACCAATGGACAAACAAAGCATGTAAACTAAGTTTTGGAACAATACTTAAGATATACCATCAATTATCAAGAAGATAATTGAAGAACTCTCTTGCCATTGGCAAAGTTTACTTATAATAATACAACATATTTTTTTATATAAAAAATACCTTTTTTTTTATTAATTATAGTTATCATTGATAATTTGATACTTTTGACTTTTCAAAAGTTGATAATCTTACGATGGAAGATTTGGCAAATTGTTTATCTGAGTTATATATAATAATAAAGGTATAATTAAAAGAAGCTCAAGAATGATAAAAGATCAATGTAGATGCCTATAAAAAGAAACAACTACAAATTAATATAGATAATAAGATATAATTACTTCATTATTATATTAAAATTACTTGTCCTTGTGATAAGTTGGACTACCATAAGCTTAGACCTTTTTTTATTTGTGGACAAATCAATCCAATTGCTTATTGATTACATCTACCAAAGTCAATGAAGATCCATCATATCTTCCATTTATCTCTTCTTGAACCATATATGATTGTGAATATACCAAAAAATAGACAAGCCTCACGTCCTCCTATAAAAGTGGACAATAATGAAGAGCTTGAAGTCGAAGAAGTTCTAGACTTAAGGCAGTATCAAAATAAATTAGAATATCTTGTCCATTGGCACAGATATAATATTAATGAATACACATGAAAACCAACAAAGAACCTTACAAATGTAGTAAAGATAGTAGATGATTTTTATCAATATCATTTATCAAAACCAAAATAAAAGATAATAAATCTTTGCTATAAATGAAACACAATTTAGGAAAGATTACATTCTACCTTCTATCTTTGTTAGTAGTTTCTATATAATTGTGGCATCAAGGAGATGAAGAATCAATAACTCGTGGATTCAACTCAAGAGCCATCATTTGCTTAGTTATTGGACGAGACATTACAATTATCATAGCCTTTAAGATGATGTAATAGAGATGAAGACCTTCAAGAAGGACATATTCTTCCTCGAATAGATAGCAAGATACAATATGTTTGATATCATGACGTGAAAAAAGATTCTCAATGTTTGGTGATTTTATTGGAAGTAGATACACCTTCTAATGATATTGTAAATGTTTTGTTTGAAAAAAGTTATAAAGGTTTCAACAATGATCAAATCACAAGGTGGTCTTTCTGCCCTTGAATAGAACATTACCAATGGCTGAGATGACCTATCAACTATCTTTAAAAGAACCAAAGATCATAGTATGTGGCAAATATAATTTATCGTATCTTAGACTTTTTCAACATATGATCACTGCTCCTAGTGGAACTTGTTCTTGGAAAGAGAGATAATATCACGGATATATATCTATTGTAGTTATTATCTAGATAGGTAGAATTAGATAAAAATAGACTAATTTTATAATATCTTCTAAAAAATCTTCCTAGAAGCTTCTTAGATATTGTTTTGATTTTACATATGTTTGTAGTTGATTGGTAGATTAGAAACTTGGTCAACAAGCTACTCATGTACCATATGTATTGATAGCTTGTAGAACAAGCTAATTATGTGGCAGCCATATAAAAACTTGCCTTTCAAGTCAAGATACATGTTATGCAAAGTCAACACGTTTTTGGAGGTCTTATAGAATGTCGCCATATAGATCCTAGATAGATAATATATACAGATGTAAGAGTGAAGCCTTCTTCACTCTTGTCAACTCCTTTCTTGCTTTTAGTCTAGATTCAAGAGTCTTTAGTTTCCTTGTCTTTTGGCAATAGCCATTTTAGTTTCTTTTTAATATATATATTACTTTATTTCTATTTTTTTACTTTTCTTTAAACACAAATTTTTCAAGTTTACGTATCTTCTTTCAATTCATGTTTTTGACTCACAACTATTATGTAAAAGAAAAAAAATAGATTATATCATAAAAAGATTTAATTAAAAATATTTTTAAAAAATATTTAAAAAATATAGATAATAATCAAAAAAATAGTAAAATTAATAAGTTTTAATATTTTTTCTATGAAAAATGATCTTCTATTTAATTTATACAACCATACATAAAATAAAAAGTAGATAAAAAATGATTGATATAGACATCTTTAAAAAAAAATTAAAAATAGTTTATATAAAAAATTAACTTAAGAAAATAGAAATTGATATCTAAAGAGGAATGGCTGTGAATTAGAGTTGAAATCAAACTCTAAAGCGCAAAATTATATACCTATAATAATTCTAAAATTTATTTTTTAATAAAAAAATATTAAAGAATAAACTTTGGAAGGATTATTTTGACATTTCTTTTAAGTGATTTAGATGGATATTGAGTTTTTAAGAGCTTTTCAAAATAAAAGATGTTTTTAGTAGTTTTAAGTTTTGAAAAATAAAAAGTGGCTTATATATTTGAAGAATTAGTAAGTATTGTAATAGATATATGGATGAAATTTTGTGGATTTGTAAATGTGCTTTTCTTAAGTGTATTCTAATAATCTTAAGTCAATTAAATAGTAAGATTGAAGGATATAAGAGTTTGATTGGAATAAGATCTTACATACATGAATTTTAAAATTAGTGAAAGTTTTTGTAATCTTGAGAAATCAGCTTATTTAATTGAAGTAAGATTTTTTGAAGACATAGTAGGTTTGAATTTTGATACTTTTTTAAATTAAAAATAAATTAAATAGTTCAAAAAAGTATAATTACTACTAGAAGATTAACTTCTATGCTAAAAGAAGAAGACAATAAATGTCCAAGAATATTATGAGATTATTTTTTTAATTAATAAATTTGATATTTTCTTAGAGATTGATATATATAAAAAATTAATTAAAATAAATATTTTAATTAGTACTTATTAGGAATTTAAAATTATTACAGAAATTTAGTAAATATTTATTTAAGATTTATTTAATATTTCATTAGAATTTTTTTTAATTTTTTTTAGTTTTTATTAGAATTTAGTTAGAATTAACTTAGAATATTTTTAGAATTTTATCAAGATTTATTTAGGAATTATTTAATATTTTTCTAGAATTTATTTAAGATTTATTTAGAATTTATTTAATATTTTTATAGTACTTTGAAGATTTAATTATAATTTATTTAGAATTTTTAATTTTTAGTTTTTAGTTTTTTTTGTAAATTAGTTTTTAGAATTTTAAAGAATGTTTCTTAAGAATTGATTAAAATTTGATTAGAATTACTAACATTTAATTAGGATTTTTTTGAAAGACTTTATTAGAATTTTTAATACTTTTATTTTTATAATTTCCAATTTACCTTATACAACCAAGTGCTTAGTGCATTCTCAAGCAAAATAATATATTATGTAATATTTTGTTATTATAGGTAAATTTTTCCAATTACATAATAGTTGTATAATCATCATAATGGTAGTTAATGGTATATCTCAAATATTATTCTAATACTTGATTTATTTATTTTGTTTGTCTATCAGTCTAAATATAAAAGGCCAAAATATCTACTTTCAATATTTTAAAAAGAGTTTTTAAAAACCTAGATACAAATTGAATCCTTTTGTATGATATAATATTCTTTAGTAATCCATAATGATCATAAATATTGTTAATAAAAAATCTATTTATTTCTTTATTTGTGATAGTTTTTGTATATAGTAAAAAATAAGTCATATTAATAAAATAATTTTCTTTTATATATAAAAAATAATAAGATCTTGAGATGAAAAGATTTGTAATAAAATCCAAAAAATAGATGACTATGGTTGTTTTGATATAAATAGTAGTTAGAGAAGTCTATAAGGTTAATAATAAAGAATTTTTAATTTAAAAAAAATATCATATGATTGCACAAAGACTTTATTTCTTTTTATATTTGAAGCCACCAAAAATCTCTTAATTCAATTTTCTTCTTGTATAATTTTTTTATGTAGGTAAATTCAAATTTAAAAGTATCATAAAATTTAGAAGAATTATTGTCAATAACATCCATAAAAGAATCTATAGAAATGATTAATTAAACTTAATCATATAATAATAAATCAAACTTTGAAATATCATGAAATTTTAAAAAAAAGATTCTTGATATCCTGAACCAGAGTATCAAAAGACATACTTAATTGAATTTATTTGAAAAAAGTCAAATCAATAGTCAATGTTGATTTTATTGCTCAAAGATGAAAATGCTCTAGCTTCAAGAAGATTGTTCTTTGTTGATTAAAAGATATGTCTCTTTCTTTTAGTATAAGATAAGAGTATTTAAAAAGAACATATGATAAATCTTATTATTTTCTAGATCTATATGTGATCTATATGAAATCAAATCTTAATAATAACATGCTCTAATGGGCTTATCAACGATTCAAAATACGTGTTGATATGAAATACTTGAGATTTTTGTAATCTATATATACTGTGATTGGATTTGAAGCACTTTCTAGATAATGATGCCATTCTTGAAATGAATCCACAATTACAAGAAGTTCTTTGTCATGGATCTCATAATTAATCTCGACTACTAAAAATTTCTTCAAATAGAAAGGTACTGAATGGAATTTGTTATTTATTTTTATTTGTGACAATACTACACTCAAGGCAAAGTTTGATGCACTTGTTTCCATAAAGAATGCCTTAGAAAAGTTGACATGGTATAAAGTTGATACAGAAATAAATTCCTTCTTCAAAGTAATAAACAATGCTTTGGCTTCTTTATTCCACTCAAGTTTGTCTTTACAAGTTAAATGTGTAAGTAGAGCTACAACTTGAAAAAATTTCTTAATAAAGATTTAAAAATAATTAGCAAAGCTCAAAAAGCATTGAATATCTCTTACCGTTCTTGAAATCTTCTAATCTATAATAATTTGGATCTTCTTTATATCCATCATAATGCTTTCATTGGAAATGATGTATTCCAAAAAGTCAACTTGAATAATATGGAATATATAATTTTTTATTTTTGCACATAATCTTGCATCTCTTAGTTTTTGTAACACATGACAAATATGAACTTCATGCTCTTTTAAGTTCTTAGAATAGATTAAAATATCGTCCAAATAGCAAATGATAAAATCATCAAGAAATTCACAAAAGACATCATTCATTAGATGTTGGAAAGTAGTTGGTACATTTGTGAGTCCAAAAGACATGACATTATATTCAAAATTTTCATACCTAGTTTGAAAAATAGTCTTCCATTTATCTCTTTTTTTAATACAGAGTAAGTTATATGCTCCTTGTAGATCTATTTTTGTATAGATCTTTACTTAATTTAGTTAATCAAAAAGTCTTAAAATCAAATATAGAAGATACCTATTCTTGATGGTGATCTTGTTAAGTCGTCAATAATCCACACACATCTATAGAGATCTATCTTTTTTCTTAACAAATAAGATAAGAGTATTGGCTAGGGATTTAGAATGGCATATAAAGTTTTTAGTCAAGTTCTCATCAATATACTCTTTGAGTGTAGCCAACTCATTTTGTAATAGGCAAGAGATTGATCCAAATGTTGGTTGAGTTCCTTCTTGAAGATCAATGGTACAATCATAAGAACAATACTCCAAAAGAATATTTATATTTTTCTTTTAGAAAATGACTTAAAAATCTTGATATTAGCTAGAAATACTTCTTGATATCTTTTTATCATCACAAATGGGTATGGCATATATAGCAAAAGATGGCCCTTTATTTGCAGCATGTATGACAACTTTTGCCAGTAAGGGTTTGAATATATTAAACTTATGGATTTCTATTTCTTTAGTAAGAACTTAGACTAAACTATGGAAAAAATTGAGATTGCAAGAAATCCAATCTATCTAAGGATTATATCTTTCTTGTCACAATAATCCTAAAAAAATTGAGTTACAAGGAGATTTAATCAGATTAAATATCACTAAACTATTATGACCACTAGTTGATACTTCATTAAGAATAGTTTCATGTTCAATATTCTCAGAAGATAATGAATGTCCACCTATTATTTCTACATGCACAAGTTTGATTTTCTTAACTAAGGATATATCTTCTTTTTTGACAAAGTCTTTATCTATAAAACAAACTGAGGTTCTTGAATCCAATAAGGCTAAGATTTTGTGATTTTTTGGTCCTAAACAGACTTCTATTCTAAAATGAGGTGAGAAATCAGAAAAAAGAAATGGACTTTTATTAGATGTTGTACATGATTTTAGCCACATAATCCTTATTGTAGCTAAAGCAACTTATTTTTTGATATATTATCTTCTTTGGTAATCATGCTTCTCTTTTTAATATTGTATTGTTTCTTTAGATAATGTTGCACAATGTGTTTAGCTTTTCCATAATATAAGCACAAGCCCTCTTGATATTGTCAATTCTTTTCTTATTCCATGAAGAATTTAAAATGTATTATATCAATTTGTATTGGTTTTTTCTTTAATAATTAAGTTTATGAAAACTTAAGAGTTGCCATGATTATTTGATTTGTTCTTCTCCAGCCATATCTTTGTTCTTAATAACTTTCAAATAATCAATTGTTATATGCAATGGCTTGAATAATAAATTGTTCCAAATATTTTATCTTTAAGATTGTTAGTAACAAGTCTTTGATATTATCCTTCAATCTATATCAAAATTGATTGATAAGAACTTTGTCATTTCAGTCTATATCGTAAGTGAGGTTTTAGAATTGCACAGCATATATGGTTGCTGACTATTGTCATATAGTATGATTTGCTATTAGAGAATATATTGGATATCTAACTATAGAGAATTTAGCTTAAAATTTTATATGAATCTTGTCTTAGCTTCCAAAACTCCTTTAATTTGCATAAAATTCAAAATATAACAAAATCCCTTCAAAACATATTTTTTCCGCGAAGGATTTTTTCTTCTTGAACTTTAGAAATTTATAACTCTTGATCTAATTGTTTAGATTTTTTTTAAATTTATAAAGTAGGTAGAATTTACCCTTAAATTTCACCACAAAAAAAACTAACAAAAAATTCACTCTCAATCTTTTGGTATCTAAGAAATCCTAACAATAGCTCTAAACCCTAATTTATAATAAGACTATTTTCTTATTATCTCAAGAATCCAATACTCAAATACCATCAAAATTATGTATAAAATTTATTAACATGAATTTATACATTTTCTGATATTTTTAGCCAAAACCTTATCAAATTACTCAAGATATAGCTCAAGACACAACTACTAGTAAATCGGGTCACTTACTACCCTTAGATTGCATGCATTGACTTCAAAATCCAATAACTCCTTCATTTCAACTTGGAATCGAGCAAGTAATATGCAAAAAGTGTAGCCACAAAAGTGCTCTCTCTAGTTATGGTTGCTGATCTTCAATTTCCCTCCGTACACGTGCGTTATATCAAAAATAGAAAAAGTAGCTTCCAAATCAATACCTTAATTTTGAGCGCCTATATTTCCTTCATATAAATTCCAAAATATATAAGATTTGTACCAAAACCATAGCCATAAACCTAAACTTGCTGACCTGAGCCTTCAAAGCTCAAATGGCTCCAAAAAACTAATCCTAATCTCTAATATGGCCTTGGGTAGCCTTCTCAAAGCCTATTGGTCATGATTTTTGATCAATAAGAATGGAGATTTTTATCATCCATCTCCATTCATCTATATGGATGCCCTAAATTCTCTTTGCTACTAAAACCCTTCTTCAATCCTTTTTCTTATAAGATTTATATAATTTATGCTCTAAACACCAAATAAGGGAACCAAAATAAGTTTTCAAAGGTTACCAATGTCTAACAAAGGTGACTCTAAATATTTAGAAGTTACTATCAATCAAAACCAATCTTAAAAGCTACTATCAAAAGAAATTAAAGTTATACAAATTCTATAGTAATCTTTTTAAACAACCTCTTTTCAAGGTAATTATCAAATTATATTCTACAATCAACTAAAATCTACTAATATGGCTGTCACCATGTTACTTAGTAAATTATATATTAAGTACATAGTTACATTATTTTTATATAATAGCCAAACTACAACACAATACCATGATTCTTACCATAAAGATAAAAGCTTGATCTCTGCTATTCTTTCTCAATCACTTTCTTCGAATGTAGCTGTAAGTACTTCTAAGAATGAATTCAAATCATAAAAGAGATGCAAATCTTTTTCTATTAAAGGTAAAAATTAAGAGAGAGGACTTCTTGATAGAATTTCACATATGAATTCAACTTGAGTAAATCCATTAGAGTATTGGAAAGAGTGTAACCTTAAATAAAACTTAACTTGTTGCAAAAATCTTTAAAATTTTGATCTTGTTCCATTAAAATTTTCAAGCATACTAATCCTTATACTTGTCATATTTGGAAAAGAAAAACTTCTTGGATTTGGTTGTGAAGTCAATCTACTTGCTTCCTTCAACTATACAAGTTCTTGTCGCAAATTTTGAACTTTTTCCATAAGCGTAGACATAGTACGTCCATGAATCACATTAGAAATATGTGTAATTTTTACTCTTAGAATATTAACAAGTTCATGAAGATTTATAACAGTTGTAAATTTATTCTCACTTTTCTTAAGAGTAGCATCCATAATCTTTCCTTCCATGGTTAATTCAAATAAATTTAAAAAATTAAATTAGAAGAGGATAATATACAATTTTTAATAAAAATTTCCACAAAGATTGATAATCTATTCTCCTCAAGGAAAAGATTAGTATTAGAAAATAATTTTTTTATTTAAAGATAGATACTTTACAATCTTCAAAAAATAACAATAGAATTAAAATAATCCACTCATTTCTAAAATAAGATAAAAATAATATGTTAGTACTTTTATCAAATTATCAAAGACATGAATCTCGAAGAAAGAAAATCTTCAATACACTCTTGTGTCATTGAAGAAAACTAGAAAATCACTCAAAAGAAGATGTAATATTAAACTAAAATTGCTATTGCCAAAACCAAGAAGACTAGAAAGTCTTGAAACAAGACTAAGGACTAGAAAGGTATTGACAAGAGTGAAGAATGCTTCACTCTTACTTGTATATATACTCTTAAGTAAGAGCTACATAGTGATGTCCTATAGGACCTCTAAAACGTGTTGACTTTGCTAGCCACATATCTTAACTTGCAAGGCAAGTTATCTATATATGTGCCATATAGTTAGCTTATTCCACAAGCTATTACACAGAGTTAACTTATTCTACAAGCTATCAATACGAGGTTAACTTGTTGGCCAAATTTCTATCTTATAAACACATTTAAAGTTAAAAATCATATCTATAAAGCTTCTCAAAAGCTTCTCTAAAATACTTTATGAAATTAATCTATATAATTAATTATTGACATAAATATATATGTCCATGATAGGAAGAAGTCTTAGATTGTAAATGGCACTAAAATAGATTAAAATATCTTATTTATTAGTACGGATATGATATTAATAAATATACATGAAAGCCAATAAAGAATCTTATAAATGCAACAAAGAAGGTTGAGGCTTTTCATTGACAACATCAATTAAAATCAAGATAAAAAATAATAAATCTTTGTTATAAAAGAATAAAATATAGAAAAGATAACATTATATTTTTTACTCTTTTTTATAACTTTTATATATTTATGATGGTATAAAAATGGAGAACCAACAATCAATAGATTTAAGTCAAGAACTATCACTTGTTAACTTATCAGATAAAATATTACCTTTGTCACAACCTTCAAGATGACATAATGAAGATAAAGATCTTTAAGAATGACATGTCTTTCCTTAAATAAATGGTAAGATCTAACGTGTTTGATATCATGACCTTAGAAAAAACTCCTAATGTTTGGTGATTTTATTAGAGATAGGAACGACTCTTGATAGTGTTCCAAATATTTTATTTGAAGGGAGTTACAAAGGCCTCAATAATGATCAAATAAAAGGATGGTCTTCTTGCCGTAGTATAGAATACTACCAATGGCTAAGAAGATCTATCAACCATCTTCAAAGAAAATAAAGATCACAATATGTAACAAACATAATTTGTCTCATCTTAAATTTCTTCAATATATGATAATTACTTCTCATAGAACTCATATTTAGAAGGGAGATAATATCACGGACATATAAATTTATTCTAATATTTATCTTTATGTCGTGGATATATGCATATAAGCTAGTAATTACTTGTATAAATAGGTAGAAGTAAGTAGAAGTAGGTAAAAGTAAATTAATTCTATAATATCTTCTATACAAGTTTTTTAAAAGCTTCATAGATACTACTTTGATTTAATAGGTGTCTTTAATTGAATTTTGGGATTAGAAACATGGTCAACAAGTTGGTCATATGCCACACATATTCTTAGTTTGAAGACCAAGCTAACTATGTGATCTACACATAGAAAAACTTACCTTATAAGTCAAGGCATATGTCCTACAAAGTCAACACATATTGGAGGTCCTATAGAATAATGCCACGTAGCTCGTAATTAGATAGTATATATAGAGATAAGAATGAAGCCTTCTTCACTCTTGTCAACTTCTTTCTTGCTTCTAGTCTAGTTTCAAGAGTCTCAAGTTTTCTTGTCTTTTAACAATAAGTCTTTTCAATTTTTTTTTAATATATGTACTTCCTTATTTATATTTTTTTACTATTTCTTTGATATGGATTTCATTGATTTATGAATCATTTTTTAATTCATGTCCTTGATATATTGACAAAAATCCACTTACTATATCAGAGCTTTATCTTGTCTTGATTAAGAGTAGATTATTCCTTTCTCATGATAAGACATATGCATATTAGAAGTTGCGGATTACCCTCTTCTAAATTGATATTGTTCTTATTATTTTTTTTGTCTTCAAGTCCTTTCTTCCTCTTATCTTGAGTGATATTAGATATTTTTTTAAGTCTTATTATAGCAGAGCTTGTTGAAATGAAGAGTGCAATGGCACAAATGCAAGAGCAATTAAGGAAATTGATGCTTGTCATGCATCAACTTAGCTTACCACCACAAGGATCAACAAGAGTAGCAAGAAGTGAGGATATAAAGATGATTAGAACTACTTCAACATCTGCACCAAATCAAGTCCTTCTATCCATGGAGGAACATCCCTTAAGTGTTAGAGAACAAAGAGTTGCTTTGCTCGAGAAGTTTGATGGTACAAGATCCAAATTTTGAAGATTTATCAATCAAGTATAATTTGTGATTGAACTTCAACCTCAAAGCTATCCAACTCCAAGATCACAAGTTAGATTCATTGATACACTTCTTTCAGGTTTAGCACTATCTTGGTTTTCATCTTTTTTTGAACAACAAGATCTAATATTGGATAATCTAAAGGTATTTTTGGTAGAATTCTGGTCCATGTATGGAAAACATGATGCAACTCTTGTTGCAACCAACAAGATCCATATTTTGTAACAAGACAATCGATCTGTAACATTATATACATCATAATTTTTACAACTTACAATTGATATCAAGTAGAATGATGTTGCACTTATTAACTAATTTCTCTATAGATTCCAATATGAGGTAAAGAAATTGATATTCAACTTACCTGATCCTCAAACATTGACTCAAATAATTGACTTTGTTGTAAAATATAACAATTAACTTTTTGAATTTTGATCTGAGAGTTATACAAATAGGCCTCAACATTACTACAATTTGATAGTAATACCAATATCTCCTCAACACTTACATTCAAAAGTAGAAGATATGCAAATTGATGCAATATATTTTAAACTTCTTACCGTGTAAGAAAAGACTCGTCGTCATCAAGAAGGATTGTATTTATATTATGGAGAATCTAAACACAATATTCAATATTATCCAAAGAAGTGACAAAATCACGAAATAAGGAGCACATCTATTAAAGAAGATAATATGTTAGAAAACAAATTTATCCAGCTACAATAGAGACAGTGCGGCTAGAATCTTGTATAATTTCTAATAAAGGTCTTATCTTCTCCTCAAAATCTTCTTTTTGTTTTACAATAGATGTATATTTACGACCTAATAATTATGAAGCCTCCACCTTGATAGATTCAAGAGCCTCAGCTTATTTCTTAAACATAGAATTTATAAAAAGTCATAAAATATCGTTAGTACAGAAAACCAAACTTGTTCATATAGAAGCCATAGATGGTCGTCCGTTGTCTTCTTGAGATATTACTCATGAAACACTTCATATAGATGTAGAAATAAATGGTCATAGTAGTTGCATAATCTTTAATATAATAAGATCTCCCTCTAATCTAGTCATTTAAGGTTTATCATGGTTAAAAAAATATAATCTTTACATAGATTGGATTTCACGTATCCTTGAATTTTTTAAAAGCATAATTAAGAGTGAAATTAATTTAGTAGAAAGTCATAAGTCTAGTGTAATTAAATCTATATTTGTAGGTGGAAGTGCTTTCTTGCATGCTGCAAAAGAAGAGTCATCTTGTGTCATTTATGCCACACGTGTTTCTAATGATGTAAAGACTTTAAGTGGCATTCTCAACTAATTTCAAGAATTTTAAGATATATTTGAGAAGAAGAATGTAGATACTCTTCCAGGATATCATCCCTATAGTTGTTCAATTGACCTTCAAGAGGGAGCACAACTGCCATTTGGACCAATCTATAATTTATCACAAAATGAATTGGCTGAATTCAAGGAATATATTGAAGAAAATCTAGTCAAGAATTTCATACACCATTCCAAATCACCATCAGGAGTTCCAATCTTATTTGTGAAAAAGAAAGATAAGTAATTGTATACATGTATTGATTATTAAAGATTCAACAAGATCACCATCAAGAATAGGTATCTTCTATCTTTGCTATCTAAACTTCTTGATCAACTGAATCAAGCTAAGATCTATACAAAAATAGATCTACGAAGAACATATAATTTAGTATGTATTAAAGAAGGAGATGAATGGAATACTTCATTTTGAACTAGATATGAGTATTTTGAATACAACATCATGCCTTTTGGACTTATAAATGCACATGCAGCTTTTCAACATCTAATGAATGATGTTTTTTTGAGAGTTTTTAGACGATTTTGATGTTTATTATCTGGATGACATCTTGATCTATTTTGAAAACATAAATGAATATGAACTTCATGTTTTTCATGTGTTATAAAAGTTAAGAGATGCGAGGCTCTTTACTAAGATAGAAAAGTGTGTACTCTATACTATTCAAGTCAACTTCTTAGGATACATTATTTCAAATGATGGATTTATGATGGATCTTAAGTAAATTCAAAAAATTATAGATTAAAAGTTTCTAAAAATAATAAGAGATATCTAATGCTTTTTCGGCTTTGTCAACCAATATCAGATCTTCATCAAAGACTTCTCATGAATTGTAGCCCTTCTTACATATTTGACTTACGAAGATAAACTTAAGTGAAGCAAAGAAGTTGAAGCATCTTTTGAAACTTTGAAAATGGCCTTTATTTTTGCACCAATCTTATATCGCATCAACTTTTTTAAAGCATTTTTTTATAGAAATAGATGCATCAAATTTTGCTTTTGGTGTAGTATTATCACAAATGGGAATAGATGATAAACTTCACTTAATAGCTTTTCATTCTACAAAATTTTTAGCAGTCGAGATTAACAATAAAATCCACAACAAAGAGTTTCTTGTAATTATGGATTCATTTCAAGAATGGCGTCATCATCTAAAAAGTGCATCCAATTCAATCACCATATATACAGACCACAAGAATCTCAAGTATTTCATATCAACACATGTTTTGAATCATCACCAAGCACATTGAAGCATGTCTTTATCAAGATTTGATTTTAAGATCACATATCGACTCAAAAAATAACAAGATTTATTAGTTGCTCTTTCTAGATGTTCTTATCTTACACCAAAATAAAGAGATGCATCTTTTGATCAACAAAGAATAATTCACTTGAAGCTAGAGTATTTTCATTTTCGAGTAATAAAATCAACATTGACTATTGATTCAACTCTTATGAAACAAATCCAATCAAGTATGTCTTCTGATCTTCTTATTCACAATATTAAGAATCTTTCTTCTAAGCCTCAAGATATTTCTAATTTTGAGTTCAAAAACAACCTACTCTATTTTGAAGGTCAATTTTATGTTCCAAAAAGAGAAGTACGATTATGTATTCTTCAAGCACATCATGACTTTCCAGCAGCAGGACATTTTGGATACAATAAGACTTTGGAGCTTATATCCAGAGATTTTTGGTGGCCACAAATGTCAAAGGGTGTGAAAGACTTTGTTTGGTCATGTGACATTTGTTCAAGATTAAAAAATCCTTATCATCAATCTTATGGACTTCTTCAATCATTACCTATTCTAGAAAAACTATGGTCTTTTGTTTCTATGGATTTCATCATGGATCTTCCAATCTCAAGTTTTTATGATTCTATATTTATGATAGTAAATCATTTTATTAAGATGGCACATTTTTTACCATGTATAAAATCTATCATAGGTGAAGAAATATCTAAGCTCTTTTTTGACAATATCTATCGCTATCATGGATTATCCAAAGATGTTATATCAGATAGGAGAAGTCAATTTATATCAAGATTTTAGTAGATTCTTTTCAAGATTCTAAAAGTGGATATAAAAATATCTTTGGCATTCCATCCTCAAACTAATGGACAAACAGAGTATATTAATCAAGTTTTGAAATAATATTTAAGATATACCATCAACTACCAAAAAGATGATTGGACAATTCTTTTGCCATTGGCAGAGTTTACTTATAATAACATGGTACATTCTTCTAAAAAAAAACACCTTTCTTTGCCAATTATGGTTATCATCTATGACTTCATACTTTTGACTTTTCAAAAGCTTATAATCTTGTGGCAAAAGATTTGGCAAATCATTTGTCAGAGCTACATACAACAATGAAGGCGTAGTTAAAAGAAGCTCAAGAACAACAAAAGATCAATGCGGATGTTTATCAAAAGGAACAACCACCATTTCACATGGGTAATAAGATATGATTACTTCATCGCAATATCAAGACCACTTGTCTTTGTGATAAGTTGGACTATCGAAGACTTGGACTATTTTCTATTTTTACATAAATCAATCTAATTGCATATCGTTTACACCTATCAGAGTCAATAAAAATCCATCTAGTATTCCACGTGTCTCTTCTTAAACCATACAAGATAGTGGATAAACAAAGAAAAAGACAAGCTCCATCTCTTCCTATAGAAGTGGACAATAATAAAGAGTTTGAAGTGAAAGAAGTCCTAGATTCAAAGGTGCGCCAAAATAAATTAGAATATCTTATCCATTGGTGTAGATATGATATTAGTCAATGCACATGGGAGCCAATAAAGAATCTTGGAAATGCAGCAAAGGCGATGGAGGTTTTTCATCGACAACATCCATCAAAATCAAGATGAAAATCTTTCTTATAAAAAAAACAAGATATAGGGAAGATAATATTCTACTTTCAATCCTTGTTTGTACCTTCTTAAAGTTGTGACACTGAAGAGATGGAGAACCAAAAACCACCAGATTTGATTGAAGAGCCTTTGTTTGCTGACTTGCCAAACGAGACATTGTAATTATTACAACCTTCAAGACGATATAATTGACATGAAGATCCTGAAGAATGACATGTTTTTCCTTGAATAGATGGTGAGATACAACACATTTGGTATCACGACCTTAAAAGAGACTCGCAATGTTTGATAATTTTATTAGAAGTAGAAACAACTTCTGATGGTATTTTAAATATTTTATTTGAAGGAAGTTATAAAGGCCTCAACAATGATTAGATAATAGGGTGGTCTTCTCACCTTGGTATGAGACACTATTGATGGTTGAGAGGCCTCATCAATCATCTTTGAAGAGAACAAAGATTTGAATATGTAACAAATATAATTCGTTACATTATAAATTTTCTTAATATATGATGACTGCTCCTCGTGGAACTCATCCATAGAAGGGGAGATAATGTCACGGACATACACATGTAAGCCAATAATTATATGTATAAATAGATAGAAGTAAGTAGAAGTAGGTAAAAAAAAATTAATTCTATAATATCTTCTATAGAAGCTTTCTAAAAGCTTTATAGATGCTACTTTAACTTTATAGGTTTCTTTAATTGACTTTTTGGATTAGAAAGATGGTTAATAAGTTGGCCATGTACCACACATGTTGTTAGCTTGAAGACCAAGCT
This sequence comes from Physcomitrium patens, assembly GCF_059467195.1. Lineage (NCBI taxonomy): Eukaryota > Viridiplantae > Streptophyta > Bryopsida > Funariales > Funariaceae > Physcomitrium > Physcomitrium patens. Next base: position 6,337,364 of record NC_143425.1, on the reverse strand, counting down.
AACTATATGGCCTACATATAGAAAAACTTACCTTGTAAGTCAAGGCATGTGTCGTACAAATTCAACACATATTGTAGGTCCTATAGAACATTGCTACATAGCTCCTAATTAGATAGTATTTATAGAGACAAGAATGAAGCCCTCTTCACTCTTGTCAACTCTTTTCTTACTTCTAATCTAGTTTCAAGAGTCTTAAGTTTTCTTGTTTTTTGGCATTAAGCCTTTCCAGTTTCTTTTAATATACGTACTTCTTTATTTCTATTTTGTCACTCTTTTTTTGACATAGATTTCATTGGTTTATGCATCATCTTTTAGCTTATGTCCTTGATACTTTATGATAAAATAGAAGTAAATAAAAGAAGATTTCTTTTCTAAATTTTTTTAAAGAAGCTTTTTAGAAGCTTCATAGACATTGCTTTGATTTTATATATATTTGTACTTCTTTATTTTTATTTTGTAATTTAAAAACTTAGTCAACAAGTTATCTTTGTATTGGTAGCTTGAAAAATAAGCTAATTATATAGCATATAGAAAACTTGCCTTATAAGTTAAGATATGTATCTTGTAAAGTCAATATATTTTAGAAGTCTTATAAGACATCACCAAATAGTTCCTAATTAAAAGTATATATGGAGGCAAGAATGAAGCTTTTATTCTTATCAATGCTTTTTTAGTCCTTAGTCTTATTTCAAGACTTTTTAATCTTCTTGTCTTTAGTAATAGCCATTTTTGTTTAATATTATATCATCTTTTAGTGATTTTTTAGTCTTTTTGAGTGATACAAGAGTATATTGATATTTTAGTTTTTTGAAGTTCATGTCTTTGATACTATAGTCCCTTGAAATAAAGTTGAGAATAAAAAAGATATTGACAAGAGTAAAAAGACTTTACTCTTGTATCTATATATACTATCTAAATGAGGAGCTATGTGATAATTTTTTATAAATTATCCAATATATATTGAATTTATGAAACATGTATCTAATTAACAAAGCAAGTTCTAATATATATACCACATGGCTAATTTATACTATAAATAATGAATGTATGGCACATTTGGCTATTTTATATAATAAATAGTCAATATATGAAATATGTTACAAATTTATTAGCTAATTTTTTAATCTATTTGTAACAATATATAGATAAGATATTTGTATTGTTAATGCATAGAAATAGGTTATTAGAGCCATGTTTGAAAAGTTTCTAGAAGTCTCTAAAATTCAAGCTAAGTTGGTAGTCTATGTAGAAACTAGTATAGAATATTCTAAAAAAATACTTAAGGTGGTTATATTGATAAGATCTACTATTAAGAATATTCTAAAAAGTTCTAGGATGGTTGAATAAAGGACTAGCTAGGGCCATTTGGATATCCGATTAGGTATGATTTTAGTCCCTTTATTTTTAATAAAATTTGGTTTAATATTTTTTTATTCAATTTTGTTCTATTTTTTTATTATATTTTATTTTTTATATTGTGTTCTATTTAGATTTGTTCAATTTTGTTTTAATCTACTCTATTCTATATTATAATAAAATTATATTACTATAGATTAAAAGGATTTTAAATCTTAAAAATAGTCTACTCTTATTTTATTGTTATTAGACCAAATATTTGTCTAATCTTTGGTAGTGTATTGATAGCCACCATCTAGGTAGAAATTAATTATTGTGATTATATTAGATATTGTTTTGAGGCTACTATAAGCTATTTTTAAGAAGTCAATTGAAAAAAAAAAGACATTATAATAGTAGACTTCAATAAAGAAATTTCATCATGGAAGATATAGAAAAACAATGTCAAATAGAGACTTAGATACAACACTTCTTATACTAGATAGCTACTCTACAAAGGCAAATAAAAGCCTCTAGGATAAGGGAGTTGATATCTACTAGGTTAAAATTAAGTAAATCCGATACATACTCTAAGACTTCAAGGCAAGAAGATGTATGTTAATGGCTCTTCACCATGCAATAATACTTCCAAATATGTAGAGCAAATACCACTAAAGAAATTATATATGTTACTAGTAATTTGAGAGATATGGCAGCTATTTGATAATGACATTGAGCTCAAAGTTTTAGAACTTAAGGAAGATTTTGTAATTTGGAGGAATTTGAGATTGAATTTAGGAATCAATTTTGGCTTATCAATATAAAAATGATAGTACGTAATCAGTTTGATAACTTTATACAATCCAAGTTAGTACAAGATTATATCTCCTGATTCAAGTTCTTATGTCTCCAAATTAGCAATATTTTAGAGACAGAGATGATAGATTGATTTATTTGAGAGTTGAAACTTATCGTCTTAAGAGAGGTGGAATTAAACAATCCACAAATATTTGAAGAAGTACTTAGAATTGTAAAAAAGATCAATACTATAGATTTTAAAAATTATGGAATACAACCTATAGTGCAAAGTTTTTTGCTGCTATCCAATATTATGGTACAACAACCAATGTGAATGGAGATTGATACCTTATGAAGATACCTAATATTATAGAGATGACAAATATTGGTATAGAAGAGATTATATTTCTACTATTAGAAAATAGGCCATTAAATCAAAGATTATTTAAAATATCAAAATTCACACACCAATAAATAAAAGGAAGTTTACAATCTTAATATTCACAAAGTCAATAACAAAATGGAGCAAAGAAACATGGTTTCTCAATAAAGGCACTAAGGGTTAGTACTAGGAATAGCTGTTATTTTTTAGAGACAAATAGCATGGCTTCAGACAAGTATCAATAGGATTAACTAGTATGTTTAATGGATCAACTAAGAAGACAATTATATCAAATTCTTATGAATTACAACTCTATAAAAAATTACATCTCGATTGGGATTATTGACTAATTTAGAATTAAAATCAAGGTGATGAAAAGAAGAAATATATACCTAGCATATGATTAAGAAAAGATATTAAATGAAACATATGAAGAAGAAAATTTGATGTTAAATGATACTTTTGCCTTAAGAAAAAAATTTAGGATAATAAAGCTTAGATATGATGTTATTTTTGATATTCTATGGCTAAAAGTAGAAAATAAGTAAGTTGATTGGCTAGCAAGGATGACCTCCTTCAAAGATGGTAGATGCAAAGGAATTTTTTGTACATTTGTACTGAACGAGGTAGAAAAATGATCTACAATTAAAGGCTTACTTGTAGAAATGATCTTTATGAAGAAGCAAATATGACATAAGCAACCAATATTGTATGGCATGATTTTCTATCTAAGAATATATTAGGTACCTAGCTATAAAGAATTTAGTATTAATTTATTGAACAAATTCTAATAAATAATGTATTTTCATTATAGAGACCAAATAAATATAATAGTATCAAAAGATATTTTATTAACAAAAGTATTTTATATTTAAGAAGTTTTATATATAAGGCTTTATAAATCATCTAAAAATATATTAATATCTTTTATTATACCAAATTATAACTAACTATTTGCTAGTGAGTTTGATTTTTCTTAAACTCAAAGAAAATCCATAATCTTCTTATAAAAATCTATTTTTATATTATAAATTTTTATACATCTATATCTCCATTTTTAACATGTATATAAAATCTTAACTTCATAAACCTCCTTTACTTTGAATAAAATGTCCAAATTATAGCAAAATCCTTTTAAAATATTTTTCTCTTCTAAAAGATTTTTTTTCTTCAAAATTTAGAAATTCATATCTCTTGATCCAACCATTCAATTTTTTTTCAAATTTCTATATAATATAGGCTTTATCCTTAAGTTTTACTAAAAAATAAATGAACTATAAATATACTATAGATTGTTTGGCATCTTAGAAATCCTAGCATGTGCTCTTAATCCTAATTTATAAGCACTTAAGCACTATTTTCTCTATATTTCAAAAAATCAAATTTTAAATGCCACAAAATTAATATATAAATTTTAGTAATACAATATCATATATTTTTGGAAATTTTTGGATGAAATTTTATTAAATTTATCAAGATATAGCTAAAAAAAAAACCATTAGTAAATAAGATCACTTACTACCTTTAGATTGCAAGCATTGACTTCAACTTAAAATTCATCAAGCATTATATGAAAAGTATAATTGAAATTTTTTTCCTCTTCAACTCTACTTTCCAATTTTTCATTACTTTTTGTATGCATATGTTATGTCCAAAAGAGTGACAATAGGTATGAAACCAATAACTTTACTTTGAGTGCATATATCTCTTTTATTAAGACTCCAAATTACATATAATTTGTACCAAAATCATAATCAATTTTTTTTTTTTTTTTTTTTTTTTTTTTTTTTTTTTTAGTTTAGCCTTTTAAATTCAAATGGCTTCAAAAGAGTAATTCTAATTGCTAATAAGACCTCGGGCACTCTCTTTGAATCCCATTCGGCATGCCTTTTGGCCAACAGCAATAGAGATTTTTATCATCCATCTCCATTCATCCAAATGAATGTCCTTATTACTCTTTTTGCTACCAATATCCTTTTCTAATACTTTTTTTTATAAGATTTATATAATATATGTCCTAAATATCAAATAAAAGAAATAAAATAAGATTTTAAGAATCACCAATATCTAATAAAGGTGGCTCTAAATATATAAAATTATTATTAATATAAAATAAAATTTAATTTTAGCTTTTTAAAACTAATCACTTTAAAGTTGTAATCTAATCATATTTTATAATCAATAAAAATCTAATAATATGATTTTTATTATATTATATAGTAAGTTATATATTAGATATACATGTATATTATTTTTTACATAGTAGCAAAATCACAATACGACATGAATATGTATGGTGGTTCCAAATTTTTCCTTGATGGTGAAAAAGACAGTCGAAGGAATAAAATGGGCAAAACAACTTATATGTGAGTATTGGAATGTCTTTTCAAGCAATTTATCTAGTGGCATGCTACCTGATCAAGGTGCCACTTTTCTAATAGAACTATTATTTGAGGCCAAACCAACAAGTTACTCAATTTATTACCTAATACCAAATGAACTTAAAGAATTTTTCTAATATTTTTTTCAAGAGTTTGTCTAATATTTTTTTCATTTAAAAAAACATGTCATTATGGAGAGTACCTATGTTTTTTGTACCTAAAACGAATGGTGGACTTTGACTTTGTATTAACTATCAAGGCCTCAGTAAGTAGACTATCAAAAATATATATCCACTTTCACGCGTGGATGATCTTTTTGACCAACTTTAAGATGCAACCATCTTTAGAAAATTGGACCTTTGAAGTGGCTATTAGCAAATACCTATTGCAAAAAAGATGTACAAAAGATGGAATTTTATGCATGCTATGGATATTTTAAATGATTTATTTTATCTTTTGGCATCATTAATGCTCTTGTTTCTTTCATGGAACACATGAATAGAATATTTTAGAATCATTTGAACAAGTATGTAATTGTCTTTATTGATGATACTTTAGTCTATAATAAAATTCTTGAGGAATATGAGCAACATCTATGGAAAGTACTATATTAGCTACAAAATTATTGCTTCTATTGTAAGCAATTAAAATATGAATTTTTGAAGTTAGAGGTTGTCTTTTTGAAGCATGGTGTATCTTTCAAAAGCATATATATATGGAGCAAGATAAAATGAAAGCAATAGAGGATTAACCAACCATCAAGGATGCTTCTAAAGTCCACTCATTTTTAGGCCTTACTAGATATTATCGCTATTTTTTTCAACAATTAGCATACATTGCTACCTCATTGATAAGCCTATTGAAGAATGGTGCCTTATTTAAACAAAAATTGGAGCAAAAAAGAGCTTTTGATAAGTTGAAAGAGGTACTCATTATTGCTCTAATATTGAAATTATATGATCTCAATCTTTCCTCTACACTTGATATTGATGCTTTTGACTTTACTATTGGCATGGTCTTTAGTCATAAGTTTATTAAGGAGTTTTTAGATAAATTGAAGATTGAAGGGGATGATTTTTTTGACTAAAGTAGAAAAAAAAAGTTTTTAGAGATACTTTTTAAACTTGATAAGGCTTTTGTCTTTATATTTAAAAAAATTTATTGTATGAATCCTATCATCATAGCATCTATGGTTATTTTTACCATTCTTCATGTATTTTAGAACTTAAAGTCTATTTCAATGTTGAAGACTTTGTTTTCTAAATTAATAGATTTATTGAAGAAAAAGGCGAAGATAGGCATCCTTAAACCATCTATTGCACCTTATTCTAATCGATAGTGCACCATGTCAAAGAAGTCTACGATACTTAGATTCATTCAAGATATGCAACCGACCAATAAAGTGACTATTAAAAATATGAAATCTAGATCTATAGTAGATAAAGTAGCAAAAGCTTTTGCGATGCGTGCCATTTATTTTAGTAGAAATTTATACTTGGATTATGATCAATTTCAATTAGCAAAAGAGATTAGGGACCTAACTATTATCAAGATTCTTTTGGATTTAGTATATATGTATATCTTGCTATAAGATGAATTAATTTTGTAGCTTATATGTAAAATATAATGAATTAAATTTTAAAAGAGTTTATATTAGAAAAAAATATATACTTTTTGGATGTCGTTCCAATAAAAGTCTATAAAGATGAGATTAAGAATTTGACTTTGAGAGAGGATGGATGCCATATATTTGTAAAAAAACATATTAAAGATGTGGATCTCATTTTAAACAAACTTGACAAAGTAAATCTTACTTTATTCTTTAAAAAGTCCACATTTGGATTTAAAGAAATTATGATTATTGGGCATTTATGCAAAAGCTATGGAAGAAAATTAAATCCAAATAAGATAGATGTTATAAAAAAGATGAAGGCTTGTAAGAACACCATTAAGGTTAGAATATTTTTAGGTGCTTGTATATTTTATCATATGTGGATTTTCCATTATACTCATATTGCAGAGCCTTTGTATTGATTATTGAAAAAAGGAAAGAAGTTAGTACAAGGTGAAGAACAAAAGTTGGCCATGGATAGATTGAAGGTGGTTTTGAAATCACCACTAGTATTAAGGTAAGTAGACTATAATTATAAAAGACCAGTCATAGTGATAGTTGACACAAGTTTTATAGCCATTGGATGGACTATTGAATAAGATGATAAAGAAGATAATTGATTTACAATTAGGTTTATAGATAAGCTTTTTGCCTCTCAAAGATATTAGGCACCAATCCTATAACTATCTTTTATGTGATAGGTTCTTGTAGAGGAGGTAAAAGAAGAGAGATGGTGTGCCATTGAGAATGGTAGATGATTTGGAAATCAAACACAAGATATTAGATGAGTTTTATGATACATTATGGGCTACGCATAGAGGAATTTGAGCTACCTACATCAAGATCAAGGAGTACTATTGATAAGAGTACTTATACAAGGTGTAAAGGAATTTGTGAGCTTTTATAAAGAGTACCAATTGCAATCTAAGGTGAAGTATAGAGATGATTTATGCCCTATCTATTCACTTGCCATTCATTTTTAATAGATGATTGATTTGATTGCCATACCAATGAGGCTTTGAAGAATGAAGTATTTAGTTTTGATAAGAGACAAACTCTCCAATTATACAGAAGAAATAGCTTTGAGGTCAAAATCTACAAAGGTGGTGCATTGATTTATTTTAGAAGATATTATATGTCGCTATAGAAGTATTGGAAGAATAAGAGTAGATTGAGGTGAACTTGACATCATAGAAGTATGTGATTTCTTCAAAAGATGTGAGATGAAATTAAAATTGATCACCTCTTATAATCTCTAAGCCAATAATAAGAGCGAAAGAGGGCACCTCTCAATCATTCAAGCTTTGGTCAACGTATATAGGAGTCAAGCAAGGTTGTAGCAAACACTTTTTTTATTTGCTTTATGAATAAATTGGACTACTTATAATACAATCACTAGCTATATATCAATAGAATTGATGTCACAATAAAGGTCCTTAATACCTATAGAGAAGTCTATTCGTTCTTGGTTTTTTTTGTCTTGAAAAGATGGCATTAACAGAAAAAGATTGTTGGAACTTTGAATTCACCAACAAGAAAGATTGCCTAAGGATCTTCTAGTTGCTATGAAAAAATTTAAAGTGATAAGGTTGAATAACAAAAAAAAGATTTGATAAAACTCATCAATTGAAATCTAAGTCAATTAAAGTAGGTAATTAGATTTTGATTTATGATAGTAGTTTAATGTACTAACATTTTACTCTTTGTAAGTTTGCATGGCATTGGTTTGGATCCTATGTAGTAATTGAAATACATAGTAATATAACTTATTCTCTTCAAAAGTTAAATGTGATATTATTGAAGACTAAGATTATAATAAAGCAAATTAAAGTCTTCAAGTAGCAAGATGCGATGAATTATTTGGAGGATTTAGAAGATTTTGAGCCTCAACATTTTAATCAATGGTTGAAAAGTGATACAACTCACAATAACTCTGATTCTAATGATGATGGTATTATGGTCTAATTCTTTAGTATATACTAAAATATATGCAAGTTTAGACAAGGTGAGTGTTGTGATGGACTTAATGTAAGTATATCAAAGTTATTTGGAGGGTATTTAATTTCACTTGTAGGAGAAGAAGAACATAATGTTAATATATTATAAATTTAAATAGAATTTAGAATAAAAAGTTGGCTTGAATAGATTATTCAAGCTTGAAGGTATTGCCTTTTAAAATAGATATCTAATTATATAATAGTTCAAGAAACATATTAGAATCAAGTAGTTTTGTTTTTTTTTTTTTTTGTTTTTGTTTTTGTTTTTGTTTTTTTTTGTTTTTTTTTTTTTGTTTTTGTCTTCTTTATTAGAATTTTAAAAAAAAGAGATTTGACATTGATTCAAATTTTTTTATGCCACTTCCTTTGTTTTTATCTTTTTGTATTGATATTTAGAAAGAAGCTAGATTTAGTTGTGACCTTTCCAACAAGCTATAGCATGCAAGAAATGGAATTGTGAATAGGAAGACCTAACCAAATTTGTAGGAAGGAAGTTACTTGAATTTTTGAGATGGGAGATTCAACACTAATTCAAGATTTTTTATGCCACTTCTTATGTTTTTATCTTTTTGTATTGATACTTAGAGAGAAATTAGATCTGATTGTGAATTTTTCAATAAGCCATAGCATACAAGAAATGAAGTTATAAAGAGGGAGATTCAAGCAAATTTGTAGAAGGAGATTGCAAAAGTTTTTGAGCAGCAAATTTCAAGTCTAGATTGAGATTTTCTATGATATTTATTGATTTTTATTTATTTATTTATTTTTTAAATTCTCAATGAGCTAAAATTTATCTAAATTGATTTAATAATGAGTAAATTATAGATATTTTAGTGAAAAGGAATTTGGATTTGAAATTAGAGTTAGGAATTGGATATATCTTAGTACAAGAAATAATTTTTATTTATAAATTGTACCTAGCCTTTGGGCTACTATTTATATTTGATTTCATTTGAAATAACATTGTACCTTCTTGTAACTTACTTGTGATTAAGGATCCTATGTTCTCTTTAAGAAGCTTGCCTTCTTAATATTGATTAGCATCTGATTATACTAGCAACTCTCTATTATTACATTGACACCAACAACCTAATAATGCAAGAGTTTATACAATGGCTTACAATGTTATTGTAGGAAGCACATCACTGCCTCTTTACTACATAAAATTGATAAAAATAATATGCAGATTATGAGTGTAAATTTCACCCCTCTACCCAAATTACAAGATGGCCTCAATTAAGAGTTGCTTGTAATGGTTAGTGAGAAGTAGAAGATGCAATAAACAAGAATAAAAGAAGAAAAAAATACAAATAAGTGAAAGAAATGTATACAAGCAAATACACACTCTAAAACTTAATCACAGTTTGTTCACTATATTTTCACTCAGTAAAATTAGAAATAAAAAATAAAAAATATATTTTTAGATATATAATTTTTTTATCTTTCCAATGGTATAAAAAACATGTAAATCCAAATTACTATGAGTAAGTTATGAATTTTTGAAATAACATGTAAATAAACAAAAGGTTAAGTGAAAATATTTTACCTCAAGGATAATTTGCTTATAGATGAAGGATTCGAATCTCACCAAGGCTCACATGTTGTGTATAAGGGTTTCTAAGAGAGGTCAAAAGGCCTTAGTCTTATCCTCCTAACTACCTTCAAGGTGCTACAACCCATACGGAACTTGTGCACCTCCCTACCTAAAAGAACTATACTAGCTGCTGGTCCTTCTATTTTCTACTAGAAGGACCATCATTTTTGCAATTTTGACCATACCATAGTATTTAAAGAAACCCAATAAACCCGAGGACGTTGTATGGCCTTCAAATCTTACTCCATTTCTTCATAATGGCTTCTACAGTGATAAAAATTATTTTTACCAAGGTCTTAAAAATTACTCTAAAAATTCCTAAAAAATTCTAAATAAATTCTAGTAAATCTTATAATGTTTCTATAATACTAATATTCATTTAAGGCTATAATTTTCTATCTTGATGATTTTTTATAGTAATAAAATCAATTTAAATCTACTATAAATCCTATTTTTTTTTATACCAATAACTAAAATGACATGAGGTTCTTTCTCATGCTTCTTCTAACTACTAAAATTTATAGTTTTTATAAGTAGTATATATAGATAGAAGACCAATATAAATATTGGTCTTAATAAATAATTCTTACTATTCAACAATGAATAAAAATACTAGACCAACATAGATAATTACCTCTAAGACTTACTAAGACTCCATTTCTACCACTAACATTATGATTTTCTATTTCTCTAAGAATTTCTATACTACTTATTATATATTATGATTTAAAGCATTCTAAATACATATTTTTATCCTAAAATAATAAATAAATTAATTTGATGACTCACACAGATAACCACCAGTAATATAAGACCTTCTCAAAAAATGACCACATGTTATTTTTCAACACCAACTTTCTACTTATTACATTAACTCAAATCAGTAAGTTGGCACCTCAATGGCTTAGAGCTTTTTATATTTCTATAATTATTTTTGATGTTGCATACTACTTTGAGCTTTTGCCACATATTTGAGTCTATTTGATATTTTATCACGGACATATATATTTACTTCAATAGCTACTTATATGATTAACTTGGCCAAAAAACTAACTATGTATTGGTAGCTTGTGGAACAAGTTATTTCCATGTAATAGCTTGTGGAATAAGCTAACTACTTGGCACATACATAGATAACTTGCCTTGTAAGATAAGAAATGTGGCTAGCAAAGTCAACACATGTTGGAGGTCCTATAGGACATTGCCACGTAGTTCTTAGTTAGATAGTATATATGGAGGCAAGAGTGAAGCCTTCTTCATTGTGATTGCTCGTTTTACTTATTCTAAATTAATCTAATGGAAATAAATCCGTATAGGGAGATTTAAATACGGAGAATGACTAGTTGCTTAAGCATTCACATTAGGGTCATACAATCAATTATCTCCTGAATGTATCATTTCTATTTTCAATATCTGAACACATAAGGAAACTATAATCTCTTCATTCACCTTATCGGACTCTTCTTTACAGCAATTCAATCATACCAATAACTGCTATTTCCACCAATATATTCACCTTCATAATCTTCAACTGTAATACTGTGCCTTCACAGCTTTCAGCATACAATTACCTTCATTCCAATCACTGGAATTCTTCACACAGAACTGCCATTTACATTATGGTGTTTCACACAAACATAGACTCATTCTCTCTGTTGAACTACAATCAGATTTCAGCATTCAATATTTTTTCTTCTCAAATAATACCAATCACATTTCTATTCCATAATTTACTTCACAATATTCAAAAATTCTCAATCCTCTTATTCAAAGAAAATAACAAACAAAAGAAAAGAGGTAGTACCAAGCTTACCCCGGCTCACAACTATCACAGTGATGGCACCTTAATTAACTTCTACAACTCTTATATACTTTCTCCTGATTCTCTAGATTTTAACCATAATTCTGTAATTAACTACTTTTAATAACTAAATCACTCATCCGTCCTCTTGAATTTCCTATTATATGGACTATTAATATATTTTATCAATATCTTTCAAAAACAAATTAATGTCTATTCTACATTCACTCTTGTCAATGCATTCTTAGTCTTTAGTCTTATTCTAAGACATTTTAGTCTTGTTGTCTTTGGCAATAGCCATTCTAGTTCAATAATATATCATTTTTGAGTGACTTTCTAGTTCTTGTCAATGACACTAAAGTACATTGAGGGTTTTCTTTCTTTGAGATTCATGTCTTTGACAATTTGATAAGAGTCCTAACATATTGTTTCTGTCTTGTTATAGAAGTGAATAGATTATCCTACTTCTATTGTTATATTTTGAAGGTTGCGGACTATCCACCTTTAAACAAAAAATCTTCTTTTCTAACACTGATCTTTTTTTTAAAGCGAGTGGATTATCCCTCTTTGTGGAATTTGTTTTTAGAGGTTGTGGATTACCTCCTCTAATTTAACTTTTGAATTTGTTTGAGTTGCCTATAGATGGAACGATTATGGATGCTACTCTCAACGGAAGTGAGAATAGATTTGCAACTATGGCAGATCTTCATGACCTTGTCAACATTCTAAGAGTGGAAATCTCATGTATTTCCAACATGAATCATGGAAGTACTATGCCTACGCCTATAGAAGAAGTTTAGAGTCTGTGGCAAGAAGTTATATAATTGAAAGAAACAAGTAGATCAATGTCACAACCAAATTCAAGGAGTTTTGCTTCTACAAGTATGACAAGGATAAGGATTAGTATGCCTAAGAAGTTTGATGGAACAAGATCAAAATCTTGAGGATTTTTGCAACAAGTCAAGCTCTATTTAAAGTCGTACCCTTTCCAATATCCTAATGGATTTACCCAAGTCAGATTCATAGATGCACTACTATCAGGAAGTGCTCTCTCTTGATTTACACCTTTAATGGAAAAAGATTCACGACTCCTTTATGATTTGATTTCATTCTAAGAAGTATTTACGGCCACATTTAGAGAAAGTAATCGAGAACGAGTAGCAGAAACCAAGCTTTTATTCTTACGACAAGGATCACGATCAGCTACTACATATGCAACCAAATTCCAAAACCTTGCTTGCAATGTGGACTAGAATGACAAAGCACTTATCAACCAATTTTGATATAGATTGAATGATAGCATCAAAGTTTTGTCATTAATAATGCCAAATATAAAATCTTTGAAATAATTTATTACTCAAGCTATTGCATGCGACAATCTTTTATTTGAAAGGCATCAAGAATAAAGATTTGGTTAGAGAATAACAAGTCAAGTAATGGCGGCAGCTCCCAAGTTTTTTGAAACGTATTTGTCAGAGCAGAAATCAATATAAATTGATATGATATATTTTAAACTTCTCACAAAGTAAGAAAAGATTTGACGTTGTCAAGAAGGGTTATGTTTATATTGTAGAGAAGCTAAGCATACTACTCAATATTGTCCAAAGAAGCAATACAATCACAATATGAGGAGCACAATTACCAAAGAAGATAATGTGTCAGAAAACGAATTTCTCCAACTACAATAGGGACTGTGTGATTGGAATTATGTGCAACACCTAGTAAAGGTCCTATCCTCTCCTCAGATCCCTCACCTTGTTTTATAATAGAAGTATATTTAGGACCTAATAATCACAAAGTCTTTGCCTTATTAGATTCAGGAGCCTTAACATGTTTTATAGACAAAGATTTTGTCAAAAATCAAAAAATGTTTTTAGTGAAGAAAGTTAAATCCATACATATAGAAGTCATAGATGGTCGTTCATTGTCTTCTGAAAATGTTACCCATGAAACTATTCCTTTAGATATAGCAATTAAAGATCATAACAGCATAGTAGTATTTAATGTAATAAAATCTCCCTCTAATCTAATTATTTTAGGATTATCATGGCTAGAAAAATATAACCTTCAAATAGATTGAATTTCTCATAACCTTAACTTTCTTCATAGTATAATTCAAGATTATATTAGTAAAGTAGAAGTATGTAAGTTCAATACATCCAAACCTTTATTAGAAGGTGTAAAAGCTTTCATACATTCTACAAAAGAAAGATCATCTTTTGATATATATGCTACATCCATTTCTAATGGTGAAACAACGTGAAGTGGTATTTCCAAGCAATATCAAGAATTCTAAGATGTTTATGAAAAGAAGAATGTAGATATTCTCTCCAAGTATTGACCTTATGATTGTCCAATTGATCTGCAAGAAAGAGCTCAACCATCATTTGGACCAATCTATAGCTTATCGTAAAATGAATTGGTTGCATTAAAGAAGTATATTGATGAAAATTTAGCAAAGAACTTCATACGCTATTCTAAATTTCCACTAGGGCTCTTATCTTATTTGTGAAGAAGAAAGACGGATCTCTGCAAATGTGTGTGGATTATTGAGGACTCAACAAGATCACCATCAAAAATAGGTATCTTTTGCCTTTGATTTCAAGACTTCTTGACCAACTCAATCAAGCAAAGATCTATACCAAAATAGATCTATGAGGAGCATACAACTTAGTTCATATCAAAGAAAGAGATAAATAGAAGAGTACTTTTCAAACTAGGTATGGATATTTTGAATATAATGTCATGCCTTTTGGACTCATAAATGCACAGGCTGCTTTTTAACATCTTATAGATGATATTTTTCGTAAGTTTTTAGATAATTTTATTGTTAGTTATTTAGACGACATTCTAATCTATTCTAAGAACACAAAAGAACATGAGCTTTATGTTCGTCACGTTGTCATGTTGTGGTTTGGCTACTATATGAAAATAATGTAATTATGTACTTAATATATAATTTATTAAGTAACATCGTGAGAGCCATGTTAGTAGTTTTTAGTTGGTTGTAGAATATAATTTGATTATTACTTTGTTAAGAGGTTGTTTAAAAAGATTACTATAAAACTTGTATAACTTTAATTTCCTTTTGATAGTGGCTTTTAAGATTGGTTTTGGTTGATAGTAACTTCTAAATATTTAGAGTCACCTTTGTTAGACATTGGTGACATTTGAAAACTTATTTGGATTCTTTTATTTAGTGTTTAGAGCATAAATTATGTAAATCTTATAAAAAAAAAAAAGATTGAAGAAGGATTTTGGTAGCAAAGGGAGTAATTAAGGCACCAATATAGATGAATGGAGATGGATGATAAAAATCTCCATTCCTATTGGTCAAAAATCATGAACAATGGGCTTTGAAGAGGCTGCCCAAGGCCATATTAGAGATTAGGATTAGATTCTCAAGGCCATTCGAGTTTTGAAAGCTAAGGTCAGAAGATTTAGGTTTTTGGCTAAGGTTTTGGTACAAATTTTGTATGGTTTGGAGTTTAGGTTTTGATTTGAGAGCTACTGTCACTCTTTTTGGCATAACGCACGTGTATGGATAGCAATTGAGGATCAGCGATAGCAATTGAAGAGAGCACTTTTTCGGCTATTTTTTTACATGCTGCTTACTAGATTCTAAGTTGAAGTGAAGGAGTTATTGGATTTTGAAGTCAGTGCATGCAATCTAAGGGTAGTAAGTAAGCCGATTTGCTAGTGGTTGTCTCTTGAGCTATATCTTGAGCAATTTGACAAGGTTTTGGCTCAAAATTTCAAAGAATGTGTAATTTTATGTTAATAAACTTTGTACATAAGTTTTATAAAATTTAAGTATTGGATTCTTGAGATATTAAGAAAATAGTATTTGGATGCTTGTAAATTAGGATTTATAGCATCTGTTAGGAATTCTTAGATGCCAGAAGATTAGAAGTGAATTTGTAGTTGGTTTTTTTTGTGATAAAAGTTAAGGATGAATTCTAATTATCTTGTAAATTTGAAACAAATAAGATAGTTAGATCAAGAGTTATGATTTTCTAAAGTTCAAGATAAGAAAACCCTTTGCGGGAAAAATGTGTTTTGTAGGGGTTTTGGTATATTTTGCATTTTATGCAAAATAAAAGAGTTTTGGCAGGCTAATATAAGATTCATATAAAGGTTTAAGCTACACTCTCTATAGCTAGATATCTAGTGTATTCTTAGATAGCAAATCACGCTATACGATAGCATGTTACAGAAACTAAGAGATGCAAGATTATATGCCAAGTTAGAAAAGTGTATATTCTACACTACTTAAGTTGACTTTTTAGGATACATCATTTCCAATGAAGGCCTTATGATGGATTCCAAGAAAGTTCAAACTATTATAGATTGGAAGATTCTAAGAACAATACGAGATGTGCAATATTTTTTAGACTTTGCTAATTACTATCAAATCTTCATCAAGAATTTTTTTCAAGTTGCAGCTCTACTTACACATTTGACTTGTAAAGACAAACTTGAGTGGAATAAAGAAGTAGAAGCATTATTTGATTCTTTAAAGAAGGAGTTTATTTTTACACCAATCTTATATTATGTTGACTTTTTCAAGGTATTTTTTATAGAAACAAATGCATGAAATTTTGCTGTAGGTGCCGTATTATCACAAATAGAAATAAATGACAAACTCCACCCAATAGCTTTTCTTTCAAGGAATTTTTTAGCAACCAAGATTAATTATGAGATCCATGACAAAGAGCTCATTGCAATCATGGATTCATTTCAAGAATGGCGTCATTATCTAGAAGGCACCTCAAGTCCAATTACCATTGTCGTACTATAATTGCTTATAGTATGTAAAAATTAATTAAGACATATAATATGTTTGTAAGTCTTGATATAGATTAAAGTGGTTAGTAAATAAATTTAAAGAGAATTGATATAAGGAAATTTATTTGGAGATTTATCTATTTTGATTATAGTATTTATATTATGTAGGATTTAGATATTTAGTATAAAGCTTAAGAGAAAGTTGGGGCCTAAAGAAGAAAATCTTAACTAATAGGAGGCTTATTGGAAGGGATGAAAGCAAGGTATGGTTGGATGAAGGCAAAGAATGGGAAACTTCATTCCTATTGGTCGAAGGCCATGCCCAATGGGCTTCAAGGAGGCTGCCCGAGGCCTTATTAGGGATTAGGGTTTTTCTTTCGAATTCATTCGAGCTTTGGAGACAAAGGTCAGCAAGTTCAGGATTTTGGGTATAATTTGGATGAAGAGTTTGTGTGATTTCAAGTTTTTTTGAAGGAGATATAGGTGTTCAAAGTTAAGGTGTCAAATTTGTACCTACTGTCACTCTTTGAAGCATTACATATGCGGACAGAGAGCAATAAAAGATCGGCGACTGGAGTTGGAGAGGAAACTTTCTTGGCTACACTTTACATATATTGGTTGACAAATTTTAGCTCTAGATGAAGGAATTATAGGGCATTGAAGACAGCATATGTAATTCAAAGGTAGTAAGTGAGTCATTTTGTTGATAGTAATGGTTGGAGCCATATCTTGAGTTTTGAGACGAAGTTTTAGCTCAAAATTTTCAGAAGTGTGAGTTATTAAGTTAAAAAGCTATAAATAAATGTTTCATGGTATTTGAGTACTTATTTTGTGAGATATGAAGAAATTAGCACATAGGTGTATATAAGCTAGGATTTAAAGCTATTGTTAGGATTTTGGTGATATCTCAAGATCCGTATTGAATTTGTAGTTGAATTTTTTTGTGGTAGTTTTTGAAAGTATATCAGTACTTCATGTAAAATTTAGGATTTTTTGGACGGTCCGATCGTGAGATATGAGCTTTTGAAGTTCAAGAAATATTTCTCAAAAGGATATATAAGGTTTTAAGTTACTTTATCATATATTTGGGTTTTTTCTTGGTACTTGGCTTATATTTTGATGTAATTGCCCTAAAAAGAAATATATTATATATATAAACTTGGTACCTTTATATCTTAGATTTGATTGAGCATTTAGTGGCAACCAAAAGCTTAGCGCTTTTTTGAAGCAAACACTCTCTATCACGACACCATGTATACAGACCATAAGAACCTCGAGTACTTCATGTCAGCATGTGTCTTGAATCGTCATCAAGCCCATTGGAGCATGTCTTTATCAAGATTCAATTTTAAGATCACTTATCGATCCAAAAAATAACAAGGTCTATTGGATGCTCTTTCTAAACGTTCTTATATTACACCAAAAGAAAGAGATGTAACTTTTCATCAACAAAGATCAATTCTCTTGAAGTCCAAGTATTTTCATCTTTGAGCTATAAAATCAACATTGATTATTGATTCAACATTTGTGAAGCAAATTCAATCAAGCATGTCCTTTGATCCTCTTGTTCAGGATATCAAGGATACTTCCTCTAAGTCTTATAATACTTTCAAGTTTGAATTCAAGAATAATCTTTTTTATTTCGAAGGATGCCTATATGTTCCAGAAGGTGAAGCTTGATTATATATTCTTCAAATCCGTCATGACTTTCGAGCAGCAGGATATTTTGGGTATGATAAAACTTTGGAACTAATATCTAGGGATTTTGGTGGTCACAAATGTGGAAGGCAATCAAAGATTTTTTACAATCTTGTGATGTTTGCTCAAGATCAAAAACTCCTTATCATCGACCTTATGGACTTCTTCAGCCATTACCCATTTCAGAACAACCATGGTCTTCTGTTTCTATGGATTTTATCTTAGATCTTCTAATCTCACATTCTTATGACTCTTTATTCGTGATAATAGATCATTTTACTAAGATGGCACATTTTGTACCATATACAAAATCTATTATAGGTAAAAAAACAACTAAGCTTTTCATTGACAATATCTATCACTATCATGGATTACCAAATGATATTATATCAAATAGGGGGACTCAATTCATATCAAGATTTTGGAGAACCCTATTTAAGATTCTAAAGGTGGATATAAAGCTTTCTTTAGCTTTTCATCTTTAAACTGATAGACAAACGAAACAGATAAATCAAATTCTAGAGCAGTATTTGAGATGTACCATCAACTATCATCAAGATGATTGGACAACTCTTTTACCATTGGCAGAGTTTGTATATAATAATTTGATATATTCTTCCATTCAATCAACACCTTTCTTTGCCAATTATGGTTATCATCCATGTCTTGATACTTTTGACTTTTCAAAAATTGATAATTCTGTGGCAAAAGATTTAGCAAATCGCTTGTCAGAGCTACATACAACAATGAAGATACAATTAAAGGAAGCTCAAGAATGACAAAAGACCAATGTGGATGCCTATTGCAAGGAGCAACTTGAATATAATATGGATGACAAGATATGGTTACTTCATCATAATATCAAGACTACTTATTCTTGTGATAAATTAGATTATTATAGGCTGAGACCTTTTCTTGTATGTAAACAAATTAATCATGTTGCCTGTCGATTATATCTACCAGAGTCTATGAAGATCCATCATATATTTCACATGTCTCTTCTAAAGCCATATAAGATAGTGAATATCCTAGGAAGAAGACAAATGCGACCTCCTCCTATAGAAGTAAATAATATCCAAGAGTTTGAAGTGGAAGAAGTCTTAGACTGAAGGTGGCACCAAAATAGGTTGGAATATCTTGTTCATTGGTGCGGATATGATATTAGCAAATGCACATGGAAGCCATCAAAGAATCTTACAAATGCAGCAAAGAAAGTTGAAGTTTTTTTATCAACGACATCCATCAAAATCAAGATCAAGAATAACAAACCTTTGCTATAAAAGAAACAAGATCAAAGGAAAATAAAATTCTACCTTCTATCTTTCATTGTAGCTTCTGTATATTTGTGATGAGATGGAGCACCAACAACCAGTAGATTCAACTCAAGAGCTTTTATTTGAGGACTTATCAGATGAGTCATTGTGATTATTACAACCTTTAAGATGACAAAATTGAGATAAAGATCCTTATAAATGACATGTCTTTCCTTGAATAGAGGGCGAGATACAATGTGTTTGGTATCACGACCTTGGAAGAGAGTCACGATGTTTAATAATTTTATTAGAAGTAAAAACAACTCCTAACGGTGTTCCAAATATTTTATTTGAAAGATTTTGACTTTAGATGTATTTGTAGGTTAGAAACTTGGCCAAAAAACTAATCATGTATTGGTAGCTTGTAGAACAAGTTATTTCCATGTAGTAGCTTATAGAACAAGGCAACTACTTAGTATATATATATATATAGATAACTTACCTTACAAGATAAGAGATGAGGCTAACAAAGTCAACACATATTGGAGGTCTTACAGGACCTCGCCACGTAGTTCTTAGTTAGATAGTATATATGGAGGTAAGAGTGAAGCCTTCTTATCTCTTGTCAAGGCCTTTCTAGTCTTAGTCTTGTTTCAAGTCTTTTTAATCTTCTTGTTTTTAGTAATAGCTATTCTAATTAATATTACATTATCTTTTGAATAACTTTCTAGTTCTCTTCAGTGATAGAAGAGTGTATTGAGGATTTTCTTTCTTTGAGATTCATGTCCTTGACAAGCATGAAAAGAAAAAATAGATGGATGAAGGTAAAAAATAAAGATCTTCATCTCTATTGGTCAAAGGCCATATCCAATAGGTATTTAATAGGCTATCTGTGACCACAATAAAGATTTTGGCAACTTTAAAAATATCATTTGAGAATCAAAAGTAAGGATTTTAAAGTTTAAGATTTGAGCTAAAATTTGTGTACAAATATTAGAGGATTTGGAATTAAGGTGATGAAAATATAGCCGTTTGAAGTTAAGGTATCTTTTTAAGATATATTGTTGTTCTTTTGAAGATACAAAGAGTTTTATGTCATTCTTTTTCAAGAAACAATTAGAGATACCATCGAGAGAAAAATAAGGATATTCTTTATTAGTAGAAAGGAATTATGTCATGGACATACACATGTAAACCAATAATTACCTATATAATTAAATAAAAATAGATAAAAATATGTTAATTTCATAATATCTTTTAAAGAAGCTTCTTATAAGCTTCATAGATGTTGCTTTCATTACATAGATATCTATAATTGATTTTTTAGGTTAAAAATGTGGTTAACAAGTTAGCCATGTACCACTTATGTTGGTAGTTTGAAGAACAAGCTAATTATGAGGTGCAAACATGAAAAACTTATCTTGTAAGCTAAGGCATATGTCTTGCAAAGTCAATATAAATTAGAAGTCTTGTAGAATATTGCCATTTAGCTCCTAGTTGGATAGTATTTTAGAGGCAAAAATGAAGACCTCTTCACTCTTAATAATTCTTTTTATGCTTTTAGTTTAGATTCAAGAGTCTCTAGTTTTCTTATCTTTTGGCAATAGCCATTCTAGTTTCCTTTTAATATAAATACTTCTTTATTTTCATTTTATTATACTTGTTTATAGAGCATTGAAGATAGTACATGTAATTCAGAGGCAATAAGTAAGTCATTTTATTGATAGTAATAGTTGGAGCCATATTGTGAATTTTTGGATGAATTTTAGGCTAAAAATTTCTAAATGTGTATATTATTGAGTTTAAAAGCTATATATCAAAATTTTATGGTATTTGAATACTTAGTATGACATATGAAGAAATTTACACATAGGTGTACGTAAGGAAGGATTTGAAACTATTATCAAGATTTTGGTGATATTTCAAGATCTATAGTGAATTTATAATTAAAATTTATTGTGGTAGTTTTTAAAAATACATCAATACTTTATATAAAATTTAAATTGATTTGAATAGTCTGATCATAAGATATGAGCTATTGAAGTTTGAAAAGAATTTACCTTAAGGATATACAAGTTTTTTATGATATTTTTATCACATTTTTGGTGAGCTTAGGTACTTAAGGCTTATATATTGATGTAATTGCCCCTATAAGAATAATTTTATATATAGACTTGGTGTTTCTTTTATCTAGAGGCTTAATTGAGCATTTAGTGATAGCCAAAAGATAATGCTTTCTTAAAGTAAATTCTCTCTATCTTGACATATTGGTGCTTTTATTGAGAGCACCTTAAGGTAGTAATTCTTAAGAAGTCAAGATGGAGGATATAAAGCAAGGAGGCTCAAATGATGGAAGTAGTCAAAATCTTGCAAATGAATTTTTAAGAGCCATGCAAATGTTTAAGGGCCAACAAGTTGCTAATACAACTTTGCAAAGAGCTACCAAAGCATTAAGAGATGTTATTGGAAAAGTAGGGAGGTTTGATGGGAAGAATATCACTAAGTTTTTGAAGGTCTACACTTGTAAAATGGAAATCTATTAAATTGTAGAAGATAGGATGATTAAGATCTTTGATTTAGCAATTGTCTCAAAGATTAGAAAAAGGATGAAACAACGACATAGGAGTATTGATGTACAAACATGGACTATATTTGAAGAGAGATTGAAAGATAAATACTTTGATGAGCATAGTGAAAAGATGACAAGGAGAAGTTTCTTTGATTGAGTGGAATAATAACCAAATAAAAATATGGCACCAAATGAATTACTAAGGGATTTTGAGAAGAGATTTAAATAACTCCTATTATCTAAGAAGCACCTTGTAGAAGTGAAGAAATCAAAGTTATTCTTGTAAGCTGTAGATGAGGTGTTAAAAGATAGATTGTTTCTCTTTCTTCAAGATAGAACAACAAAAGGTGATTTTACTAGTGATTGGAGAAGGTTATAGGAGGTAGTGAACTTCATTGCTAAGCAAAAGCATGTAAAGTCCAGAAGGTTTGGAACAAGGATAGAAGCTATATCAATAAAAGCTATGAAAGGTCCAATAATAAATTTGTCCACTCCTACTCGATCAAACTCTTTAAGAAATAAGAATGTAGATGCTGAAATCTTTGATGAGTTATTAAGGAACACGAAATAATTAAAAGTAGAAATAATTGCTTTAAAAAAAGATACAAGGTCAAGTACTTCTCGATTGATTAAAGAATCAAAAGGATTTGTGGTGAAGCACATCTGGTGTGATGATCCAAATCACAAATGTGGTGATTGTAGATTATATACAAATACTATGAAGAATGGCATTATTACTTTCAAAGAAGGAAAAATTAGAGATGCTGCAACAAATGAGCCTTTAGAGACTAACTTTGGAAGAGGAGTCATAAAAAAATTAATA
Source organism: Physcomitrium patens (assembly GCF_059467195.1). Taxonomy (NCBI): domain Eukaryota; kingdom Viridiplantae; phylum Streptophyta; class Bryopsida; order Funariales; family Funariaceae; genus Physcomitrium; species Physcomitrium patens. The sequence continues at coordinate 6,314,333 of NC_143425.1, read as the reverse complement.
TCCAAAGATTTTTATGAGCTCATCATTGATGTTATCAAGAAGAAGTGCAAATAACAATTGAAATAGTGATACAAAGAGTATTAGATACTTTGATGAACAAGAAAGAAGAAGAGGAGATTGGACAAGTTTTTACCTTGAAGTATGATAATATCGACGGTTGTAACCAAAGCAACATGAATGGAATTATTTATGATAAGATTGTAAAAAAAAAAGTTAAAATTATAAAAAAAGATTTATGTGATGAAATGGAAGATGAAGTGCTACAAATGTTTATATGTGATGGAATAGCGAACATGAAGGTAGAAGCCAACATTAATAAAAACCAAGAAGAAGAAGCTAAAATGGAGGACAAGATATCTCAATATAAGATTAATAAGCTATCGAGGAATAATGGTAAAGCTCTAACAACTTATACTCATCTATTTTGGACAAGAGCTATTATAAAGACACAAGTAAAGATTGAAGGCCTTAAAGAGCCTATTCTAGCATTAATGGATTATAGTTCTGAGATCAACATCTTATCTAGAAAGATTTATAAGAAAGATAAGTGGCCAATTGACACCAACTATAGATGGGTGTTGAGAATTAACAATGATAAAAGTTATAGTTTTTATGGAGCATGTTTAGTAGTTGGTATCAAAATTGGTGATATGAAAGTAGAGCAAAACTTCTTTGTACAAAATCAAAGAAGTTATCCAAACATTTTGGAGCAATTATATATCACTGTAACTAGGATGGAGACCAAAGTATTGGATGTTGGATCATACTATACTAGGATTCGTAGCCATGATGGTAAGATGTTAGTCAAATTTTTCATGATAAGGCTTGATCATGAGAGGCATAGAAATTAACTTAGAGAAATTCTCATAAATCATGAATATGATAATATTTTGGATTTTTAGATTACACATGTAGAGCATGAAGAGCCACGAGTGCAAAAAAATGATTTATTATAACATACTCTAATATACAAAATAAGTGGTTGTAAAGTTTGGAGTTTGACAAAAGATGGATATATAAGTTTTCAAATGATTAAAGATTTGGATTCTAAGTATAGAAGATTAATTAAGAAGATAGAAGAAAAATTAAAAAGAATTGATAAAATTTTAAGTAATAAATCTATTTTTGGAATTATTAAAGAAAAAAAAATTTAAATGATATTTTACAAGTTTTAAAAACTTTGCAAGAAGAAGATAGTACATCTATTGATATGATGCTGGAAATTTATTCAAGAAGATTGAATGAAGAGATATTGAAGATAGCTACTGATGCAAATTTGATTGAGAGTTATGGCTTGAAGATTGAGGCAATGGTGAATACTAAGTATAAAACCATAGAAAAAATGGTGAAGCCAATTGCAATACAATTGCTATGAGACTCTAAAGATTATATTAAAAAAGTTGAAAAAGAGCCTAAATTAAGGAAGATAAGAAAGATTGGATATAATTTCATAGATGAAACATTGGCCAAGCTAAAGATTGGAGGAAGTGAGTTCTTAAAAGAACCTCAGAAAAAAATATTCCGAGAAATGATCTCCACACATAGTAAAGATTTTACCTCTTCATTAGATGAGATTGGATGTATTAGTCCAAAGGTTGTTGCAACAATGGTCATTTTTACTATTTCACATATGCCTTGGGATTTGAAACCAATTGTTGAGCCAAAAACTTGGCTATCTAAATTAGTGAGTCTATTGAAGGTAAAAATAAAAATGAAAATACTTGAACCATTTATGGCTCCATATTCTAATTGATGGTTCATAGTACCAAAGAATTCTAAAGCTTTGAGATTCATTGAAGACATGTAGCCATCCAACAAGGTAACAATCAAAAATAAAAGATCAAGATCAATTGTAGATAAAGTTGTTGAGGCTTATGTAAGACATGCCATCTATTCTATTAGAGATTTTTATTTTGATTATGATCAATTTTAGCTTGCATCACACAATAAAGTTTTAACAACCATGAAGACTCTATTGGGACTTATAAGGATATGCACTTTGCATCGAGGTGCCACTAACTTAGTAGCTCATATGCAGAATGTCATGAACCAAATCTTGAGGGATTTTATGCCTGAGAAGACTATTCTCTTTGTCGATGATATACCTATCAAGGGCTATAAAGAAGAAGCTAGAAACTTGACATTAAATATTAATGGATGCAGAAGGCTTGTGAAGGATCACACTGAAGATATAGAGAAGTTTTTGAAGAAGCTTGAAGACATGGATTTAACCTTATCTATTGATAAGTCCAAGTTTAGAGTTGATGAGATTGTGGTGGTTGGACACTTATATAGAAGATATGGCAGAAAATCTAACCTTGCAAAGGTTGATGCTATTGCTAAGATGAAAGCATGTAGTAGTATCACTAAAATAAAGAGGTTTTTAGGAACTTGTGTCTTCTATTAAATTTGGTTTCTTCATTTTGCTCACATAGTTGAACCATTATACAGTCTCTTGAGAAAAGGAACTAAATTTGAATGGAAAGAAAAGTAAGAGCTTGCTATAAATGGTCTAAAGGAGATTTTGAAGTCACCATTAGTCTTGAAGAAAGTTGACTATGATTGTGGCAAACCAATTGTTGTTACTATTGATACAAGTCTTATTACTATTGGATGGACTATTGGTCAAGATGATGCAAAAGATAGGAAATTTGCCATCAAATTTGGATAAAGAATTCTCACAGATAAACAGAGAGCATATCCAAAAATAAAGAAGAAGATTTTGGAAGCACTTATAGCTATAAAAGTAGACAAAAATTACTTAATTGGAGCCAATAATATGCTAAAAATTGATTAGTTATTATTATTGGATATAATTGTTAAGTATTCTATTTTTGATATTACTATGCTGAGGTAGATAGTCTACATTAGATTACTCAATCATATATTGGTACACATTTCTAACAAGAAGAATTCTGTGGTAGATATACTATCTAAAGCTAGATATATTTGAGAAGAAGAAATAAAAACACAAGAGATTAGTGAAGATGATGAAGATGAAGACTATGGCTATGTCTTAGCCAATAATGGACTATTCTATTATTCGTACCAGTGATGAAGATGTGACTTTTAGAAAAGATCCTTATAGAAGTAAGTTGATAGACATTGATATCTATTTGAATATCATGAAGAAACAAAAAAGCTAGTGAGACAAGGCTTTCAAAGACATCAGACACATATCTTATGAATATATTTTGAAAGATAGTTTCTTATAGAAGATGCCAAAGAGGATAGATGGAATACCATTGAAAGTGGTAGATGATGTAGAAACCAAGAATCAAATTCTCAAGGAATTTCATAATACACTTTGGGCAGACTATAGAGTTTGGGCCACCTAATATAAGATCAAGGAGCAATATTTGTGGAAGGGCCTCTACAAAGATGTAGAGGAATTTTTGGCTTCTTGTACTGAATGCCAATTGTAGTCTAAAGCTAGATTTAAAGATGAATTACATCCTACCTATCTACTTCCTATATATTTTTAGTAGATGATTGATTTGGTGGCTATGTCATTAGGATTATGGAGCATGAAGTATCTTGTTTTAGCAATAGAAGAGCTCTCAAATTATATTGAAGGGAGAGCTTTGAAGACCAAAATTACAAAAGAAGTATATAAATTTATCTTAGAAAATATCTTTAGTAGATATGGCAACATTGAAAAAATGAAGACTGATTGAAGAGAATTGAATGCAACAGAGGCCAAAGATTTTTTTCAAAGATATGGTATGAAGTTGAAGCTAACAATTGCTTATAATTCTGAAGCTAATGGCAAGAGTGAGAAAAAATATCCTTGCATTATAAATGCTCTTTTCAAGGATTACAAACATAAGCCAAAGTAATGGTCAAGACTTCTACCATTTTCTTTATAGGCAGATAGAACCATTCATAGCACTGTTACCGGTTATATGCCTATTGAGTTAATGTTGAGCCAAAAGCCAATCATACCTGTAGACGATTTTGTGCCTACTTAGATATTATTGGATTAGAAAGATGGTATCACAAGAAAAAGATTATTAGAGCTCTAGATTGAGCAGCTTGAAAGATTACCTAAAGATCAAAGAATAGTATTAGAGAAACTAAAGACTGCTAGGTTGAGTAATAAAGAGAGGTTCGATAAAATCCATCATTTGAGGTCCAAATCAATTGAAGTTGGAGATTCGATATTAGTGTTTGATAGTAGTTTAGAACATCAATATAGTACTCTTAAGAAGTTTACTTAAAGATAGTTTGGACCATATATAGTAGTAGCAGTACATAATAATACTACCTATTTGCTTTGTGAATTAGATGGTATGATGTTGAAGATACATATGGCTAGAAAGCAAATGAAGGCATTCAAAAGAAGAGATGGCAGATTTATTCCAAGTAACCTTTTAGATTTCGAAGCAATAGATTTGGACCAAGTGGAAGATGTATAAATAGATAGAGATGATGAAGAGGACAAACATGGTTAGATTTGTACATATCGAAAGATGTGTAAGTTTGGAAGGAGGGGGAGAGAGAAGAAGAGAGAGTAGGATGTCATATTATAAATATTTATAGTATGTAAAAATTAATTAAAACATATTTTATGCTCATAAGTTTTGATGTATGTTAGAATGGTTAATAAATTAATTTTAAAAAAATAGATATAAGAAACTTTATTTTAAATTTTATCTATTTTTATTATAGTATTTAAATTATATAAGATTTAGATGTTTAGTATAGAGCTTTAAAAGAAGGTGGAAGCTTAAGGATGAAAATCTAAACTACTAAGAGGCTTATGGAGAGGGATGAAATGAAGGCATGGTTAAATGAAAGCAAAAGATAAAGTTTTTTATCCCTATTGGTCAAAGGCCATACCAAATGGACATTAAATAGGCTACTTGTGCTTATAACAAGGATTTTGGTGACTTTAAAAGGAGGCATTTGAGAATAAAAAGTAAGGATTATAAAGTTTAGGATTTGAACTATAATTTTTGTAAATTTTAGAGGATTTGTAATTAGAATAATGAAGTTATAGCTATTTGAAGTTAAGGTGTTGTTTAAGACATACTATTGCTAACTTGAGGATACAAAGAGTTTTACTATAGATTTTGGAGATCAAAAAGTGTGGCTATAAGGGTGATTTCAAGATCTATATCTTTTGTGAAGGAATTTTTGCATTTAGAGTTTTTATAAAGAAGTTATAGGATATTGAAGACAATACATGTAATTAAGAGGCAATAAGTAAGTTGTTTTGTTGATAGTAATGGTTGGAGCCATATCATTAGTTTTTGGATGATTTTTGGACTAAAAATTTTCAAAAGCGTATATTATTGAGTTTAAAAGTTATATATCAAAATTTTATGGTATTTGAATACTTAGTGTGTGACATATGAAGAAATTTACACACAGGTGTACATAAATAAGGATTTGAAACTATTATCAAAATTTTGGTGATATCTCAAGATCTATAGTGAATTTATAATTAAAATTTATTGTGGTAGTTGTCAAAATTACATTAGTACTTGTAAAATAGATAAATAAATTTTGTGGTAAGTTACTGGTTGGTTACTGATAACCTTGAGAATTAGACTGATGGTTAAGAAATTTAGTTGATAACAATAGGTTGTGAGTAGAATAAATAGTTAAGAATTCAAAGCGTCATAATCTTTGGAATCCACTAGCCGATGGATCATCTTTTTGGTAGGATAAAGAAGTTGAGGAAAGAGAAATCGGAGCCAGATTGTGAGAGTCATAAGTTAAGGGTCAGATTGTGAGAGTTGTAAGCCGAGAGCCAGACTGTGAGAGTCGTAAGCCGAGAGCCAGACTGTGAGAGTCGTAAGCCGAGAGCCAGACTGTGAGAGTCGTAAGCCGAGAGCCAGACTGTGAGAGTCGTAAGCTGAGAGCCAGACTGTGAGAATCGTAAGCCGAGAGTCAGACTATGAGAGTCGTAAGCCGAGGGCTAGATTGTGAGAGTCGTAAGCTGGAGTAAGCTTGGTACTACCTCTTTATTTTCTTTGCTTTTATTATTTGCTTATGAAGAATTATGATTGAGAGAAGTATTATTGAAGTAATAGTCGTAGAATGGATTATGTATTGAATCAAGAGAGAAGTAGTAAGCCTTAGTATTTTATAGTTTGATAATTGATTTCAGATAGCCAGAGTACAGTCAATTGTGACACTAACAAACCCAATTCATATAACCAGTCTTTCCTCGTGTTCGAACCCACCTCTATTAGTTCAATTGCTTTGATATACTGCAGCTTGAATACAACGAGAACAACATTTTGGCACCGTTGCTGGAGAAATGATAATAATATGAAATGTTAGAAATTGATTGTATGGGAGATAGAATTATATGTTGAATGAAAACGTGAGAAGAACCAGTTTTAGGGTTACAAATATGTGAGTTATAATTCAAGGCAGTATTGATTTTGTAAAGAAAAATGAAAGATTATGAGTGATAATTATGAAAGAGAGGATTATCAAAGAATTAATCGATAAGCAAAAGAAAGACAAGAGCAATTGTACATAAGAAATCTCCTATGGGAACGACAAAAAGGAATTGTAGGTCTAAGTAAAACCAAAAGAAGAAAAATTCAAATTCAAATAGAATGGAGACCAGTGATAACACCAATAGCCGCGGGAGTGCCAGAAGTACCAATTGCAGTACAAATGGGAGCAGTATGAGACCGAACTATAAGTGTGGTACCATTACCTACTTTTAGTGGTTGGCCAGGCTCTGATCCCAATCACTATATATCTCAGTTCTTGATAGCCTACATAGCTAATAATGGTAGAACTGAAGACATTTGGTTGAGATAATTACCAATAATTTTAAAAGATACAGCTTTTGAATGGTATATTTAGCAACTAGTGGGTAGATTTTTTAATTGGGAGGTCTTCAAGAATGCCTTTCTAATCCATTTTAGACCAATTGGATTTGAAGATCGGCTTCGAGAAAGTTTTATGAATAGCAAGATGTTTGCAGGGGAATTAGTAGAGTTCTATTATGGCCGGATTGTGGACATACTTCGTAAATGGTCAAATAATCAAATGCCAGATGCATTTATATTATCGATATTAATCAATGGTTTGCATCCACCAAAATTAAAAATGTTTGTAAAAGAGGCTCAATCAGCTACAATAGAGGCATCGTTGGCACGAGCAAAGGTGTGGGAAGAATGTCATTATGACCAATTATTAACAATGAGAGCCACAATGATTTCAAGTTCAAGAAGCCAAAAAATATAAGTAAGAAATGTGTCGATGGATAATTATCCACAAATAGCTGCCTCCAATGTGAAGAAAGTTATTTTGCAACAACCAATTAATGCTACACCACTCCAAGCAATAGTGTGAATAACAATGACACCTTATTTTACATCACCAACCTATCAACAATTGGAATTGTTCACAAATGTGACTGTTAAAGATTCAAATGAAGCCTTGTTATTAAATCTAACAAAGAAGATGGAAGAATTGGCCATGAATTTAGCTTAAGATAAGGAGAAATGACATAAGCCTTCTAATACGAGACCTAATATATGGTATAATAATTATAAGGAACAAGATCATTTTGATACGGAATGTCCATTACCTAGACAAATGGGTATTCAATATCCATTTTGTGGAGGAAAGTACCCTACCCAAAACTATTGGCATTTACAAAGGCAACAATAATTCAGTAATCAAACCATGATCCTACCGACTTAGTGGGAAGTCAATCAAGTTCAAATGGAAAATATGTATGGATGGAATAGAAATCGATCTAATCAACAAAATCGAACATTCAATAACTTTCACAGTTCCAATTTTAATCAAAAATCTGCATCAAACTCCTATAATTATGGAAAAAAGCAGGAGAGATATCAACAATATGCTCCATTGGCATCATTGAATCAAGTACCCTCCGTACCAACGAGACAACCAGGATCATTTTCTAATCCTACATGGAATAAGCTTAGTAGGTATATACCGATGGAGACACCCAATATGTTGGATGGGAGTACAAGAAGATGATTTCGTTGTTTTCGTTGCAGACAGATTAGTCATTATGCCAGTGAATGTCCCAATCCTAGAGCTAGTGATGATTATGCGTCATGTATGTGAATTGCAAGCAGTTGGGACATACTTATCAGCAATATAATGCTCGGTTCAATTTCAATAATGGAGGAGATAAATCAAGGTCCTCAAAATTCATCAATTCATTGGGTAGAGTAGTCCAAGCTATCTATACAAGAAGTCAACAAAAGGAAAAAGGACCAATTCAATATTTGGATGATCTTGAAGCAAAAGGCCAATTGGACCCAATTATGGGGATATCCAATCCAAGTCTTGATATAGGCCCTTTACTCAATATAAGACCTAAATCAGTTGGGCAACCTAATGAGGTACCGATTATGGAGGCTTTGGTTCTGGTGCAAGCTGTTCCATTTCAAGCTGTTCTATTTTCTACACAATTTTGAAAAACGTCCTTTTCGTTGAAAGATCCTCTCAGAGGCATGAATTCCAAGGAATCAATATCAGCCTAATTGGAAGAACAATCTTATCCATTGAAAGAACTGATTTTATAAGCTCCATTAAATTTAGTTCCAGTAGCTTTACCAATTTCTAATATAGAGAAAACCAATTTACTTGCTTCAGTGTCTAGGAGTGGGAAGAAGAAACAGACATTGGGAATGACCATTAATATAGAACCATATGATATTCTAAAAGATTTGGGCACCATACAGCCCACGATCTCTATGAAGCAACTATTGGCAATAGCACCTAAGTATCAAACTATCTTGAATTCGTCATTAATTTATCGCAGATTTTGAAATAAAGAAATCCAAGAAGTAAGTTTGAATCCCGATCCGGGTACACCAATGATTGATGTCTCAATTGATGGAGTATTACTATCGAGAGTGAAAGTAGATGGAGGATCTAGTATAAATCTTGTGAATGCCACTATAATGGAGGAGCTCGATTTGGATCACTTATTGTCTACTACAATACTTTTGAGATTGGCTGACTCCAGTTGAGTTAAATCTATGGGTATTTTACAGAGTATTGATATAGTAATTATGAAGATTACTTACAAAATTGATTATATTATTTTTCGATTGACAAGCTCTATATTGTCATACCCAATTTTATTGGAGCGACCATGGTTGTATCAAGCTAAAGCTCGAAATGACTGGGGTCGTGGTACATTGACAATTGAGAAAGGTAATGATAAAATTGTGCTTCAAATGTACCCTGTCCAATATCACAGAGAAACTCAAGTTGCCAGTTCAGAATTCACGTCGGATTATGAAGATGAGTCCACAAAAGAAGAAATTGGTGCACCTGACCCAATTTATGCTAATACAAGACAAGTTGTTGAGCACATTAGAATGAAATACCAGTGCAGAGGACAGAGAGAGTACTTAGTTCCTTCAGATGTTATTGACGATTCTGATCATATGATTGCATATTGGATGAATAGATAGGATGTTAATCACGTTAGTACTATGGAACTGGAGTTGGAAAGTTCTAATTTGTTGGATTTTATGAAAGATTTTGGAATTGAGCAGAACATTATTCTAGACATTTCTGAAATTCTTTGATGTTAACCAATTAATTTAGGTACAGAGAAGGCTCTCCAAATCATTCAAATTTATGATGATATAAAAGGCAAGGAGAAAGAAATTTGGGTGGATTACTTTTCAATGCATAAAACTACTTTTGCATGGTCGTATACGAATTTCAAAGGAATTCCAGCTGAAGTTTGTGAGCATCAAATTATATTGGAAGAGAACGCTACACCAGTGTGCCAAAGACAACATCGACTTAATTCAAAATACTCACTTATGGTAAAAGAAGAACTGGATAAACTCTTGGAGGTTGGATTTATCTCTCTAGTTCCTTTCAGTGAATGGATTTCATCAATTGTTATGGTACAGAAAAAGAATGGAAAAGTTTACATTTGTCAAGATTTTTGAAAATTAAATGTGGCTACCAAGAAGGATTATTTTTCTTTACCATTCACGGATAGTATATTGGATGCTGTCGTTGGACATGAATGTTATTCATTTCTTGATGGATTCTCCGGTTATAATCAAGTTAAAATTACAAAAGAAGACCAGTTAAAAACTACTTTTACTACGGATTGAGGGACCTTTGCCTATAAGGTTATGCCATTTGGGCTTTGTAATGCACCAGCTACATTTCAAAGGATAATGATGCAAGCGTTCCAAGATTATCTACAAATTTCAATGGAAATATTTCTAAATGATTTTTATACATTTAGTACGAGAGCCAAGCATTTAGAATGTTTAGGTCAATGTTAGAATCAATGTGCCAAACATGGAATTTCTTAAAATTCAGAAAAGTTCCAATTTGGTGTGCCTTCTGATAAATTGTTGAGTCATATAGTTTTAATGGCAGGCATTGCTACAGATTCGAATAAAATAAAGATTATAGTAGAATTAAAAAAACCAGATACTGTTATGAATGTTCGAGTATTTGTCAGCCATGTCAGTTATTATTAGTAATTTATCTATCTATTCGTAGTTATATGTCTTTTCTTGAAAAATCTCTTGAAGAAACTACCAACCGATGGGACCAGTCCATTTTGGACAAAGGAATGTACAATTGCATTCAAAACATTGAAACAAAATTTTTTTTCAGTACCAATATTGGTGGCACGTTGTTGGACAAAACCATTCCAAGTTTATATGGATGCATCTAATGTCGCAATTGATTCTGTACTAAGCCAAAAAGATGATTAAAGATTTGATCATCTTATTTATTATGCAAGTCATCAATTGATAGCAGCTAAAAGAAATTATACAACAATCAAAAGAGAAGCATTGAGGATGATTTATTTCATACAAAAATTTTGACATTATCTTCTTGGTTATAAATTTATTTTTCATGTTGACCATGATGCTTTAAAATATATGATTAATAAGCCTCAATTGAGTGGTCGTAATGCACAATGGATTCTATTCTTGTAGGAATTTTATTTTATTATTCAAGTAAGACCAAAAAAATCACATTCCAATGTGGACCATTTATCTCGATTATCCAATATATTGGATAATGAATCCATTAACAATGCACTATCCGATGCGGAACAGTTTGCGGTAGATGTAATTACTCCGGAGTATAGTGAAATAATTCAATACTTGACATTTCAAACCTTCCCACTTAATTTTAATGAAAAGCTTAAATGAAGCTTAATATTAAAATGTACACCTTATACGATGATTGGTGAAGCTTTATATAAACAAGGTAAGGATGGAGTTTTGGGACGCTGTATTTATCAGACTGAAGTCCATACTATATTGGAAGGTTGCCACTTGGACAATTGTGGTGGGCATTTTGTGGAGGACTGTATTGCAGATGATGTACGAATTGTTGAGGACAGTATTGCAGACCCTAATCTCTAATATGGCCTCAAGCAGCCTCTTTAAAGTCCATTGGTCATGATTTTTGACCAAAAGGAATGGAGATTTTCATTATTCATCTCCATTCATCTATATTGGTGCCCTAATTACTCCCTTTGCTACTAAAATCCTTCTTCAATCCTTTTTCTTATAAGATTTACATAATTTATGCTCTAAACACCAAATAGAAGAACCAAAAGAAGTTTTCAAAGGTCACCAATGTCTAACAAAGGTGATTCTAAATATTTAGAAGTTACTATCAATCAAAACCAATCTTAAAAGTCACTATCAAAAGAAAATTAAAGTTATACAAATTCTATAGTAATATTTTTAAACAACCTCTTTTCAAGGTAATAATCAAATTATATTCTACAATCAACTAAAATCTACTAACATAGCTCTTACTATGTTACTTAATAAATTATATATTAAGTACATAATTATATTATTTTCATATAGTAACCGAATCACAACAGGACACCCGCACAGGTTTTTTGTTACAAAAAGGAGAGTCGACCCAATTGATTGGACCATAGTAAGAAGTAGGAGGGGAGCTCTTGACAAGCATCATATTTTCTTTTGTGGTTAAGGAGGAGATGATAAACATGGTGTCTGAGAAAGCAAGGTTGGAGACCGATTGGAAGGAATGGCAAGAATGGCTATAGGTAGAAGTTGCGATGTTGCAAACTAAAGTAGCCGCATTAGAGCAGGAAGCCAGTAATTTAGTGCGGACCAATACACCAATTTCAGAGATAATACCTCCAGAGATACCTTTGAAATTGACAGAAGAATGGCAGAAGATGTTGGAGGAGCATGACAACCAAATTACCGACGTGAGTCTCAAGTACGGGAATTGGATTTGTTGAATGAAGATCTGACGCCACGTTTGGATGAAGAACCCTCGAACATTGAGAAAGATGATGAAGATGTAAAGAGGAGAAGGTCACCAATTCAAAGGGTGGTAAGCCAACACCATTGATTGAAGAATCCAATGCTGCTACGTCTTTATAAGTTGAGGCTAAATAATATTTACGAGGACGTTGTATAATTAGGAGTGGGACTTTGTAGAATTGATAAATAAACTTTGTGGTAAGTTACTGGTTGGTTATTGATAATCTTAAGAATTAGACTGATGATTAGGTAGTTTAGTTGGTAACAGTAGGTTGTTAGTAGAATAAATGGTTAAGAATTTAAAGGGTCATAACCTTTGGAATTCGTTGGCCGATGGATCATCTTTTTGGTAGGATAAAGAGGTTGAGGAAAAAGAGATCAGAGCTAAATTGTGAGAGTTGTAAGCCGAGGGCCAGACTGTGAGAGCCATAAACCGAGAGTCAAACTGTGAGAGTTATAAGCCGAGAGCCAGACTCTGAGAGTCATAAGCCGAGAGCTAGACTATGGGAGTTATAAGCCGAGGGCCAAACTGTGAGAGTTGTAAGCCAAGAGCTAGACTATGGGAGTTGTAAGCCGAGGGCCAAACTGTGAGAGTCGTAAGCCGAGGGCCAAACTGTGAGAGTCATAAGCCAAGATAAGCTTAGTGCTATCTCTTTATTTTTTTTGCTTTTATTATTTGCTTATGAAGAATTGTGATTGAAAAAAGTATTGTTGAATTGATAGTCGTAGAATGGATTATATATTGAATCAAGATAGAAGTAGTAAGCCTTAGTATTTTGTAGTTTGATAATTGATTTCAAATAGCCAGAGTACAGTCAATTGAGATACTAACAGATCCAATTCATATAATCAGTTTTTCCCGGTGTTTGAATCCACCTCTATTAGTTCAATTGCTTTGGTATACTGAGGCTTGAATACAACGAAAACAACAGTACTTCATGTAAAATTTGGATTGATTTGGAAGGTCCAATCATGAGATATGAACTGTTGAAGTTTAGAAAGAATATACCTTAAGGATATTCAAGTTTTTTATGATATTTTTATCACATTTTTGGTGATCTTTGGTACTTAAGGCTTATATGTTGATGTAATTGCCCTTATAAGAAAAATTTTATATATAGACTTGGTGTTTCCTTTATCTAGAGGCTTGATTGAGTATTTAGTGATAGCTAAAAGTCCAATGCTTTCTTAATGCAAACTTTTTCTACCTCGATATTATCATGAAGGATTATACTTATATTATGGAAAATCTAAGTACACTGCTCAATATTAATCAATGAAGCAATGCAATCATAAAATGAGGAGTACAAATGTCAAAGAAGATAATATATTACAAAATAAGTTTGTCCAGCTATAATAAGGATCGTGCGGCTGAAATCTTATACCCTATCTAATAAAGGTCCTATTCTCTCCTCAAAACCCTTTTCTTATTTTATATTAAATATTATTTAAGACCTAAATATTACAAAGCCTCTACCTTATTAAATTCAAGAGCCTCTGCATATTTTTTAGATGAAGAATTTGTGAAAAGATTTAGCATATCTTTAGTGAAGAAAACTAAACTTGTTCATCTAGAAGTCATAGATAGTCTGTTTTCTTCTTGAGATGTTATTTATAAAATCCTTCTTATATAAATAATAACCAATGGTCATAATAGTTTTTTAGTATTTAATATCATTAGATCTCCTTCTAATCCAATCATTTTAGGCTTATCATGGTTAAAAAAATACAATCCTTGAGTAGATTGGATTTTTTATAGTCTCAACTTTTTTAAAAGTATAATTAAGAGTGTAGTTAATTAATTAAAAAATCACAAGTCTAGTACAATTAAACCTATGTTTGTAGGTGCAAGAGCTTTCTTGCATGCTATAAAAGAAGGAACATCTTATATTATTTATGCCACACTTATTTCTAATGGTACAAAGACTTCAAGTAGTATTTCAAGTCAATATTAAGAATTTAAAGATGTATTTGAAAAAAAAAATGTGGATACTCTTTTAGAAAATTGTCCTTATAACTGTTCAATTAATCTTCAAGAAAGAGCACAACCACCATTTGGACCAATCTATAATTTATCACAAGATGAATTGGCTAAATTTTAGAAGTATATTGAAGAAAATCTGACCAAGAATTTTATATGTCATTTCAAATCTCCATTACGAGCTCCATTTCTATTTGTCAAAAAAAAAAAAAAAAACAAAACAAAACAAAACAAAAAAAAAAAAAAAAAAAAAAAATGATCATTATAGATGTGTATTGATTATTAAGTATTCATTAAGATCACCATCAAGAACAAATATCTACTACCTTTAATATCTAGACTTCTTCATTCATTGAATCAAGCTAAGATCTATACAAAAATAGGTCTACAAGTAGCATATAATTTGGTATGCATCAAAGAAAGAGATAAATGGAAGACTGTATTTTGAACTAGGTATGGATATTTTAAATATAACGTCATACCTTTTAGATTTATAAATGTACCAATAGGTTTTTAATATCTTATGAATGATGTTTTTTGAGAGTCTTCACATAATTTTATTATTTGTTATCTAGACAACATCTTGATTTATTTTAAGAACATGAATTTTATGTTTAACAATTGTTACAAAAATTATGAGATGCAGGACTCTATACCAAGATAAAAAACTATATATTCCATAGTATTCAAATTGACTTCTTAAATTATATCATTTCAAATGATAGACTTATGATAGATCTTAACAAAGTTCAAACTATTATGGATTGAAAGATTCCAAAAAATAGTACAAGATGTCCAATATTTTTTGGAATTTATTAACTATTATTTGTTCTTCATCAAAGACTTCTCTTGAGTTATAGCTCCACTTATACATTTGACTTATAAAGACAAACTTTCGTCGAATCAAGAAGTAGAAGTAGCATTTGAAGCTTTAAAGACAGCCTTTGTTTTTGTACCAATCTTATATTGCATTGACTTTTTTAAGGCATTTTTTATGGAAATAGATGCATTAGACTTTGTTTTAAGTGTCGTATTATTACAAATGGAAATAGATGATAAACTTCATCCAATAGCTTTTTATTCTAGGAAATTTTTAGCAACTGAGATTAACTATATATCAAGGACATGAATCTCAAAGAAAGAGAATCCTTGATACACTCTTGTGTCACTAAATAAAATTAGAAAGTCATTCAAAAGATAATGTAATATTAACTAAAATAGCTATTGTCAAAAATAAAAGGACTAAAAATCTTGAAACAAGACCAAAGATAAAAATGACATTGACAAGAGTGAAGAAGGCTTCACTCTTGCCTTCATATATATTCTTAAGTAGGAGCTATGTGGCAATGTCCTATAGGACCTCTAAAATATGTTGACTTTGCTAGCCAAATATCTTAACTTGCAAGGCAATTTATCTATGTATGTGCTACATGGTTAGCTTGTTCTACAAGCTAATATATGGAGTTAACTTATTTCATAAGCTTCCAACATGTGGTTAATTTGTTGGCTAAGTTTTTGACCTACAAATGCATCTAAAATCAAAACTGCATCTATGAAGCTTTTAGCAAGCTTCACTAAAAGATTATATGAAATTAATCTATATTTATCTACTTCTATCTAATCATATAAGTAATTATTGAAATAAATGTATATGTCTATGACACTATAAGATCTACAACAAAGAGCTTCTTGTAATTATGGATTCTTTTTAAGAATGACATCATTATTTAGAAGGCTCTTCCAGTCTATTCACCATGTATATAAATCACAAGAATCTCAAATACTTCATGTCAACACGTATGTTGAATCATCGACAAGGCCGTTGGAACATGTCTTTATCAAGATTTGATTTCAAGATTACATATCGATCTAGAAAATAACAAGATTTATTAGACACCCTGTCTTGACATTTTTATCTCACACTAAAAGAAAGAGATGCATCTTTTAATCAACAAAGAATGATTCTCTTAAAGCCTGAGTATTTTTATCTTCGAGTAATAAAATCAACATTGATTATTGATTCAACCTTTATCAAACAAATTCAATCAAGTATGTCTTTTGATCTTCTTGTTTATGATATCAAGAATCTTTCTTCTAAGTCTTATGTTGCTTTCAAATTTAAATTCAAAAACAACCTATTCTATTTCAAAAGATGGCTATATGTTCTAAAAAGAAAAATATGTTTATGTATTTTTTAAACATACCATGATTTTCTAGCAACTAGATATTTTGGATACAACAAGACTTTAGAGTTAATATCTAAAGATTATTGGTGGCCGCAAATGTGGAAGACAATTAAAGATTTTATTCAATCATATGATGTTTGCTCAAAATCAAAAACTCCCTATTTTTGACCTTACAGACTTTTTTAGCCATTACTTATTTCAAAACAACCATGGTCTTTTGTTTCTATGGATTTTATCACGGATCTTCTAGTCTTAGGTTTGTATGATTTTATATTTGTGATAGTAGATTATTTTACAAAAATGGCACGGTTTGTACTATATACAAAAGCTATTATTAAAAAAAAAAAAAAAAAAAAAAAAAAAAACCAAGCTTTTCTTTGACAATATCTATTGATATCATGGATTGTCTAAAGATATTATATCAAATAGGAGGATTCAATTTGTATCAAGTTTTTAGAAAATTCTTTTTAAGATTTTAAAAGTAGACATAAAACTATCTTCAGTCTTTTATCCTCAAATTGATGGATAGACAAAGCATACAAACCAAGTTTTGAAGCAATATTTAAGGTGTACTATCAATTATCAATAAGACAATTGGAAAATCCTCTTATCATTGGCAGAGTTTGCTTATAATAATATGATGCATTCTTCTATGCAACAAACACATTTCTTTGTCAAATCATGGTTATCATCTATGACTTGATACTTTTGATTTTTTAAAAGTTGATAATCTTGCAATGGAAGATTTGGCAAATTATTTGTTTGAACTACATGCCACAATGAAGGTGCAATTAAAGGAAGTTCAAAAATGATAAAATATCAACACAGATGCCTATCAAAAGGAATAACTATAATTTAATGTAGGTAATAAGATATGATTACTTCATTATAATATTAAGTTTACTTGTCCTTGTGATAAGTTAGATTACCGTAGGCTTGGATCTTTTTTTATTTGTAGATAAATCAATCCAATTGATTATCAATTATATCTATTGGAGTCAATGAAAATCCATCTTATCTTCCATGTGTCTCTTCTTGAACCATATAAGATTGTGAACATACCAAAAAGAAGACAAGCTCCACTTCTTCCTGTAGAAGTGAATAATAATGAAGACTTTAAAGTCAAAGAATTTTTAGACTCAAGGCGACGCCAAAATAAATTAGAATATCTTGCCCATTGGCACGAATATGATATTAGTAAGCGCATATGAGAGTCAATAAAGAATCTTGTAAATGTAGCAAAGAAGGTAGAGGCTTTTGATCAACGACATCCATCAAAAATCAAGATGAAGATTTTTCTATAAAAGAAACAAGATCTAGGTAAGATAATATTCTACTTTCTATCTTTGTTATAGCTACTTTATATTTGTGAAATTAAGGACATGAAGAACCAACAACCAATGGATTTGACTCAAAAGCCTTCATTTGCTAACGTGTTAGACGAGACATTATGATTGTTACAATCTTTAAGATAATATAATCAAGATAAAGATCCTCAAGAATGACATGTTCTTTCTTAAATAGATAGCAAGATACAACGTGTTTGGTATCATGACCTTAGAAGGGACTTCCAATGTTTGGTGATTTTATTAGAGGTAGGAACAACTCTTGACAGTGTTTCAAATATTTTATTTGAAAGAAGTTATGAAGGTCTCAACAACAATCAAATAATTTGGTAGTCTTTTTGCTCTAGTATGGAACACTATCAATGATTGAGAGTCCCTATCAACCAACTTCAAAGAGGACAAAGATCAGAGTATGTAGTAAATACAATTTACGGCATCCTTGATTTCTTCAACATATAATGATTGCTCTTTGTGGAACTTATGTCTAAAAGAAGTAATATCATGAACATATAAATGTAAACCAATAATTACCTATATGATTAGATAAAAGTAGATAAAAATAAATTAATTTATAATATCTTTTATAAAAGCTTTCTAAAAGCTTCATAGATGTTGTTTTGACTTTATAAGTATATATAATTGACTTTTTAGATAAAAAACGTGGTAACAAGTTAGCCATGTACCACACATGTTGGTAGCTTAAAGAACAAGCTAATTATGTAGTACACACATGAAAAACTTGCCTTATAAGCTAAGGCATGTATCTTACAAAGTTAACACATATTAGAGGTTTTATAGAACATTGCTATGTAGTTCTTAGTTAGATAGTATATATAGGGGCAAGAGTGAAGCCCTCTTTATTCTTGTCAATTTCTTTCTTGCCCTTAATCTAGATTCAAGAGTCTCTAGTTTCCTTGGCTTTTGGCATTAGCCATTCTATTTTTTTTTTAATATGCATATTTTTTTATTTTTATTTTATTATACTTATTTAATTACTTTGATCAAGTTCTTGTCTTTGATAGATTAACTATAATAGGGTATGGATAAGTTTTTCATATTGTTGATGAATAGAGATAGGTAGTTGGAGCCATGTTTGAGAAGTTTCTAGAATTAGAGCTAGGTTAATAGACTTTGTAGGATCCACCATGAAACATTCTAAAAAGGACTTAAGGTAATTATTTAAGTAGGATCCACCATTAAGAATATTTTAGAAAGTTCCAAGATGGTTGGACAAAGTATAAATAAGATTGGCTAGGGCCATTTGGATATCTGATTAAATATGGCTTTAGTCTTCTTTTTTTTTTAATAAAGTTTGGTTTTGCATTTTTCTATTTAATTCTATTCTATTTTCTTTTGTTCTATTGTGCTTCTCATGTTCCATTCTGTTTAGATCTATTCAATTTTGTATTGGTCTATACTGTCTTACATTGTGACAGGATTTATATTGCTATAGATTTGAAGGATCTTAGATCTTAGAGATAATTCAATTCCATTTCACTATTAATCACTTATAAATACTCACAAAAGCAAATCTATATATATAAAGCTTTTAATAAGCTTCTCCTAAATATATTATCAAATTTACGTATTTTTACACATTTCTACTTAACTCCTCTTATCTTAACAATTACTAGTATTAATATTTATGTCTATGATAATATTATAATAATTATTTAATATTAGTATAATATTAAAATTTATTTATTTATTTATTTTAAATTTTAAATTTTGATTTAATTTTCTTAAATATAAATTTATACATTTGTATATAAATTTATATCAATTTTTGTAAAATAAATCTTGTAATCCTATAAAATCATCTTATTCTTTTTTTTAAAAAAAATATCTTTTAAAGATGTCTTATACTTATGTGTTTTTGTTTCTAAATTTTAATTTATATCACTTGATTCATTTTTTTTAAAAAATTGACTATTTCTAATTCTTATATGAATCAAATATAAAAATAATTTATATTCAATAAAAAATAATTCTATATTATTTATTTTATAAAAAATAAAAAATCATGATGTGATTTATTTATTACAATGCCATATATGTCTTTCTATCATAACTATATATTTTTATAATAAAAATATATTGATATGATGTCACTTTTAAATTAAAATTTAAAAATAATATTTTTGATATATCTCATGTATTTTATTTTTATTACTTACAAAAATTATCTAAATTTTGATAATAAGTAATTTTTAGTTTTATGTAATTTTTTATTATTCACTATTTTTTTAAATTTATTTGATAATTATATTTTTTCTAAAATTTAAATTTAATATGATAAAAATTATATTTAAATTATATTAATATGATAAAAATTAAATAACTACTGGCATAGCTATCTGATCTTTTTGAAAATGCATGTGTAATTTATATAAGATATGTTGATAACTTATTATGTTATGAATTATTTTTATTCATTTTATGTAACATATTTAATCTCATAAAAATCAAACTATCATTTGATTATTACAATTCTTTCAATAATAAATGTATATAAATATTGATTCAATTTTATTCATAAAATTTAAATATAATTTTTTTGTGGATAGTCTTTTAAAACATAACATATTACTTTGGAACTTTTTATGAACTTTTATACAGTTTTCTTTAGTATGTAGTTTATTCTCAACGAATCCTAGCATAAAGTTTACAGAATTGATTTCTTTGTGAAAAAATAAAATAAAAGAAAATAAAAAAAATATATACCAAGCCTACCTCTCCACCTGAACGGATCTAGAGTGACAGTGGGTCTTTTTATTTATTTATTTATATTTTATATTTTTTTATTTTTTCCTTTTTCTTTTCTTTTTTTCTGTTTTTGGTAAGTTTTCTCACGAACAGATACTTGTCGGTATTCTAGAAAAGCTTCGACGGGGGTTGGCACCGCAACTTCGTGCTCCGAGGTTGACGATGACTGGTCGTGATGGGGTCCGCTCTTCCAACTTCGCATCGCCCCACAGTCTCTCTCTCGTCACCTGATTCAGAGCTCTCTCCCTCGCACTCACACACTTGCTACACCACCGCATACAATACGTTTAAGTTACTCACTCACCCATTTCTTCTGTTGTATGTATATAGAAACACACTCACACACTTATGAGTGAGTGAGGGAGTGAGAGAAAGCGAGAGAGAGAGAGGACACGTGTGGATGCTGCACCAGCGGGATGTGGTCGTGGATGCCATCGTGTTATGAAAACACTGCCAAGATTAGCTTGTGGTGGTGGTGGTGGTGCTGCTGATGCTTGCATTTCCATCTCGTGTCTCACTACTCTGCTGCTACAGATTCACACTGCGCCGATGCTGCCGCGTCAGATTGTCACTCGCAGCCGGATCACTACCCCCTTCGCACCCATACTTGGCGTGGCTTCTGTACAGTTCATTCGTCATGTGAAGTCGGTTCCACGAGTGATTTGAGCTTCTAGTGAGAGTGCTGACTCGCACTTTGGATCGCGTCCGAGTTAGCCTGTTGTGGAGGTCCAGAAAGAGCAGTTGCGAGAGAATGGAGGCTGAGGAAGCACAACGAGCCGCCATCAGGACGTCGGCGCACAAACAACCGGGTCTGCAGACGTCCAACAAGGGCCGCATGTGTGTGAAACCTCGCCTTATGCGCAAGTCCTCTCCGCAAGTGTATAAAATCCGCCCGGAGGAGTTTTTGGATGTGGTGCAGAGACTGACGGGACAATCATTGCCGCACCCACCCACTCCGTCGCAGTACTTCCAAATGAAGACCCCTTCAGTCGCCGACAAACACTGTGAATCTGAGGCTCGGTACACGCAGAGCGTGGGACAATCGAACCACTTGTCTAGTTACGGTGAGATGCAAGCACCCTCTTCAACAACCAGTCGTCTCCTTCGACCTTCACCATCGCCGAGGGTGGCCGATTTTAACTTCTTGCCTTTGATGTCCTCCTATTTCTGCCACAGAAAACTGACTTAAATTGAGGATGTGTCTCCCCTCAATTAAAACAATTGCTTTGTGTTACTCCAAAACGTGGATCAATGACAATAGTTCACACCAGATTGCATCACGGAGTTAGCAATTGGTGGAGCTCATTGCTGTTATAGCTTAACCAAGGCCTGTGAAAGCTTGATCTTGGTTCTAATTCCTTAAAATCACCACAAAACATGTACACCATATTTTCTCATGTGGATTTTAACCAAATTGAGCTCAGGAAACCACAGTGTTGTAGCTGAACTGCCGATGTATTGTTTTCCAACTCTTCGAAACAACTAGCGAGTCCAAAGAGATTGAAAAAACAAAAATCCTCATCGTTGGGTTTGGGGTTGAGGTCCCGGAATCAGCTCCTCTTCAGCGGTTGCAGTATAACCAATTGTATTATTTTTTTCTCCGAGAATTGAATAAAGAGAAATGCTGAGTAATGAAATGCTGGGGGTGATGAGAGGACGACTTTCTAGAGTTTCAGATTGTGCTGCCAATGTGTTCTGAAGGAATTCAACATCGAACACGTGCTTGGGCTAGAGCATCAAATTCACACATGAATTTGCAGACAACTATCACGTCGCTCATCAAGCAACCGCACCAGACTGGGTCCTCCCTATGTGTCGCTTTGCTATTATTGTTGTTTTTTTTTGTTTTAAATTGGTACCAGCACCTACTTAACGAGAGCATGTGCTCAACCACCTACCAAAATCATGCATTCTTCACACAAAACTCACTGACATGCACAGTCAAGTGAGCGTTAGCAATTATATCCTTATTCTAAATCAGACCAGGTATCCATGCTGTCCATCAACCAGTGCACTGCTGCACTCTCATCAAGTCTGCATGCAAATATTCAATCTATGTATGCACACGCCCACCTTAGAAACGGTGTTTGTTTGCACACATTAGGGTATTCTTTTTCTGAGCATTTGGTGAGAGATATTTGCTGGTGTGTTGTAAGTTGGACAATAGAGCACTTAGACATGATTATCAAACCTTTGATTAGAGATGAAACGGTATTGTGTGTTGATGTGTTTATTGTGTTTATGAACTTCGTTTGTACGAACTTTGATTGTCATACTCAAATGCTGTTGGGATAGAGCTTTCAAGAGTCGAGAAAATCAAATGATCTTGGTTGCACTTTTTATCACTGTCACCTATTTTAAATTTTAAGTTAGAAAATGCTCATGACTTCTTTTATACAACTTAATTGATTGATGGTGTTTTTCATTGATATATAATAGAACATATTCTAAATTTGATTTCTATGTGTTAATATTACCTCTCTAATTTACATCAATAAAAGAAATATTTAAATTAATATTTTTAAAATTTATACATACTATGTAAAAGACTAATTTTTCTTTATTGTATCACAAAATTCTATTAACATGGTAATTTGAGTTTGTAAAATTTTAACAATTCTTTTTAAAAACTAAGCTAAATTTGATAAAGCACAAACCATAATATAAATAAATAAAACTTGTTGCATGTTGATATAAAATATTGAATATAGAACTTTAATATTTATAGGTAAAGATAAAGATTATTTTTTGATAAAATTAATTCTAAGTTCTATCGATGTGATAACAAAATCACATTTGTAAAGATTAAATTAATAATATTTTATAGAAAAGAATTTTTTTGAATTAAAAACATGTAATATATTTTAAATATAATATACATATATATATATATGAAATCCAAAAAAATATTAATTTATTTTAATTATTATTATTATTTTAAATTTTATTTTTACAAGATAAAATAAGAAAAAATCTCTATAAGTAAAAAATTAATATTTCTAAGTAAATATAATTATAAAATAATTATCTTTATAATAGAAAACTACTGACACTAATAATTAAAAAAAAATCTAAAAATATTATTTGGAGATTTATATATGCAAAAACAAACATCTCTATCATTTATGTATTTTTTGGCATCTATTAAGTATACTAAAACAAATTTATATGGTTAAATCAACTATGGCTTTTTGTTCATATTTTCATTCATTTTTATATTTTAAATTACATATTTCTACCAATTTTTATTGGATACCATTAAGAATACATATATATATATATATATATGAGCAAACTTAACATTCTTGTCAAAAATCACAACACCTAGGAAATATATTTATGTGTAGATTTTTTTGTAACACAGGAATGTGCAGAATCAAACTTTATCCCTATTCTAGCTTTGAAGAGGCCAGTATGGCGTCTTTCTATATATATATATATATATATATACATATACATATACAACTCAATAACACAATCACCGGAGGTATACTTTCATAATAATTCAATCCAAACTCAATAAACAAAATCAAAACGTGAAATATGAACCTCTCAATTATAATGCAAACAAAAACATAATAAGTGACAAGGCCGATTTTTTTTTTCTTTTTTTTTCTTTTTTTTAATTTTTTTTTTTTTTTACTGCCTAATCAGATTTCTTGAGTATGAATGAATTGTTAAACGGATGCTGAAATAGGTTCTGGAGAACTAATTTTTGGTCCATTGAACAACATATTTAATTTTTTTGGCTGTTAAAAATATAAGAATAGGTGCCATAAAATTTAGGTAAGTCACTCACCTTTACACCTGACAGAATGATTCTTATTTTTCTTTAAAGAATGCTTGAATAAACAAAATAGATACATCTGCTTAATTCAGTAAGAAAGACACTGAATCTTTTCTCTACCAAATGTCCTTTGGCTTATATATTCACAATCAATATTGAGTAATTTCTTTTCCTTGATGAATTCAATGAAACAACTAATTTCTTATGAAGTAGGCATTTTTTTTTGTAAGTCTAAGGATATATAATCCACTGGTTCAAAGCATCCCTTATACCAGTAGTTAGGATGTCGTTTAACAATAACAATTTTAGTGAATTAATAAAAAATAAAACCAACCATACATTCTTTCTTTCTTTTCTTTTTTTTGACACAACTGGGGTCTATCTGTTAAGTCATTTAAAAAGGAGAAGCACAACAAAACTACCTTGGCCTTAATATCTTTTGAGGAAGGGTTTACGAGTCTTAACAATATTATAGGATTATCTAATCCTACCTTACTTGGTTTACATCATTCATGTGAATGATAAGTTTTTATTTCCACTTGATTACATAGAATATGTTATGCAATCCATGTCTTGTCCTATCTTTTCAAGGAAATTTTAAGTTCTATTGGGTAACTAAAAAACTTTCTTTCATGTAATTTTCCACATCCTATGTCCATAATCTTGAAAGTTAGGCCATATAACTTATCTTACCTTATTTTTGCCCTAAAGCTCTCCTTCAAAAATTATACTATTTATTTGGATCCAAATTTTTGATTTTGTGATATCAAAGAAAAGATGTTGCTATTGAAACATAAAATTCTTAATTAATTACCAACTTAATGTATTGAAATTTTAAAATATCTTAGAAGTATAAATTATTCATATTGATTGATTAATTTAATAGTTCTTGAAGTTAAAATACTATAATTAGATTACAATCATCTTTATATCTATTTAAGCCTATTTATTCTTTTGGATTCGGAATTGATCTTTTTATAATTATTCATTGTTATTACTTTATATAAAAGACAATTATATGTTTTATATATGTTATATCTTCTATTTAGAGCTAAAGTCTCTCTTCTACTTCTTCTTTAGTGAAGAAGCATTGTAGGTCATAGTAATAGATGTTAGAAATTTATTGCATTTTCTTACAATAGAAGATTGTTATTATATAAGGTCTTCCTAAACCTCCTTCAACTTTGGGTTTGCAACAAAAATTCTAAGCTACTTTGGCTTGTGTACATGTTTTTCTATTACTCCAAATGAAATTTTGAATCATATCTTTAAAGTAACAAATAGTTTTTCTATATAGATGTAAAGAAGTATAGGTAAGAAAAAAAGACAATGTTAGCTACTTAAAACTTTGCTTGCTATTTGAATATTTTAAAGCACCATAAGTCTAACTTATTTTTCATAATATTATTAAGAATTATTTAATATCACTTTTTAATAAAAAAATCTAAAAAACTTCTAATAGTTTCTAAATTTATTTATTATTTGTCCACATCTATCCTCATTAATTTTATCAAAGTATTATTATTAATAATATTATTATCATTATTATCATTATTTTTATCAATAATTTTTTGATTTTATTCAATCAAGTTTTAGTCTTCATGCTTAACTAAAATTGTATAGGAATCCTATCAAGTTAGGTATAGATTCTTTGTTTTCATACATTATAAAGATGTAGTCATTTGGATATTGACTAAGTGTTTGTTGGTTGTTGCAATTTAGTAAGATAATTCTTTTTAGTCTTGTAATTTCAACAACAAATTGAATTATAAAGTTTAATACCTCACTTCTTAGAAGAAAGAGATACAAATCCAATAGCCATCCTTAGATTATCTTTCTTTGGATGGAAAAGTAATTGGCTTTATTTTATTGTCACTAATAAACAATGATCCTTCTTAAAAGAAGGTTTTCGTAATATCAATGAACTTTTTCCAGACTTCTATTTTTTTTATAGTTTTAAGCAAAAAGTTCCAAGAAACTCTATTACAAGCTTTGAATAAGTTTAGTTTTAAGGAAGATCACAGATTGATTAGATTTTTTGGTCCAATTGATTATTTTTTGGGCAATCAACATGTTATTTAATATGTGCCTCAAGGGCAAGAAAAGAATTTGGTCTAGGCTGATTATTTCCATAAGTATCTTTTAAAGTCTTGTTTATAAAACTTTAGTGTAGATTATGTACATAGAGTTAAAAATGATTATAAATCACCAACTCCTTGAATCATAGCTTATTAACTTTTTTTGAGACACTTTGAGAGTTTGTTGCAACCGAAGGCTATATAAGTCTTTTTGGAAGTTAAGCTGGATTACTTCCACTTGGCTTTTTGCTTCTATGGTATTTATGATTCTTACCATGGTTTTTTTTTTTTTTTTTTTTTTTTTTTTAAAAAAAATAAACTTTTATAAAACTTGATAAATTGTCTAAATATTTTAGAAAAAATCCTATCTTTTATAACATAGGCCTATATCTTGTGTACTTTATTTTTTATTTTTTATTTTTTTTATTCATAAAGAATCTTTTTAAATTTCAATAAATAAATGAATAAATAAGCAAAGCATGTTAAATTTTTTTGTCTTGTTTCCAATTTGTGATAGAAAAAAGTTATGTAAGTATAAAATGCATGGTATTAATTAAAAATTATATAAGTAAAAAAACGTAATATTAAATAAATAAAATTTTAAAAATATTAATTTTTTTATAAAACATTCAATATACATCATTATATAATTTTAAATTCAATTATATCTTTAAATTCAAATCAGACAAGTATGATAATCTTACAAATATTGTCTTTTTTTTAGAAGAGGATATTCATATAGTGACTGCCAAAACTGAATATGAAATGAGATGGTCAAATTTAACAGACAATGAAGGTAAATTGGATGCAACAAAAATACACCTATAAATTGCACAAAAGTACCATTGCAATAATTTATACTTTTATAATGATTGAAGTCTATCACACACAAGTATGCATATACAAGAAAACTTATAATAAAGATAGGTTCAAAACTCAATTTTGTTCACACTACCTGAAACAAATTTAAGAATTTGTCCACATGCTTGTAGTAGCTATGATAGCTCTAATATGCTAATACATACTTTATTACAAGCTCTTACACTCATTGGAAGTAATTGAAGTCCAAGAAACTTTAAAACATTACCATTATTCTAGCATTCTTTTGGAATGTATTTTATATTAATTCCATTGATGTTTTAAGGTTGCCCACAAGTGTTTGATTGGATTCAAGTCTAGAAATTGTGCCTGCCACTTCAAAAGAGTAAATTCTTTTAAATTGTGCCAACAATATACACTCTTTGATATATGCTTGAGATCATTGTCTTCTTAAAAAATCAAACTTATAAGATTTAAATTATATACATGTATTATATGAATCAATTCTCGTTCTAAAATCTCTTTGTATATGTATTGATATATTCTTCTTTCAATCCTAGACATAATATTAAAGCTATGTGGAGTCATATAACCCAACATCATCACTACTCCACCTCCAAATTTATTTATTGCACTATTCTAGGACTTGTACTTTGTGTCAAGGACAAGAACTCGATGAAAAAATAATTCAGACAAGTGAGCCTTCACTTAAAGAAAGGTAACAAAATATAAATAAACAAGTATGTATATTGAAAGAGAAACTGGAATGGCTATTGCCAAAAGACAAGAAAACTAGAGACCCTTGAAACTAGACTAGAAGCAAGAAAGGAGTTGACAAGAGTGAAGAAGCCTTCACTCTTGTCTCTATATATACTATCTAACTAGGAGCTATGTGGCAACGTTCTATAGGACCTCCAATATGTGTTGACTTTGTAGGACACATGCCTTGACTTACAAGGCAAGTTTTTCTACGTGTGGGCCACATAGTTAGCTTGATCTTCAAGCTAATAACATGTGTGGCACATGGCCAACTTGTTGACCACGTTTCTAATCCAAAAAGTCAATTAAAGACACCTATGAAGTCAAAGCAGCATCTAGGAAGCTTCTAAGAAGCTTCCATATTAAATACTATAGAATTAACTTATTTTTACCTACTTGTACTTACTTCTACCTATTTGTATATATAATTATTAGCTTACATGATTATGGCCGTGACATTACCCCCCCTTCTAGAGACGAGTTCCACAAGGAGCGGTCATCATATGTTGAGAAAATCTATGATGTGACGAATTGTATTCGCCACATACTCTGATCTCTGTTCTCTTTGAAGATGATTGATAGGGCCTCTCAACCATCGGTAGTGTCCTATACCAGGGCAGGAAGACCACTCAGTTATTTGAACATTGTTGAGGCCTTCGTAACTTCCTTCGAATAGAATATTTGGAACACCATTAGGAGTTGTTCCTACCTCTAGCAAAATCACCAAACATCAGGAGTCCCTTCCCAAATCGTGATACCAAACGCGTTGTATCTCACCATCTATTCGAGGAAGAACATGTTGTTCTTGAAGATCTTCATCTTGATTGCGTCATCTTGAAGGTTGTAACAATTCTAATGTCTCGTCTGGCAGGTCAGCAAATGAAGGCTCTTGAGTTGAATCTGCTGGTTATTGGTTCTCCATCTCTTGAGCGCCACTACTACAACGAAGCTACGAACAAGAATTGAAAGTAGAATGTTATCTTGCCTAGATGTTGTTTCTTTTATAAAGAAGGTTTTTATCTTGATTTGGATGGATGTCATCGATGAAAAGCCTCCACCACCTTTGTTGCATTTTCAAGATTCTTTATTGGCTCCCATGTGCATTCACTAATACTATATCCATGCCAATGGACAAGATATTCTAATTTATTTTGGGGTCGCCTTGAATCTAAGACTTCTTCTACTTCAAACTCTTCATTATTATCCACTTTTATAGAAGGAGGTAGAGCTTGTCGTCTTCTTGGTATGCCCACTGTCTTGTATGGTTCAAGAAAAGACACGTGGAATACTGGATGGATTTTCATTGACTCCGGTAGTTGCAAACGATATGCAATTGGATTGATTTGTGTAGAAATAGAAAATGGTCCCAGCCTTCGATAGTCCAACTTGTCACAAGGACGAGTGGTCTTGATATTGCGACGAAGTAGCCATACCTTATCACCCAAGACGAATGATGGTTGTTCCTTTCGATAGACATCCGCATTGGCATTTTGTTGTCCTTGAGCCTTTTTTAATTGCGCCTTCATCGTTGCATGTAGCTCTGATAAATGAATTGTCAAATCTTTCGCAGCAGGATTATCAACTTTTGAAAAGTCAAAAGTATCAAGTCGTGGATGATAACCATAATTAGCAAAGAAAGGTGTTTGTTTTGTAGAAGAATGTACCGTATTATTGTAAGCAAACTCTGCCAATGGCAAAAGAGTTGTCCAATCATATTGTTGGTAATTAATGGTACATCTTAAATATTGCTCCAAAACTTGATTAACACGCTCCGTTTGTCCATCAGTTTGAGGATGGAATGCCGAAGATAGTTTTATATCCACTTTAAGAATCTTGAAAAGAGTCCGCCAAAATCTTGATACAAATTGAGTTCCCCTATCTGATATTATATCCTTGGGTAATCCATGATAGCGATAGATATTGTCAAGAAAGAGCTTAGCTGTTTCTTCACCTGTGATAGATTTTGTACATGGTACAAAATGTGCCATCTTGGTAAAACGATCTACTATCACGAATATAGAGTCATAAGAACCTGAGATTAGAAGATCCGTGATGAAGTCTATAGAAACAGAAGACCATGGTTATTCTGGAATGGGTAATGGCTGAAGAAGTCCAAAAGGTCGATGACGAGGAGTTTTCGATCTTGAGCAAACATCACATGATTGTACAAAGTCTTTAACTGCCTTCCACATTTGAGGCCACCAAAAATCCCTAGATATCAGCTCCAAAGTCTTATTATATCCAAAATGTCCTGCTGCTGAGAAGTTGTGACGAGCTTGAAGAACACGTAAACATGCTTCTCTTTCTGGAACATATAGGCATCCTTCGAAATAGAGTTGGTTGTTCTTGAATTCAAATTTAGATGGATCATGAGATTTAGAAGAATTGTTCTTCATATCATGAACAAGAGGGTCTGAAGACATACTTAACTGGACTTGCTTAAGGAAACTTAAATCAACAGTCAATGTTGATTTTATTGCTCGAAGATAAAATTGTTCTGGCTTCAAGAGAACCGTTCTTTGTTGCTCAAAAGCTGCATCTCCTTCTTTTGGTGCAAGATTAGAATGTCTAGACAAGGCATCGGATATACCTTGTTGTTTTCCTGGCCGATAAGTCATGATGAATTCGAATCTTGATAAAGACATGCTCCAACGAGCTTGGCGATGATTTAATACGCATGTTGACATAAAATATTTGAGGTTCTTGTGATCCGTATACACGGTGACTGGACTAGAAGCGCCTTCTAGATAATGATGCCATTCTTGAAAAGAATCCACAATTGCAAGAAGTTCTTTGTCGTGGATCTCATAATTGAATTCTGCTGGTGAGAATTTTCTTGAATGAAAGGCTACTGGATGAAGTTTGTCATCTATTCCCATTTGTGATAAAACCGCATCCAGAGCAAAGTCCGATGCATCTATTTCCATAAAAAATGCTTTGGAAAAATCAACACGATACAAGATTGGTGCAGAAACAAACGCTGTCTTCAAAGATTCCAAAGCAACTTCCGTTTCTTGATTCCATTGGAGTTTGTCTTTACAAGTCAAACGTGTAAGTGGAGCTGCAACTCGAGAGAAGTCTTTGATGAAGATCCGATAGTAGTTGGCAAATCCCAAAAAACATTGGACATCTCTTACCGTTTTAGGGATCTTCCAGTCTATAATAGTTTGAATTTTCTTAGGATCCATCATAAGTCCATCATTTGAAATGATGTAACCTAAGAAATCAAATTGAGTAGTATGGAATACACACTTTTTTATCTTGGCATAGAGTCCTGCATCTCTTAATTTTTGTAACACATGATGAACATGAAGTTCATGTTCTTTTGGATTCTTACAATAGATCAAGATGTCGTCTAGATAATATACTACAAAATCGTCCAAAAACTCTCGAAAAACATCATTCAGTAGATGTTGAAAAGCTGCTGATGCATTTGTAAGTCCAAAAGGCATGACGTTGTATTCAAAATGTCCATACCTAGTTCGAAACGTAGTCTTCCATTCATCTCCTTCTTTGATGCGTATTAGATTGTATGCTCCCCAAAGATCTATTTTTGTATAGATCTTAGCTTGATTCAGCTGATCAAGAAGTCTAGATATTAAAGATAGTGGATACTTGTTCTTGATGGTAATCTTGTTGAGTCCTCGATAATCAACACACATCCGCAATGATCCATCTTTTTTCTTCACAAATAGAATTGGAGCTCCTGTCAGAGATTTAGAACGGCATATGAAATTCTTGGCTAGATTTTCTTCAATATACTCCTTGAGTTCAGTCAACTCATTTTGTGATAAACTATAGATTGGTCCGAATGGCGGTTGTGCTCCTTCTTGAAGGTCAATTGAGCAATCATAGGGACGATGTTCCGGGAGTGTATCCGCATTCTTTTTTTCAAATACATCTTGAAATTCTTGATATTGGCTTGGAATGCCACTTGAAGTCTTTTCACCAGTATGATCGGGTGTAGCATAAATAATGTATGGTGATTCTTTTATAGCAGCATGCAAGAAAGCTTTTGCACCTATAAATATGGGTTTAATTGAACTGGACTTATGACTCTCTACTTGCTTAACTACATTGTTAGTTATACTTTTAGAGAAATTAAGAGTTCGAGAAATCCAGTCTATTTGAGGGTTGTATTTTTCTAACCACGATAAACCTAAAATGACTGGATTAGAGGGAGATCTAATGATATTAAATACTACAAAACTATTATGACCATTGATTATTACTTCTATAGGAAGGGTTTCGTGAGTAATATCTCTAGAAGACAATGGACAACCATCTATGACTTCTACATGAACAGGTTTAGTTTTCTTTACTAAAGATATGCTATGTCTTTTAGTAAATTCTTCATCTAAAAAATACGCTGAGGCTCTTGAATCTAACAAGGCAGAGACTTTGTAATATTTAGGTCCTAAAATAACATTTAATGTAAAACAAGGAGAGGGCTCTGAGGAGAGAATAGAACCTTTACTAGAAGTTGTGCAAGGTTATAGCCGCACGGTTCCTATTGTAGCTGGACAAACTCGTTTTCTGACATATTATCTTCTTTCACCGCCATACTCCTCATTTTGTGATTGCGTCATTTCTTTGGATAATGTTGAGCAGTGTGCTTTGGTTCTCCACAATATAAATATAATCCTTCTTGATGACGATGAGTCTTTTCTTGCTCAGTAAGAGGTTTGAAACGTACTGCATCAATTTACATATCCTCTACTTCTTAATGTATGTGTTGAAGAGGTGTTGGTGTTGCCATTGAATTATAGTAATGTTGAGGTCTACTTGTACGGTTCTCAGCTCAGAATTCAAAAAGGCGATTGTCGCACTTCACAGCAAAGTCAATTGCTTGACTCAATGTTTGAAGTTCAGGTAAGTTGAGCATTAATTTTTTTACCTCATATTATAATCCGTAGAAAAATTGGCTAATAAGTGGAGCATCATCCCACTTGATATCAGTTGCAAGTTGTCAAAATTATGAAGCATATAACATTACTGACCAATTGCCTTGTCGTAAAATACGGATCTTATTGGTTGCAACACGAATTGCATCATGTTCTCCATACATGGATCGAAACTCCGCCAAAAAAGTCTCTAGATTATCTAATATTGGATCTCATCGTTCAAGAAAAGATAAAAACCACGATAGTGCCGAACCTGAAAGAAGCGTACCAATGAATCTAAGTTGTGATTCTAGAGTTGGATAGCTTTAGGATTGAAGTTCAATCACAAGTTACACTTGATTGATAAATCCTCGAAACTTGGATCTGGTGCCATCAAACTTCTCGGGTAGTGTAATTCTTGGTTCTCTAATATTTGAAGGGCGTTCCACCATAGGAGAAAGGACATGATTTGGTGCAGATGTTGAAGCAGCTCCAACCATTTCTATATCTTCACTTCCTGCCAATCTTGTTGCTCCTTGTGGTAGTAAATTGAGTTGATACATTGCAAGCATTAACTCCCTCAATTGTTCTTGTATTTGTGCCATTGCACTCTTCATTTCAACAAGTTCTGCCATGATAACATTTAGAAGAGAGAAGATGTCTAATATCGCTCAAGACAAATAGAAGTGAGTACTTGCGGACAAAAAAAATGCTAAGGATAATATCAGTTTAGAAGAGGGTAATCCGCAACTTCTAATACGCTTATATCTTATCAAGAAAAAGGGGTAATCCACTCTTAATCAAGATTAGACAAAGCTCTGATATTGTAGGTGTACTCTTGTCAATCTGTCAAGGACAAGAACTCGATGAAAAAACAATTCAGACAAGTGAGCCTTCACTCAAAAAAAAGTAATAAAATATAAATAAACAAGTATGTATATTGAAAGAGAAACAGGAATGGCTATTGTCAAAAGACAAGAAAACTTGAGACCCTTGAAACTAGACTGGAAGCAAGAAAGGAGTTGACAAGAGTGAAGAAGCCTTCACTCTTGTCTCTATATATACTATCTAACTAGGGGCTATGTGGCGACATTCTATAGGACCTCCAATATGTGTTGACTTTATAGGACACATGCCTTGACTTACAAGGCAAGTTTTTCTATGTGTAGGCCACATAGTTAACTTGATCTTCAAGCTAACAACACGTGTGGCACATGGCCAACTTGTTGACCACGTTTCTAATCCAAAAAGTCAATTAAAGACACCTATGAAGTCAAAGTAGTATCTAGGAAGCTTCTAAGAAGCTTCTATATTAAATATTATAGAATCAACTTACTTTTATCTACTTTTACTTACTTCTACCTATTTGTATATGTAATTATTAGCTTACATGATTATGGCCGTGACACTTTGTTTGTCATGAAACCAAATAGAGCAAAAGCAGTTGACTTATAAGTTTGATTTTTTAAGAAGACAATGATCTCAAGCATTAGAGCAAAAGCAGTTGACTTTTATTTTACCAAAGAGTATTACATAATTCCAATCATCATCAATTCAATCACATTGATGTTTAAAAAATTCTAATCTTATCTTAATCTAATAAAGGTGAGCTTTGGTTTCTTCTCATTCACTTTGCATTTCAAACCTACTTCATCTTATACTCTCTTCATAATACTATCACTCATACCAACATGAAACTCTTCTTTCAAATAATTTCCAATTTTATGTGTAATTTTCTTTTTGTCTCCAGTGATTTCTTTTACATAAGCTCTTTAATTAGCTATATTGTATTTTCTTGGCTTCTCACCAAAATTATCATTCACATCATTCAAATCAATCAAATATTGCTTACAAAATTATGCAATTCAACTTTGACATATATGTAAGTTTCTAGCAACATTTCTAATACTTTCACCTCTCATCAACTTTTGCAAAGCTACTACTTCTATTAGCTTCCTATCAACAAAAAAGAGATATCTTAATGATACCATTTTGTTTAGTTTGCATAGGTGATATGCACTAATGATGGACATAATTATATTTATAAAGACCAAAAACATATCTATTTATACATATTATATTTGTAGCTTAATATAATATGTATAAGTATAAACATTCAAAAAACCAAGCTAAAAATATAATATGTATAAATAAGTATAAACATTCAAAAAACTAAGCTACAAATAAGTAATTTTTTGAATGTTTATACTTATACATTTTATATTTATAGCTTAGATTGCATCATATCATTATAATCTAAGTGTGAGTATATCTAAGTGTGAGTATATCTAAGTGTGAATATAACTAAGTTTCAAAGGTAATTTATTTTGGTCCACATCTTTTTCAATCTATCTTGCATTGTAATTTGATAGTCATATTAGTTATTTAAAATCAAACTTAAATCAATGATTGATTTGGCTATTATTGCAATAAATTACAAAATATGAATGGTTAATGGTAGAGTTATTGATTTCATACTCAATTTTGGTATTCACTATATGTTATCACTTTTGTCAATGTACTGATTATAATTTTGAAACTTACAAATTTTTGTCGTAAAATCTTTACAGATAGTAAGAAATAAAACTATGAGATTGTTCAAGGAAGTAATTTTTTAGTATATAGTGTTGTCTTTTGAGATGTTAGACTAAAATAAAATCTAATATCTCAAATTAAACTTACTAATTGATGATTTAAATAAACTTAAATTACTTAAAGATCAAAAAAAATCTAACAAAATCAAATTATTAATGACAAACTAATTTTGTACTTATAGAACAAGAAATATGTTATGTAAATTTTTATCAAGTACTATATTTCAACCAAGAAAACAAAGCTGTATAAAAAATAAAATAAATAAATAATAATAAAAAAAAACTATGAATGTCTTTTTTACTAATAAAAATACATACATATATGTATTTATATATTTATATATAGAATAATTTTAAATAATTATATAATATGTTTAATTCTATATATATATATATATATATATATATATATATATAAAGCAAAAAATTGTGGTATAATATGAAATGTATTGCATCAAACATCTTTAATTACTTTATATCATGAAAAAAAATTGAGTAAGTTTTTACATCTATAAAATCATTTAAAAAAATTTCCTTGGTCCAACATTTTAATTTTTTCATTAACCAAAAGAATACTCATGTATACATTAAATTAAATTTTAAAAAATAAATTTATTTTAAAATTAATAATTCCTTTTCTATTTATATATATATATATATGTATGCATGTATGTATGCATGTGAAGATTATTATATATCCATTCAAGAAATTTTTAAATATAATAAAAATTTAATAGTAATTTATCTCGTAAGACTGATTTGCTACAAATTAAAATAAATAAAGAAAATTTACTTAAATTATATATATATATATATATATATATATAT
Organism: Physcomitrium patens; assembly: GCF_059467195.1. Lineage (NCBI taxonomy): Eukaryota > Viridiplantae > Streptophyta > Bryopsida > Funariales > Funariaceae > Physcomitrium > Physcomitrium patens. The sequence goes on along the minus strand of NC_143425.1, from coordinate 6,278,034 downwards.
ATATGAACTTATTCCTAAATAATTTTGTTTCATGTTTAAAAATTTTATTTTGGTGATGCAAGAGAAATTGAAGGCAATTTAAAAATAATGTGTGACAAAAATCCAAGTAATTATGGAATGAGCTGTGTAAATTTCGTTTTAACTTCTTTATTTTTGGTCTTGCATAATTATCTATTTTCTTCAAAATATTTATAATTTTTAACAAACATAACCTAGAAAGATGAATTTGGCTTTAATTTCAAGAAATTACAAAAAACCAAATAAATAGTCCATTTTTAAGTTAATAATAATGTTACATAAATAATCTAGTATTTTTTTAATAATAACTACCTTTGAAGATAAATTTATTTAAAAATAATAAATATGATAATAAATAAATAATTTTATCTCTAAAGACAGTTCTTTTTAAATTCTATCTAAAAGAAGAAAAAAAAAGTCTCAAATTTATATATAATATTTTTTAAAATACATAAGAAGTCATAAAAATTAATAAATAGAAAATTTAATTCCAAAATGTGTTACATGAGATGATGAGTGTTACATCAACACGTATTTAACAAGCCTATCAAATATTATTGACAATGTCTATGTTGACAATGTTATCGATGTTAAAAATTATATTCTATATATATATATATATATATATATTATTTGTAAGATTCCAATGTATTTAGAAGTCTTCAACATTAAGAAAATTTAAAAGTGTGATAGTTCAGAAATTTATGATATATATGCAATTAAAAAAAATCTAATCTTTTTTATGTAAATTTTAAAAATTTGCTATATATATTTCTTTTAGTTTATTTCTTAAATATTTTTTATTTTTAATTTAAACCATATTTTATTAAAAATTAATTTCTAAAATTATAAAAATGATTACATTTAAAAAAAACCTATTTATTTGATTTATTAGTCAATCAAATGGATATATATAATATTTTATTTAATGATTTCTGACTTCATTTAATATCTAAAAAAATTATATCAAGGCAATTGGCCTTTTATTTTAAAGTTATAAAGAAATTTTATCTATTTTATAAACACAATATTTTATGCAATAAAAATTGTTAGAAACTATGGAGATTTTTATAAAATAAAAATAAAATTCTTAAAATAATTATATTATTTTTTTTCACTAAACACAGTTAGAACTTGAAATAAATCAAATATATTTTAAACTCTCAAGTAGTTGTATCTTAATTAATTTCTTTTTAATGATACTTGAGTTTTGATTGGCTTAGTCAATTAGGCATTAGATCTAAACAAATAGAATCCAATAAATAAACCAATCAATACTAATAGGATCTAGATAATAGAGAAACCATGACTACTAAGGTTTAATCAATAGAAAATTCAAGTTTAATTTACAACAAGTCAAATGCTCTTGATCCATTTAAAGGACTATATCCTAAGATAAAAAAAATTGTTTAAAATAATAAAGCAGCCACTTAAGAAATATATATAGCAAATTTTTAAAATTTATTATTCCTCCTATTAAATTTTAGAAAGTATTAATATACAACAAATTTGAGAGAAAACTATTTTTTATTTTTTTTGATAACTTTTATTTTCTAAAAATCCTATAATTTTTATATACTTGTTTCTTTCATCTTATTTTTTTTAGCTTTCATCTTTTTAACTCCTGTGAAATTTCCTCAAAAAAATCTCCTCCAACCAATTCAAAAACCAAAATTAACAATGAACCTTACAAAGCCTTACACATGTAAAGTTATAAAGAAAAAGTATAGAAAAAAAGAAAAAATGTAAATTAATTTGGTATTTATTGCATTGATATTTTTTTAATTCTTTTCATATGCATCTATTTGTTAAATAAAACCAATCAAAAGTCTTGAAAAATAAAAATATTTTTAAGTATATGAGGAAATATTAAAAATAAAATTTAGAAATTTAAATGCATAGTTTACTTAATTAATAAATTAAAAATGTTAAATAGAAAATCTAAATAATAATAATAAAAAAAACCATGTGTCGCAAATAATATCATATTATTTTCATTTAAAAAATATTTACTAGGAGTATCAAATTTTTGTCAAAACTTAATTTAAAATTTTCTTTAAACTTTGTAAACAAAATAAATTCTTCAATTGCATACTAAGATAGTTTACTGTTTTAATTTTTAAAAAACCACTAAAAATTAAATTATTTGATTTTAATTATATTTCTGATAAAAATCTTTAATATCTTTATTTTAGTTGATATTATATGTGAAATAGATGATTATAGCCAAGAACACCTGATTGGTTTGAAAGTGTGAATCAGTTTGGTGAAAAAATGTGTAGGACATGATGTGAAAGATATTATTTGATTTTTTTAAACTAAATTAATGGTATATTAGAAAAAATTTATTATTTATTTTGAATCCCAAATGAAATCCCAAATTCTCCATGAAATCCCATGAAATCTAAATTCATGCTTATTTAAAGGTCTATCTTAAAATCTGGATAATATCAACATAATTGTTTGTAATCATTTTCTAATAAACATAGGTTCATTTTCATTTAATTTTTCATTGATAAATAAATTATATATACATATTTATTCATTTAAATGTAACTTATAGGTGAATGAATAATAGATCATTGTCATTTGGCAACATTTACTTATTACATCACCAAAAATAACTATCTAGTTGTAGGGATCTACCAATCAGTTACATGGTTTTGCAAAAGGGAATGTGGTCATGTTAATTGGATCTTAGTAATTGAACTAATCACTAATTTGTTTGTACTAAGAGTTTTGTGTTAGTAAATCATAATCCTGTATTAGATGAACTCAAATTTCAAGTTTATTAATGTTGTCATACCTCTTAAGTTTTTGGTATTCAATAAGTCATTGTAAACACAGACATTATTAAATTTACAATTTATTTTGATATTGCAATAAAATTTGATATTTGATACCTAATAAGTGTAAAAAATATCTAAAAAATAAATTACATATCAAACACCATGAATTCTTTGCAACCAAGATATTGTTGTTGACCAGAACAACAGTTTTCTTGTTCAACAAGTATTGACTGAAATGAAACATGTTCCATGCAATGCCAACATTATGATAAATCACAATAGACAAAGGAACAGACAAGCAATGCATAGCACACCATAAAAATAAAAATAAAATAAAAAAATCTTAGAAAATGTTAAACACTCCATCAATAAATAAAATAAAACAAAATAAAACAAAATCTACACACTTCTACAACACACAACAAAATCAAAGAATGCAATAAATAAATAAATAAACAAACAAACATTCATTTCATTTGCATTATCTTGAAAATTAAAATAATGAACATTAGGTTTCAAAATAACCTTACCATGTACTATCATATTTTTATAAAAGAGAACTTTTGTAAGCATGGGAATAATAAAGATGGTTTTTGACACAATGTGCAACAACACCACCAATTAGATAATGTCAAGCCGTCCTTCCATCCATACACCCACCAGAAACATTCATCTATTTAAATGGATGAATGGTTAAGTGGATGAACGACGTCCAGTCGTGAATCCTTTCTCGACAGAAGTGGCAGGGGATCACGTGGGGAGGGAGCTGCACTGCCGCCCCCGCCGCCATTGGCCGGTTGGTCAGAATTGACCGAATCATCCGTGGACGTTGAACAAACGTCTACAGGGACGTTGCCGCAGACGGCCGCCACTTTGGCGGCAGCGGCACGACGTCGGGCCGAAGAAAGGAGATGGAAGGGCCAATCAAAGCTTCCTCGAAGAAGCGGTACCGACGATGGTCCTGACAGGATTCCCGTGAAGCGACGAGCCCTGGATGGGCATTTCTATTGGGCCCTGGATTGCTTGGACGGCACGCCACCCAAACCCTAAGGGTCAGTGTGAACGCGGAAGGCACTGGGAATCTTATATTTGGGCAGCACTTCTCATACGATATAAAAAAGTACTATTATTATTGTTGTTGTTGTTGTTGTTATTATTATTATTTAAATAAGTGTCATTATCAACCAAGCATAATTTTTTTTTTTGCCGAATCATTAGATGATTGAGATTTGACATTATACCTATGTGTAGTTGAGTTATATATTTATTTTTAAAAGTTGCCATTTAGAATGAATACATGTTGTTGATTTGGATGGTGTTTGGATGTTTGTCTAAGTGAAGAAGCTATGAATTGTTATCCAATGCACTAAAATAAAGAGGAAAAATATCATATATTTATATATATATATATATATATATATACTCTTAAAATATGTTGAAATATCAAGAATATCTATATATTCTTGATAATAGCAAACATATTCCTTACTTCTATGATAATTACAAATCTATCTTTGAGCTTGATATAAGGTTATATTATATCTATGAGCCAAAGAAATATGTTGTCTTTTTTTATGGTCGATGATAATTTGCTTGCCAAGAAAATGAGTCATAAAAGCCTATCACTAAAAGATCAATGATCACTTCTCAGTTAATATTGATTTATTTAGATTATTTAGAAAATAGATTACCTTTGAAAAATTTAGAAAGTTGAATACTTTTCCTTTCATCCTTCCAATTACATCAACTTTAGTTGGATCTGGTTTTCTTCCGTAAGATCCACATAAATGTCCAATAATCACAACCTCTCGTACTCCAAATATGGACTTCATACCCGATAATGTAAGATGAACTTCTCCAAGCCGAGTTAAAATCTTTTCACAATCTTGTATATGATCAAAAACATATTTGCGACACCCCCTCGTATCTAAAGTTTCATCCTTGTCTCCTTCTTTGCACCCTTTTATAGGAACATCATCCAAAAAAGGCATAGTCTTTTCCGGAATAAAATCTCTCAATACTTTATTCATCCCATCCATCATATGCACAACTGAGTTGGTTGCGCCTTGAGAAAGAGTACACATTCTAACCAATCCAAGTGGTGTCCTCATTGTTGTCATATCTCTACTTCCTTCGACAAGTTGAAATTGATCATAACCTGAATACAAGTCACCCATTGAATAGATCGCCCTTCTAGTAAACGCCTCAGCAAATTCATCTATAATAGGTCCAATTCTTGCATTCCTAACAGTTACTGCATTCACCAGTTGCATATCTTGAATAAACCGTAGTGACCCATTCTTCTTAGGTATTGTAAACCATCGACTAGAATACGGCACAAACGAGGGTTCCAATATTTTCATCTTTATCTTTCCTTTTAATAGTTCCACCAATTTAGGTAAATGTGCCCTCGGTACTAAAATCGGTCTTAGATTCCAAGGTACATGTGGTACAGTGAAGATAACCATAGGTGTTATAATATTTGGATCCACACACCCAATTTCATGAGATTCGAAGGCAAACGATCTACCTTGTTTAGCCAACATCTTTTTGAAGCAAGTAATTTCCTCCAGCAATAAAGAACCATCAGAACCAATCTTCAATTCTTCAAAAGTCTCTTTAGTAAACTGATGTCCAATACTCATTGGATCTCTTAAACTTGCTTCTTTTCATGCTTCTCCTATTTGTTCCTTAGAATCTTCTGGTAATGGTCCGGCAATAGGCTTTACCTTCTTATCTGCCGTTTTATATCTCGTCTCTACAGTGACTTCTGGTGCTTGAAAAGATTCAAGTATGGTATAAACCTCTCTTGAATGAATCTCAACAATCTTATCATTATCCCCTAACCCAATAGATGTAATCAATTCCAATGAATCTTCCAGTCCATTTTCTTCATAAACACCTAAAATCCTCTCATCATCTTGCAATGTACCTAACATGTGTAATTGTCCTTCAATATCATATAATCTTTTTTTTAATTTTCTTTTAAAATCATCAACTTTCTTATACATAATATTTCCATTCTCCAGTATACCAATAAAACTCGCATCAAAGGTACCTTCATCTCGCAAGAGTACCTCCTTTTTTGTACCTCCATAATCTCGCTTTACAGTAGTACCTCCCCAAAATCCTTAAATCCTTCAACAATCTTTGGCAATGGTTTCTCCCTCAACCTATCTCGATTCCGTTCATGGTTAGGAGGTACTGTTAGAAATTGTATAGCTTTCCTCCCATCTTCGCTCCGTATCCTTGCATAAGCAGAACCATCGTCAAGTACTTTTATTTCCATCCATGTTGCCATAATATAAGGTTGTCCTAAAATCAACGGATAAGACGTTGTATCTTGAACAAAGAAATGTTGCTCCGTCGCAACATCCTCAATCCGAATTTTGACATCTGGACAAGCTCCATATAATTTGCTCCGTGTGTTATTAGTTGCTCGAATTGCCCATCCATGTTCCATATCAATTGGCCATTTTTGCTTCTTATAAAGATCTTTAGACATGAGATTTATTTCAGAACCATGGTCGACTAAAGCAACAATTGGTTCTTCTATATCTCCTACTTTCACTAATACCTCAGTAGTTGCCCTTGCACAATGCTTTTGAGTATAATGGCTCAAAGTTTTCATTTCCTTATCACTATAATCTTCGAAACGTACTCATTGATTATACCCATTCTTTTCATTTGTTAGTTGCTTGTAACCAATATCAACCTCTTCTTCTTCTTTATATATTCTTGCATCAATAGCATGACTCATTCCAGTTTTGTCCATTAATTGCCTCTTTCGCTAAATGCTATCAATGATAACATCATGAAACTCTTTCTTTGCAATTCCCAAAACTTCTTTCAATGTGAATTCCATCTTAGCATTTAATATACGTTCTTCCAACACCTCTTTCAAATCTGTTGCTGCTTCAATGTCAGAAAGTAGTTTATAAGCAATTGATTTGCCCTTATCTTTTGTCTCCTTTGTTTTTTCTCCCAATGATGCTGAGGTATCCTTTACAGGCAATTTTTGTGAAGCTGCCTCTCGAGCCTTGTCTCCTCGAGTTTGCCTCTTAAAAGAATTTCCTTCTCTCGTATCATCAAAATTTCCTCGTCTTTTTTCTTCCATCAAAGCTTCATGTTGGCTCTTAGCAATATATGCATGAACTGAAAGAGATTCAATAGGATCCTCCCAACCTGTTCTACCTCATATTGTAGCTGCAGTTCTCAATAGCGCTTCTCGAGGTAATTTCTCTTCTTGCATTGTAGAAACGACAGAAGCCCAAAACTCACTAGTTTCCGTACTTCCACCAATTTCATCATCTACTCTAGCACCATAACTTGCACTTTCTCGTGCTACTGTTTCATGCTCTTTTAAGTAATCTTGAACCAATGCTCTCATTTCTCCCTTGCCAAAATTGGTTTGAAGAAGATCCTCTCTATTTTTCAATGCTATCTTCTCATCTTTCCAGCAAATAATTCCTTGCCGTATCATATTATTAAATTCATTGTAATTTTTCCTAGTGTGTGAAGCGTCATCACACCAAATGCATCTTTGTACATATCCTTATTTTGAAACATTCTTCGAATTGTTTGTAGAAGTATTCTCTTTAAGTCTTACTAATTTGATTTGAAGATCTCGCATTCCTCGTATAATTTCTTCCATCTCCATATCTGCTTTCTTTGATAAGGATGTCAAAGGTTGAATTGTAGGCATTGTTGGTGGTGTTGTACGTACTGGAGCTTTGGGTGCTTGTACTGTTTTCAGAATATTGCTCCTATCCTTCCTCCTTTCTCTTTTTGTAAGCAACCCCACCGCATCTTCAAAGTTTTTCGACTTTGTTGTCAATCCTTCATCTTCTTCTTTGTCTTCAAGAAGGAGTTCTAATTTCCCTTGCAATTTTCCATCAGCAGCTTGAAGAAATAGATCAACTTTGTTCAGCTCCAATCTCAATTTTTCTACTTTTGATAATTGAGAGTATTGCCTCTCAAATTTCCTTAGTAGCTTTGTTGCTTGCAAATTCTTATTGGGCCGTTCAATCCATTCTAGAAACAGCTTTTTAGTAACGCGATCAGCATCTTCTAAGAAATATTCGTCTTTCAATGCATGTGAAAAAATCTCCCATGAATTCCCATAACGATCTGTAATCGATGTAATATGGTCTTTTATCTCCGGTATTGTAGCAAGTCCAAATAGTTCAACCATTTTCTTCTCAGAAACCCGATTTAATTCCATTTCACGAACATAACATCTTAAATACCTTGAAATATTCCTCTCATCAAATTGATCAATTTTATTGACCACTGCTTGCAATGCTTTAGTTGCCAAAGCTTCTTTTCGATCATTGCTTTGCTGTTGCTGCATTGATAATGAGAGGGCTTGAAACATACTAGCAATAGACGGATCCATGTGCATACCTTGTCCTTTAGAAGAATCTCCACCAGAAACTCCTCCCAAAAATCCTTCAAAATTTTTATTTTCGTTTTTCATAAAATAAAGATAAAATCAACCAAAATTCAATACCTTCAACTTCAAGCTTTCACATTGGATTCACCACTTTTATCGTATTACATGCTTTTTTGCTCGAGAATGCGTCGGACGTCTGGCTGTAGAAGGTAGTATGGAGATTCGCCAATAATCAAGCAGTCTATCAATTTTTGACTGTTGGAATATAAACGACTGCAAGAATACACCATAAATCTATATGGATGCCCTTCGACTGCTCACCGAAGTCCTTTTTGTCCCAGCCGGTAGGTCTCTAGACATTACAGAGAACCCCGAACAACCCAAACTGCTAATCTTCGATACCGCTTTATACTCACGATCTTGTATCCACTGACTGTCTCGTTAGATTAATCCAATAAATTTCATTCACTCCGCATACTCAATCCTATAGACACCCTTTTAATTCTTCATCACAGACGTAACTCGATTTCACAAAACAGTCAAGAGTAATCAAATCCACTTCATTAAAAATCTCGATTCACCATTACAACACTGACTTCAGCAACGATTGCCTCAGTCTTCCCAAAACCCTATGAAGAAAAAAAAACCCAATTCTCTGTCTTCTTTCCCCGCCCGAAGCATGAAGCTAGCTCTCTGCTTCTTCAAAAAACTCCCCAAAAATTTATATTCCTCCTTAACCTAATCCTCTGAATTTCTTCAATCTTCCGTCTTGGATCTGGAATTGGCTCTCGCCGTCAAAGCTTCTCCGCCATTTTTACCTTTAAGAGATCCTTTTATCGAAAACAACATTTTATGAAATGGCACAGAGAACGGGACAGCCTGAAACAGAATCGAAACCCCGTAATCGGGACTACATTGAGTCGCCCGACCAATTCAAGTCTCATATTGGCTAAGAGTCCAGTAGTAAGACCCGGATGTCCCCGTAATTGGATCAAATTGGTCCTTCACGTCAAATTGGCTGAGGCCCGTAGTAAGACCTGAATTTTCCCGTAATTAGATTGCATTGGGTTGCCCGGCCAATTCAGGTCTCATATTGGGTAAGAGGACCCGGATTGGATTCTTGAAATTGGATCCAATTGGCTCTTCGAACCAGGCTCACCCGTTGTGTGAATTGGTCCTTTCTCTTCCTGCTGACTTCCGTTATTGGAATCGAATGGAGCATTTCAGTATGCTCCGGCTGAGTGTAACGGGGTGAATGAACCTGGCCACTCAGTATTTACACTGGAGTTGGTCGTTGCTTCCAATATTCGAGGTAACTGAATATTAATAAAAGTCCCCTTTCTTTATGTTTTCACGGTATACTCGTGTTACAACACGACAATGGCGGAGCCAATTCCGGATCCAAGACGGAAGATTGAAGAAATTTAGAGGCTAGGGTTTGAGAGGGGAAAAAAAAACATTTAGAAATGGTTAGGGTGGAGGAGAGGATTCAGAGATTCGAAAATTAGGGAGGTTAAGAAAAAGAGAAGATACAAGGTTTTTAGATAGGGATCAGAAAAGGGACTTCTGGCGATCAATGCTGAAAGGTCGATGTGTTGTACTAGTAAATCGGGGTCTTAATGAAGTGGGTGTGATTACTCTTGACTATTTTGTAAAATCGAAGTTATGTCTGTGATTGAAGAATTATAAAGGCGTCTATAGGATTGAATATGCGGAGTGAATAAAATTTTTTGAGTTAATCTAACAAGACAGTCAGTGGATACAAGGTCGTGAGTATAAAGGGGTATCGAAGATTAGCAGATTGGGTTGTTCGGGGTTCTCTGTAACATCTAGAGACCTACCGGCTGGGGCAAAAAGGATTTTGATAAGCAGTCGAAGGACATCCATATAGATTTACAGTATATTCTTGTAATCGTCTATATTCCAACACTCAAAAACTGATAGACTGCTTGAATATTAGCGAATCTCCATACTACCTCCTATAGCCAGACGCCCGGTGTGTTCTCGAGCAAAAAAGCACGTAATATGACATAAGTGGTGAACCCGACGTGAAAGATTGAGGTAGAAGGTATTAGATTTCGTTTGATTTTATTTTTATTTACATGGAGAACGAAAATAAAAATTTTGAAGGAACTTTGGGAGGAATTTCTGGTGGGGGTTCTTCTAAAGTACAAGGTATGCACATGGATCCGTCTATTGCTAGTATGTTTCAAGCCTTCTCATTATCAATGCAGCAACAGCAATGCAATGATCGAAAAGAAACTTTGGCAACCAAAGCATTGCAAGCAGTGGTCAATAAAATTGATCAATTTGATGGAAAGAATATTTTAAGGTATTTAAGATGTTATGTTCGTGAAATGGAATTAAATTGAGTTTCAGAGAAGAAAATGGTTGAACTATTTGGACTTGCCATGATACCGGAGATAAGAGACCATATGACATCGATTACAGATCGTTATGGGAATTCATGGGAGATTTTTTCACATGCATTGAAAGACGAATATTTCTTGGAAGATGCTGATCGCGCTACTAAAAAGCTGTTTTTAGAATGGATTGAATGGCCCAATAAGAATTTGCAAGCAACAGAGCTACTAAGGAAATTTGAGAGGCAATACTCTCAATTATCAAAGGTAGAAAAATTGAGATTGGAGCTGAACAAAGTTGATCTATTTCTTCAAGCTGCTGATGGAAAATTGCAAGGGAAATTAGAACTCCTTCTTGAAGACAAAGAAGAAGATGAAGGATTGACAACAAAGTCGAAAAACTTTGAAGATGCGGTGGGGTTGCTTACAAAAAGAGAAAGGAGGAAGGATAGGAGCAATATTCTGAAAACAGTACAAGCACCCAAAGCTCCAGTACGTACAACACCACCAACAATGCCTACAATTCAACCTTTGACATCCTTATCAAAGAAAGCAGATATGGAGATGGAAGAAATTATACGAGGAATGCGAGATCTTCAAATCAAATTGGCAAGACTTAAAGAGAATACTTCTACAAACAATTCAAAGAATGTTTCAAAATAAGGATATGTACAAAGATGCATTTGGTGTGATGACGCTTCACACACTAGGAAAAATTGCAATGAATTTAATAATATGATACGGCAGGGAATTATTTGCTGGAAAGATGGGAAGATAGCATTGAAAAATAGAGAGGATCTTCTTCAAACCAATTTTGGCAAGGGAGAAATGAGAGCATTGGTTCAAGATTACTTAAAAGAGCATGAAACAGTAGCACGAGAAAGTGCAAGTTATGGTGCTAGAGTAGATGATGAAATTGGTGGAAGTACGGAAACTAGTGAGTTTTGGGCTTCTGCCGTTTCTACAATGCAAGAAGAGAAATTACCTCGAGAAGCGCTATTGAGAACTGCAGCTACAATACGAGGTAGAACAGGTTGGGAGGATCCTGTTGAGTCTCTTTTAGTTCATGCATATATTGCTAAGAGCCAACATGAAGCTTTGATGGAAGAAAAAAGACGAGGAAATTTTGATGATACTAGAGAAGGAACTTCTTCTAAGAGGCAAACTCGAGGAGACAAGGCTCGGAAGCAGCTTCACAAGAATTGCCTGTAAAGGATACCTCAACATCATTGGGAGAAAAAACAAAGGAGACAAAAGATAAGGACAAATCAATTGCTTATAAGCTACTTTCTGACATTGAAGCGGCAACAAATTTGAAAGGGGTGTTGGAAGAACGTATATTAAATGCTAAGGTGGAATTCACATTGAAAGAAGTTTTGGAAATTGCAAAGAAGGAGTTTCATGATATTATCATTGATAGCATTAAGCGAAAGAGGTAATTAATGGGCAAAACTGGAATGAGTCATGCTATTGATGCAAGAATATATAAAGATGAAGTAGAGGTTGATATTGGTTACAAGCAACCAACAAATGAAAAGAATGGGTATAATCAACGAGTACGTTTTGAAGATTATAGTGATAAGGAAATGAAAACTTTGAGCCATTATAATTGAAAGCATTGGGCAAGGGCAACTACAGAGGTATTGGTGAAAGTAGGAGATATAGAAGAACCAATTGTTGCTTTAGTCGACCATGGTTCTGAAATAAATCTCATGTCTAAAGATCTTTATAAGAAGTAAAAATGGCCAATTGATATGGAACATGGATGGACAATTCGAGCAACTAATAACACACGGGGCAAATTATATGGAGCTTGTCCAGATGTCAAAATTCGGATTGGGGACGTTGTGACGGAGTAACATTTCTTTATTCAAGATACAACGTCTTATCCATTGATTTTAGGACAACTTTATATTACGGCAACAGGAATGGAAACAAAAGTACTTGACGATGGTTCTGCTTATGCAAAGGTACATAGAGAAGATGAGGGAAAAGCTGTACAATTTCTAACAATACCTCCTAATCATGAATGGAATCGAGATAGGTTGAGGGAGAAACCATTGCCAAAGATTGTTGAAGGATTTAAGGATTTTGGGGAGGTACCACTGTAAAGCGAGATTATGGAGGTACAAAAGAGGAGGTACTCTCGCGAGATGAAGGTGCCTTTGATACGAGTTTTATTGGTATTTTGGAGAATGGAAATATTATGTATAAGAAAGTTGATGATTTTAAAAGAAAAGAAAGAAAAAGATTATATAATATTGAAGGAGAATTATGCAAGTTAGGTACGCAGCAAGAAGACGAAAGTGATTTGGATAATGAAGGTGACGAAGATGAACTGGACAAAGATGTAGAGAATATATTATAAATCAAACAGCAATTGGGTAAATTGGTGCATACCGGAGGATGCACAGGTTCAGAGGGGGTGGATGTCGTGTTGTTATACGAGTATACCATGAAAATATAAAGAAAGGGGACTTTTATTAATGTTCAGTTACCTCGAATATTGGGAGCAACGACCGATTCCAGTGCCAATATTCAGGGGCCAGTTCAGACACCCCATCACAGTCGGTCTAGACATACTTATCAAAAACGAAATGCTCCATTTTAGTCCAATAGTAGGAGTCAACAGAATCGAAAAAACTAAATTGATGAATGAGCGAGCCTAACACAAAGGACCAATTTGACCCAATTATGGGAACATCCAGGTCTTACTACGGGCCTCTTAGCCAATATGAGACCTGATTTGGTCGGTGATTCAATGTGGTCCCGATTACGAGGGTTTTGATTCCGTTTCAGATTGTCCTGTTTTCTGTGCCATTTCAAGGAACATTGTTTCTGGAAAAAGAACCTTTTAAAAGGCAAAAAATGGAGGAGAAAGCTCTGACGGCGGATCCAATTTCAAATCCAAGACAGAAGATTGAAGAAATTTGAAGGCTAGGGTTTGAGAAGGAAAAAAAAACATTCAGAAATGGTTAGGGTGGAGGAGAGGATTCAAAGATTCGAGAATTAGTTAGGTTAAGAAAAAAAGAAGATACAAGGTTTTTGGATAGGGGTCAGAAAAGGAACTTCTAGCGATCAATGCTAAAAGGTCGATGTGTTGTACTGGTGAATCGGAGTTTTAATGAAGTGGGTGTGATTACTCTTGACTGTGTGTGAAATCAAAGTTACGTCTGTGATTGAAGAATTAAAAGGGTGTTTATAGGATTGAGTATGCGGAGTGAATGAAAATTTTTGGGTTAATCTAACAAGACAGTCAATAGATACAAGGTCATGAGTATAAAGCGGTATCAAAGATTAACAGATTGAGTTATTTGTGGTTCTCTGTAATGTCTAGAGACCTACCGGCTCGGACAAAAAGGATTTCGGCGAGCAGTCGAACGACATCCGTATAGATTCATGATATATTCTTCTAATCGTCTATATTCTAATAGTCAAAAACTGATAGACTGCTTGAATATTAGCGAATCTCCATACTACCTCCTACAACCAGACGCCCAATGCATTCTTAAGCAAGAAAGCATGTAATACGACACCGTTGAGGTAAATCTCTATGACTGACCAATATTGACCAAATCACTCTCAAATTTCGTTACTGCTTCCTTCAAAATAACAATTTCTGCCTCTAGCTCATCCGTATTGTTTCGATATTGGTCACCCAATTGTTTCTTTTCAAGCTCCAATGCCTCCTTTTTCTCGTGTTCCATCTTCAACTGAGCGTTGATCTTTTCCTATTCCAATCTATATGATTTGCGAGTTTGTAGTAATTCTTGCCTTTGATTTTCTAGGATATGTTGAATCCTCTGTTTCTCTTTCGATCAGTTTTCCACTTTTTCATCCAATTCACACTTCACTCATATCTTGGATTCCGATTCTACCTTGATGACTTGTTCTTGTTCCCTAATTTTGTAATTTTATTCCAATATTATTTTCTTGCTCGCTTCTACTTGCCTTTTTAAGCTACCTCCATCTTCGAGCTTATTCACCATAAGTTGCAGCTGGGAAATTTGACCCAATATAACTTCCTTAAGATTCCACCCTTCCGTTATACCCCGTTGAAATCCTAATTGGTTGCTTTTTCTTGGAACTGGTATTGGTGTCGTTATCTCTATTGTCGGTTGAATTGGAACTCGCTCTGGTGTAGATATTGGTCTTGCTTCCCATTTTACCACTCTGCTGGATTCTCTCACTTCATATACCATTATCCCTAGACTAACTGTTCCCGTTTGTAAACTTGGAACTACTGGTTGAGATTCTTATTTCAATGTATACTCAATCAGTGAGTTTATATAATTGAAACATAATAGTGAAGCAAACTTTCCCATCTTCTACTTAGCTCCCATGTCTGCATATATCCTTGTGGCTACATAAGCTATCCAATTGAATACCATGCCTTCTAGTGTTCCTATTGTAGAAAACAGCAATCACTTCGCCATGTAGGTGATATGCCGATTCAATGCTAGCCGCTTCTGAACGAATCACATCTATTCCATAAGTTTGGCCGTAAGTACCTCATGTACCTTCCATCCTTGATTTTGCTCGAGAGACAACATCCCTCCTTTGAAGTAGCTTCTTGGCCTGAAATCATTTGATGCATCTCCTCCCACCTCAAGCTCTCCGGTTGGAAAATACAAAACCTTGTGTAAGATATTCTCATCTATCCCAATCAGGACTCCTCTTACCACACTCGAACCATCCTCTGGATCATAATTTTCTATATATTCCGCCATTCAATCTACATCAATTAGTGATAGTTTATCCGATCCTCACAAAAACGTAAATAACTATGCATTTTTAAAATCTTTTTACCTTTTCAATGACCAACATATATCTAACTTCATCGGTTCTATGTTGGTGATAACTACAATAGACAACGATTCCAGATCGTACTTAGACCTCACATTACGGCGACTTTCCGATCATTTTGGTACTCTCTTCACTCTTTCCATCAACATTGTGAAAATCAAACTCTCAATACTTCCTTGCGTTAACACTATTACTGATTACTGTCGTAAAGCTTATAGTTCAAAGCACAATGTCTGAAATTTGTAATAATGAAACTTTCTATGAGTGCCCCGCTCCTAACTGCTTATTCAAGGTCCGAATCAAGAACATCTAATCTAGTGTACCTTAATCTCATATCTAATCAAGAATGTCTAAGTTCCTGATTAGTCAGTTTCAGTACCCAAAACTAACCATCAATTCTTTCCTAACTATCACAACCTTTTCAATCCTGTCAGTAATCATTATTACGGAGACTCTCTCCCTCCACTGAGTAAACTCATCTCAAGTTTACGTATAATATAGACGTAACCGGTTTCTATTAACACGTGTTGTGAAGTGGGTTCCTAGAAAATCTTCCAATTAAACGGAACTATTAGAGAAACCTTCCACCACCCGATATGGTCCATGCCATCATACTTGAAATTTACCGGAAAAGTTGTTAAAGCGGCTATCATAAAGTAGTACCAGATCATTGGGCATAAAATATTTTGGCTGTAACTTAGTGTCGTAATAACTCTTTTTGTGATGCTATGTAGCTTCCATGATCAAGAGAGCCGTAGCCCTAGCTTCATCCAATTTCTCCAATTGGACTAACTTATATTGAAGAGAGTCTCTGTCTCCCAGACGTTCATCCAACGAAATTCGTAAAATTTGGACTTCCAATTCAATTGGTAGAATTGCCTCCTGACCATATACCAATTGAAATGGGATAGAATTGATAGTTACTTTATACGCACTATGGTATGTCCATAAAGCTGCAAATAATTTAGTGTCCCAATCGGTTTCCATTCTTGAAATAGTCTTTGTTAAGATCTTACATAGGATATCGTTTGTCTTTTCGGTCTGCCTATTGGCTTGTGGATGATAAGGTGTAGTTTTGCAGTGTTTGATCTCATATTTTGTTGTTAATGCTTCAATTGTGGCATTAAGAAAATGTGTGCCGCGATCACTAACCAATTCTTTCGGATAGCTAAAATAAGTAATAATGTTCTACTGTTCCCTATGGAATTGTACCATAATCATTCCTTCCCAGATAACTTTTTGATGCGTCATTCCAATTTATCATTTGATAACCTCCTTGAGATGGAATCATTGTGGCTCCAACTGTTAAGTTCTGATCATAGTGACATTCCTCCCATACTTTTACTCGCTCAAAAGATGATGCGATGGTAGCTGATTGGGCCTCCTTTACAAACATCTTCAATTCTGGTAGGTGTAGTCCATTAACCAATATGGACAACACAAACGATTCCAGCATTTGGTTATTTGGCCATTTTCAAAGTATATTTGTTACACGACCATAATATGACTGTACCGCTTTTCCTAGTACCATTCTGCTATTCATTAATTTTTCTCTAAGACGTTCTTCAAAACCAATTGGTCAAAAATGGACTAAAATGAATTTTTCAATGCCTCCCAATTGATACATTGTTCCACAGGTTGGCAGTTATACCACTCAAACACTGTGTCTTTCAATGTCACTGGTAGCCATCTCAGCCAAATGTCTTCTGTTCTTCCATTATTGGCTACACATGCCATTAAGAATTGAGACAAATGTTGATCTGGATCCACATCTGGCAAATCCCAAAAAGTAGGTAATGGTACAACGCTAGTCGTTTGATCGTCCACTACATCCATTTGAACTGCAATCGAAACTGCTGGTCCTCCGGACGTCATTAAAGATGCCGATGTTTTGCTCAATTCCTTATTAAAATAAAAACTGTCTCCTGTAAAAGTCTTTTTTGGACTTCTAGGCCTTTCTGATTGACTATTATTATCTCCAAATAATTTTATTGGTTGAATATGAGGTAAAAACGATAGATTTTGATATACTCTAAATTGGTCTTTATTGGCAAGTGATTTATGCCGATCTTCAAAACCAATCTTGTTAGGATCGGACATATTTTCAATTGAGAAAATACCTAGTAGGGTACGTAATTCCTCAGTGCCTTCCTCATTTTCCATTAACGGCTTCGAGAGGTATGCTGGACTATTAGCAGCGCTCCCCAAGAGTGCTCTTGGTAATTTTTTTAATGATATGTACTTCTGAAATATTAGAGGTTGATCGTCTTTTGGATACGATCAAATATGCCGACAAGCATGCAACCACGGCTTAATCCAACTTTGTCGATGCTTCTTTTTTAATTTACGATCTCACTCATTACGCAACAAATTTTTTGCTTGCAATCGCTGTGTTCTTTTCTTTGATTGCTTTATTCTCTTTGTTGTTAAATTCTCATTCTTAAATACCATACTCTTTCATTATTTCTACTGTGTTTGCTTCCTAATCTTCTTTACTGCTTCGACAGTTAATTCTTAACACTCAATAATGTTGTCAATCCCTAGCAGTAGCGCCAAAATGTGGTTGTCATTTTACTTATTCCGAAAGAAACCTCCCAAAATAAACCTGTATAGGAGAATTCGAACACAAGAAAAGACTATGTATATGAGCTCCAATTGTTAGGGTCACGTAATTGACCGCTACTGCTGAATGCTTACCATACCGAAGAACACTTAACTTTTCCTCTTACTGTCCACTCTCTCATATCAATACAATAACATCCACGATAATGATTTCAGTACCCTATATAATTCACGAACACACAAGCATATTCCAAACTCTAGAACGAACAACTTTCAATGCACAGAATCTGATCAAGATAATTTCTTCGATTACAATTCTTCTCTACTGAACTTATAACCTTGCGATAAATAATGACTGGAAACTTTGATATGTCCTCAATCTTTCACAACAATTGATAAATAGTGATCCATAAACAACTTCATAAATCAAACATTAATTCATTAAATCGATTCTTTTCACTAGAATCAATACTAACACAAAAAAAATAAGAAAACTAAGAAGAAGAGATAGCACCAAGCAAATGAATTCCTATAACTCTTCTCTTCTTGATCTTTACGTCTTTTATGTGCCATCATTTCTTCTTTAAAGGTATATCTAGCTCTAGATAACATATCCACCTCTAAGTTTTCTTTACCAATAATATACTAAAACAAGATTCAATGTTCTTATGTAAGTTATCCATCTTAACATAGCAATGTTTGGAGTAGTATAGTTAATTATCATTCCAAGTAATGGCAAACAATCTATTTTCAAACCATATATGCTTCAATGAAATAGTTCTTCTCATCCTTTAGAGTGGTGAGTGCCCTCCAAAACTCCCTTTTTAACTCAAGGATAAGTCATTTGCTGCTTTGTAAGAACCATGGTCTCAAATATTTTTCCTTCTACATCATCTTGTCCAATAGCCCATCCAATTGCTATGGAGCTTGTATCCATTGTTATAACCACTTATCTTCTACATTAATAATCTACTTCTCTAAGTAAAGGTAGTGAGTTCAACATCTTTTTCAAATTTTTCATAGCTTCCTCTTGTTCTTCTTTCCAAACAAATCTCTTATCCTTCCTCAATAACTTGTATAGTGGTTCAAAGATATGGACAAAGTGAGGCACTCAAATGTAATAGAATACACATGCTCCTAAAAATCTTCTAGCTTCTGTAATATTTTTATAAGCCATTATCTTAGATATAGCATCAATTTTATCAGGGTTTGATTTCCTATCATACTTGCCATACATATGTTCTACCACTAGAATCTCATCAACTCCAAAGTTTGATTTTTTTCAAAGATAACGTGAGATTAATTGACTCCAATTTCTCCAATATCCGAGCCACATCTTCAATATGCCTCTTGACAAACTTTTTACAACCTTCAACCTCTACAGTTTCATCTTTGTTTTTTTTTTATTTTTTTTATAGGTAAATCAACTAAAAATAGAATAGTTTTTTCAAGTAAAAATTCTTTTAATATTTGGTTCATAGCATTTTACATATGAGCCATTGAGTTGGTTGCACTTTGAGGTAAGGTACACATCCTTATTAAACTCAAAGGAGTCTTCATCGTAGTTAAATCTCTACTTTCTTTAGCCAATTGAAATTGGTCATATCTAGAATATAAGTCTCCAATAGAATAGATGGCATGACTTGTAAATTACTCAGCTACTTCATCTACTATTGGACTTGATCCTATGTTTCAAATAGTTATTCTATTTGTAGGTTACATATCTTAAATAAATCTTAATGTCTCTGACTTCTTGAATATTGTAAACCATCTATTAGGATAGGAAGCAATTGGAGGTTCCAAAATATCCACCTTCACCTTCTCTTTTAATAATTATATCGATTTCGGAAGTAAAGCTCTAAATACAAATATAGACTTTAAATCCCATAGAATATATGGTACAATAAAGATTACCATAGATACTACAATACTAGGGTCTACACATCCAATTTCATCAAGAATTAAGGCAAATTCTTTATCATGCCTAATAAGCATTTCTTGGAATATATTTTTCTCCATTGATGTCTAGAAATCATCCCCTCTAATTTTCAACTTAGCTAATGATTTTTGAGTAAATTGATGTCTAATTCCACGTCTTTCTCTTAGACTTGCCTCTTTAACTGCTTCCTTGATATGCTTCATAGTATCAACTGGTAACTGGATAGCTACAGGTTTTACCTTTCTTGCCACAATTTTATATTTAGTTTGTACTCTAGCTTCATATTTTAAGCCATAGCTTATAGCAAGTCTATCATTTGCTACTATATTTTTTAACTCATTATAAATCTCTCTTGAATATATTTCTACTATAGCATTTTCATCTATACTTATAGCTAAATTCTCCAAAATCTTTATCAAATCATCTTTTAAACCTATTTCTTCTATTATTCTAACTATAGCTTCATCACTTGAAATTAAATCCACTCTTTTTAAGTTTTTTTTTTTATTTCTTCACTCTTTTTCTATTTACAAAATCTAAATCCTTAATCTTTTGAATACTCACAAATCTATTATTAATCAAGTTAAAAGATTCAAAGTTCATATTATCTATACTAAGATTTATAGATGATTTATTTGCACCCATGTGTCTCCATTCTATAATGGTGCTTTCTAAAAATCTACAAAGTTGTTTCCTTGCTCCAAAAGCATCCTTCTTAATTATTCTTTGTGCTTCTCGTGAATAGGTTTCATAGTAATAAATTGCATAGCTTTTCTTCCATTCCAACTATAAATCCTGACATAATGTAAACCATCATCCAAGAGTCTAGTTTCCATTCTAGCAGCTTTAATATAGGATTGACTAAGTATTATCAGATATGTAGCAGAGTTTTGTACAAAGAAATTTTGTTCCACTTCTACATTTTTAATCTTAGTCTTTACAGTTAGACAAGTTCCATATAAATCACCTTGTTGGTTGTTTGTAGCTCTTATTATCCAACCATGATTGATATCAATTGGCCACTTATTCTTCTTATATATCCGCCTTGACATGATATTGATTTTAGATCCATAATCAACTAAGGCCAAAATCAGATCTTTAAAATCGTCCAACCTCATATATGTCTCTGTAATAATTCTAGCTCAATAAAAAATTGAATAGCTATTACTTTCTATTCCATCATTATCACATTTAGGATAAATATTTATACATGTTTCTTCTATATTCTTCTTTATCTCAATAACTGTCACAAATGCATACTTCATTTGATGCTTGTAGAATATGTAAATAAATTTTGTGGTAAGTTACTGGTTGGTTATTGATAACCTTAAGAATTAGACTTATGGTTATGCAGTTTAGTTGGTAACAGTAGGTTGTTAGTGGAACAAATAGTTAAAAATTCAAAGATTTATAACCTTTGGAATCTACTGGCCGATGGTCCATCTTTTGGTAGGATAAAGAGGTTGAGAAAAGGGAGATCGGGCCAGACTGTGAGAGTTGTAAGCTAGGGTAAGCTTAGTGCTACCTCTTTGTTTTCTTTACTTTTATTATTTGCTTATGAAGAATTGTGATTGAAAGAAGTATTATTGAAATTGTGATTAGAATATTATAGAATATGACTTTGGATTGACCGTTTTGGAGAAAATCTGTGACCTTGAGAATTGAGATTATCAAATTATATTGTGTTAAGTGAAGATATTAAATTATGTGAGATGAATTGAGAAATTGAATATAATAAATAAGTTGGAGATCAATAATTGAATATATATAAACTGCAAAGAGAGTAAGTGGAAGATGAACAGATAAGAATATGGAAGTATTATTGAATTGATATTCGTAGAATAGATTATGTGTTGAATTAAGATAGAATTAGTAAGCCTTGGTGTTTTGTAGTTTGATAATTGATTTTGAATAGCTAGAGTATAGTCAATTGTGACACTAATAGATTCAATTCATATAACTAGTCTTTCCCAGTATTCAAACCCACCTCTATTAGTTCAATTACTTTGATATATTGAAGCTTGAACACAATAAGAATAACAATACTCTTCTATAGTTTCTTCATATTTAATTAAAAGCCTCATTTCTCATATCAACCTTATTTCTAATTTTTAGCATTAAAAATTATATAAATACCTAGCTTATCTTTTCTTCCTCATCCATAGTTATCCGAGTATCTAATGCTTCCACTACAATAGCTTTAGCTGTCATTTGCCTCTTCCTCTTTATCACATTCATGATCAATTCATGGAAATCTTTTTTGGCTATACCTAGAGCCTTTCTTAGAGTGAATTAAATTTTTGCATCCAAGATCTTTTCCTCTAAAATACTCTTCATGTCTATGGATGACTTAATATCAAATTCAAGCTTGTAAGTAAGATTTTTATCTTTAAGTTTGTTTGTGTCATCTCCTTTCTTCTCTTTATTCTTCTCCCACCACTCTTTTGGTAATGGTGCACCACCAAGATGAGTAAAAGAAGACATCTTCTCTGATTTTTCTTCCTTAGAAGCTTCTTTTTTTTTTAAAGATCTTCTCTTGTTTTCAGGCTCAATAACATCTTCTTTATTAATATCTCTATCTCTTTTTTCTTCAACCATAGCATCATGTAGATCATCATTATATTTGTTTCTACATAAATATACTTTAATATTAATAGCATTAAGTGGATTATTCTATTTAGTTATTTTTTTAATAGCTTTAGCTCCTCTGATCATAACTTCTATAGTCAGTAAGGAACTAGTTTTAACTACTTTTTGTTTAATTGTAATAGAATAAGACTCAATTCTTTTTCCTTGTATGGCATTATTCTTTGATATTTTCTTCTCTATTAATTTTTTCATGCCACTCTTTTCAAAATTAGTCTTCAAAGGCTCACCTGATCATGTGAGTCTTATCCTACTATCTTTAAAATATACAATACCATCCTTGATTGCAGGCTTATAG
This sequence comes from Physcomitrium patens, assembly GCF_059467195.1. Classification (NCBI taxonomy): domain Eukaryota; kingdom Viridiplantae; phylum Streptophyta; class Bryopsida; order Funariales; family Funariaceae; genus Physcomitrium; species Physcomitrium patens. Next base: position 6,255,218 of record NC_143425.1, on the reverse strand, counting down.
CTGTCACATTCACCATGCTTATGGTTTGGATTATTATACCACATACATCTCTCTACAAACCCTTTTGAACCTTCAACTACCTTTGATGAACTTACTATTTGAAATTTCTTCAAGTGAGTTTTTTCCACCTTCAAATCTTGTATGCTCTAAATTAATTCTTCAAGAGTGTCATCTTTAACATTCTTTATTACTTTCTGAAGTAGCACTAGATTTTGAAATGTAGGCATTGGCTCTAATCTTGATATCAAACCATGAATCTTAATCTTTTACTGTTTAGCCAAAAGCTCCACTATCTCTTTTACAATCTTTTAATTATTTATAAAACCACTCTCAGATGTCTTGTCTACTAAATGAAAGAAAATCTTGTCTTTTAAGTATTTATTAGTTGCTTGCAAGAATAACCCATTTTTTTTTGCTTCCAATAGCTGCCTCTCTTACCGTGGCAATTGACCAAACTTAGTTTCAAATTTCTTGATTGATTCATTTGGAGCCATTTGATTCCTTGGCCTTTGTTGAATCCACTCCAAAAAAGTCACTTTGATCATTCTTTCTAAATCTTCCTCAAAAAATTCATCTTTTAAGAGTTCCTCAAATTTCTTCTATTATATAGCCTTTGTATGCAACTCTTGTACCTTCTCTCTGATTTTCGGTACCACTGCCAAATCAAAGGTGGTAATTATCTTCATTTTTGAAACTTGATGCACCTCCATTTCACCTATATAAATCTTGAGGAACTTAGTGATGTTCCTCTTATTTGATTCCTTGACCTTATCCACTATTACTTGTAAGGCCTTAATAGAGCTTCTAGCCTCTCCATGCACATGTTGCCTTTCTTCCATAAATTGAAAAAATATCCTGAATAAATCATGGGCACCAACTCCTTTTGATAATCCAAACCCTAGATTTTGATCCTATATTTCAACTTATTGAAAAATTAGTGTCTTAAGGCTCTGTCAGTGGAAATACCAATATGTCGGGATAGAAAGAATTTGTCTCAAGAAAGCATTGCACTCTTGGCTATCCGTAATTGCTCAATCAAGCTTCAAATTAAGGAAAGTCCTAAGTTTATATATAAAATTTCTTCTTTGGAGCAATTACACCAAATACAGAAGCTTCAAGTAACTAACAACATCCAAAATATCATAAAATCCTCTAAAACCTTGTATATCCTTATGTCAAAATTTTTTCAAATTTCAATACCTTATATCTCTTGATCCGACCATCCAAACTTATTCAAATTTTACATGAAGTACTGATGTATTCTTATCAACTCTCATAACAAATTTCAACTACAAATTCATTGTGGATCTTAAGATATCTTAAAAATCCTAATAGCTACTTTAAACCCTTTTCTTTATACCCCTGTGTGTAATTTTCTTTATATCTCACAAAATAAAAGCTCAAATGCCACGAAATTTATATGTATAGCTTTATAACACAAAATTTTTTATTTTCCAAAAATTTTGAGTCAAAAATTTGTCCAAAAATTTAAGTTATGGCTCCAATTATTACTATAAATAAAACTACTCACTTACAACCTTTGATTTGGAAACATTGCCTTCAATTCTTTATATCTCTTTTATATGAACTCCAAAAGTAATAATTCTTTCATAAAAAATGTAGGCCTTAAAATTGTCGTTCCAACTGCATCTTCCAATCTTCAAAAAATACTATACAATTCTTTGTATTCACAAAAGAGTAATAATATATCTTAAATTAATAACTTAACTTCAAATGACTATAACTTCTTCACCTTAACTCCAAATCTTTTAATTTTTGCATACAAATTGTAACTCAAATCCTAAACCTTATAATCTTGGTTTTTTTTATTTTTGAATGTCTCTTTTGAAGTTACTGGAACCCTTATTAAGGTCGTGGGTAGCCTCCTCAAAGTCCATTAGGCATAGTATTCAACCAATAGGAATGAAGTTTTCCATTCTTTGCCTTCATCCGACCATACCTTGCTTTCATTCTTTCCAATTAGCCTTGTTTTAATTTGGATTTTCTTTCTTAGGCTTCCACCTTCTTTTAAGGCTTCATACTAAATATTTAGGTCATATATATATATATATATATATATATATATACCAAAATCAAAATAAGTAAAAGAAACAAAGTAAGGTTTCTTATACCAACTCTTTTTAATTTAATCTACTAACCACTCTAACACACATTTAGATATATCAATATATAATATATTTTAACAAATTTTTACATATTGTAAGAATTTATAGTATGACAATATAAATATTCCAATCATAACATTCACATAGAAGAAAAATAGTTTTTTGTTGATTAAACCTAGATTTAAGATTCTTACAAAGTTTAGTTGAATCTTCTATTTTCAAATATTGATGTTGCAATGTTGGTATAAGTTGATAGCAAAGAAAGAGAAGCACTTTCTAACAGATAGCAAGAAGAATAGAAGGTGTATACTAAGAGATTCTTCAAATAAAATTACATATAAGAATTATTCTATAAATAAATTTAATTTTATCATTTTTGTTTATAATAGATAATTATTTCTTTTAGCAATCAATGATATGAATAAAAGAGCTTACAAATATTGGAATGTTATAGTGATAGTTAAAAATATAGTAGAGATAGTTGAAGATGTTGAAGCATTGTCAAGGACAAGAACTCGATAAAAAAATAATTCAGACAAGTGAGCCTTCACTCAAAGAAAGGTAACAAAATATAAATAAACAATTATGTATATTGAAAGAAAAATTGAAATGGCTATTGCCAAAAGACAAAGAAACTAGAGATCCTTAAAACTAGATTGGAAGCAAGAAAGGAGTTGATAAGAATGAAGAAGCCTTCACTCTTGTCTCTATATATACTATCTAACTAGGGGCTACGTGGCGACATTCTATAGGACCTCCAATATGTGTTGACTTTATAGAACACATGCCTTGACTTACAAGGCAAGTTTTTCTACGTATGGGCCACATAGTTAGCTTGATCTTCAAGCTAACAACATGTGTGGCACATAGCCAACTTGTTGACCACGTTTCTAATCCAAAAAGTCAATTAAAGATACTTATGAAGTCAAAGCAGCATCTATAAAGCTTCTAGGAAGCTTCCATATTAAATACTATAGAATTAACTTACTTTTATCTACTTTTACTTACTTCTATCTATTTTTATATGTAATTACTAGCTTACATGATTATTTCCGAGACATTATCCCCCCTTCAATGGACGAGTTCCACGAGGAGCGGTCATCATATGTTGAGGAAATCTATGATGTGACAAATTGTATTCGCCACATACTCTAATCTTTGTTCTCTTCGAAGATGATTGATAGGGCCTCTCAACCATCGGTAGTGTCCCATACCAAGGTAGGAAGACCACCCAGTTATTTGATCATTGTTGAGGCCTTCGTAACTTCCTTCGAATAGAATATTTGGAACACCATCAGGAGTTGTTCCTACCTTTAGCACAATCACCAAACATCGGGAGTCTCTTCTCAAATCGTGATACCAAACGTGTTGTATCTTGCCATCTATTTGAGGAAGAACATGTCGTTCTTGAAGATCTTCATCTCGATTGCGTCGTCTTGAAGGTTGTGACAATCATAATGTCTCATCCGGCAGGTCAGCAAATGAAGGCTCTTGAGTCAAATCCGCTGGTTGTTGGTTCTCCATCTCCTGAGCGTCACTACTGCAAAGAAGCTATGAACAAGAATTGAAAGTAGAATGTTATCTTGCCTAGATGTTGTTTCTTTTATAAAGAAGGTTTTCATCTTGATTTGGATGGATGTCGTCGATGAAAAACCTCCATCGCCTTTGCTGCATTTGCAAGATTCTATATTGGCTCCTATGTGCATTCACTAATACCATATCCGTGCCAATGGACAAGATATTCTAATTTATTTTGGTGCCGTCTTGAATCTAAGACTTCTTCTACTTCAAACTCTTCATTATTGTCCACTTCTATAGAAAGAGGTAGAGCTTGTCGTCTTCTTGGTATGTCCACTGTCTTGTATGGTTCAAGAAGAGACACGTGGAATACTGGATGGATTTTTATTGACTCCGGTTGATGTAAACGATATGCAATTAGATTGATTTGTGCAGAAATAGAAAATGGTCATAGCCCTCAATAGTCCAACTTGTCACAAGGACGAGTGGTCTTGATATTGTGATGAAGTAGTCATACCTTATCATCCAAGACGAATGATGGTTGTTTCTTTTGATAGACATCCGCATTGACCTTTTGTTGTTCTTGAGCCTCTTTTAACTGCGCCTTCATCGTTACATGTAGCTCTAATAAATGAATTGCTAAATCTTTCGCAGCAGGATTATCAACTTTTGAAAAGTCAAAAGTATCAAATCGTGGATGATAACCATAATTAGCAAAGAAAGGTGTTTGTTTTGTAGAAGAATGTACCGTGTTATTGTAAGCAAACTCTGCCAATGGCAAAAGAGTTGTCTAATCATCTTGTTGGTAATTAATGGTACATCTTAAATATTGCTCCAAAACTTGATTAATACGTTCCATTTGTCCATTAGTTTGAGGATGGAATGCCGAAGATAGTTTTATATCCACTTTAAGAATCTTGAAAAGAGTCCGCCAAAATCTTGATACAAATTGAGTTCCCCTATCTGATATAATATCCTTGGGTAATCCATGATAGCGATAGATATTGTCAAGAAAGAGTTTAGCTGTTTCTTCACTTGTGATAGATTTTGTACATGATACAAAATGTGCCATCTTGGTAAAACGATCTACTATTACGAATATAGAGTCATAAGAACCTGAGATTGGAAGATCCGTGATGAAGTCCATAGAAATAGAAGACCATGGTTGTTCTGGAATGGGTAATGGCTGAAGAAGTCCAAAAGGTCGATGACGAGGAGTTTTCGATCTTGAGCAAACATCACATGATTGTACAAAGTCTTTAACTGCCTTCCACATTTGAGGCCACCAAAAATCCCTAGATATCAGCTCCAAAGTCTTATTATATCCAAAATGTCCTGTTGCTGGGAAGTTGTGACGAGCTTGAAGAACACGTAAACATGCTTCTCTTTCTGGAACATATAGGCATCCTTCGAAATAGAATAGGTTGTTCTTGAATTCAAATTTAGAGGAATCATGAGATTTAGAAGAATTATTCTTGATATCATGAACAAGAGGGTTTAAAGACATACTTAACTGGACTTACTTAAGGAAACTTAAATCAACAGTCAATGTTGATTTTATTGCTCGAAGATGAAATTGCTTCGGCTTCAAGAGAACCATTTTTTGTTGCTCAAAAGCTGCATCTCCTTCTTTTGGTACAAGATAAGAATGTCTAGACAAGGCATTAGACAAACCTTATTATTTTTTTGGCCGATAAGTGATGATGAACTCGAATCATGATAAAGACATACTCCAACGAGCTTGGCGACGATTTAATATGCGTGTTGACATAAAATATTTGAGATTCTTGTGATCCGTATACACGGTGACTGGACTGGAAGTGCCTTCTAGATAATGATGCCATTCTTGAAAAGAATCCACAATTACAAGAAGTTCTTTGTCGTGGATCTCATAATTGATTTCTGCTGCTGAGAATTTTCTTGAATGAAAGGCTACTGGATGAAGTTTGTCATCTGTTCCCATTTGTGATAAAACTGCACCCAAAGCAAAGTCCGATGCATCTGTCTCCATAAAGAATGCTTTGGAAAAATCAATAGGATACAAGATTGGTGCAGAAACAAACGTTGTCTTCAAAGATTCAAAAGCAACTTCCGCTTCTTGATTCCATTGGAGTTTGTCTTTACAAGTCAAATGTGTAAGTGGAGCTGCAACTCGAGAGAAGTCTTTCATGAAGATCCGATAGTAGTTGGCAAATCCCAAAAAACATTGCACATCTCTTACCGTGTTTGGGATCTTCCAGTCTATGATAGTTTGAACTTTTTTAGGATCCATCATAAGTCCATCATTTGAAATAATGTAATCTAAGAAATCGACTTGAGTAGTGTGGAATACACACTTTTATATCTTGGCATAGAGTCCTACATCTCTTAATTTTTGTAACACATGACGAATATAAAGTCCATGTTCTTTAGGATTCTTACAATAGATCAAGATGTCGTCTAGACAACAGACCACAAAATCGTCCAAAAACTCTCAAAAAACATCATTCATTGGATGTTGAAAAGCTGCTGGTGCATTTGTAAGTCCAAAAGATATGACGTTGTATTCAAAATATCCATACCTAGTTTGAAACGTAGTCTTCCATTCATCTCCTTCTTTGATGCGTATTAGATTGTATGCTCCTCAAAGATCTATTTTTGTATAGATCTTAGCTTGATTCAGCTGATCAAGAAGTCTAGATATTAAAGATAGTGGATACTTGTTCTTGATGGTAATCTTGTTGAGTCCTCAATAATCAACATACATCCGCAATGATCCATCTTTTTTCTTCACAAATAGAATTGGAGCTCCTGTCGGAGATTTAGAATGGCATATGAAATTCTTGGCTAGATTTTTTTCAATATACTCCTTGAGTTCAGCCAATTCATTTTGTGATAAACTATAGATTGGTCCGAATGGCGATTGTGCTCCTTCTTGAAGGTCAATTGAGCAATCATAGGGACGATGTTCTGGGAGTGTATCCACATTCTTTTTTTCAAATACATCTTGAAATTCTTGATATTGGCTTGGAATGCCACTTGAAGTCTTTTCACTAGTAGAAACGGATGTGGCATAAATAATATATGGTGATTCTTTCAAAGCAGCATACAAGAAAGCTTTTGCACCTATAAATACGGGTTTAATTGAACTGGACTTATGACTCTCTACTGGATTAACTACACTATTAGTTATACTTTTAGAGAAAGTAAGAGTTCGGGAAATCCAATCTATTTGAGGATTATATTTTTTTAACCATGATAAACCTAAAATGACTAGATTAGAAGGAGATCTAATGATATTAAATACTACAAAACTATTATGACTATTGATTATTACTTCTATAAGAAGGGTTTCGTGAGTAATATCTCTAGAAGATAATGGACGACCATCTATGACTTCTACATGAATAGGTTTAGTTTTCTTTACTAAAAATATGTTATGTCTTTTAATAAATTCTTCATCTAAAAAAAATACTGAGGCTCCTGAATCTAACAAGGTAGAGACTTTGTAATATTTAGGTCCTAAAATAACATTTAATGTAAAACAAGGAGAGGGCTCTGAGGAGAGAATAGGATCTTTATTAGATGTTGTGTAAGGTTCCAGCTGCACGGTCCCTATTGTAGCTGGACATACTCATTTTCCAACATATTGTCTTCTTTCAGTGCCATACTCCTCATTTTGTGATTGCGTCATATCTTTGGACAATGTTGAGCAGTATGCTTTGGTTCTCCACAATATAAACATAATCCTTCTTGACGACGACGAGTCTTTTCATGCTTAGTAAGAGGTTTGAAACGTACTGCATCAATTTGCATATCTACTACTTCCGAATGTATGTGTTGAAGAGGTATTGGTGTTGCCATTGAATTATAGTAACGTTGAGGTCTACTTGTACGATTCTCAGATCGGAATTCAAAAAGGCGATTGTCGCACTTCACAGCAAAGTCAATTGTTTGACTCAATGTTTGAGGATCAGATAAGTTGAGCATTAATTTTTTTACCTCATATTGTAATCCGTAGAAAAATTGACTAATAAATGCAACATCATCCCACTTGATATCAGTTGCAAGTTGTTGAAATTGTGAAGCGTATAACGTTACTGATCGATTGCCTTGTCGTAAAATATGGATCTTATTGGTTGCAACACAAATTGCATCATGTTCTCCATACATGGATCAAAACTCTGCCAAAAAAGCCTCTAGATTATCCAATATTGGATCTCGTTGTTCAAAAAAAGATGAAAACTATGATAGTGCTGAACTTGAAAGAAGCGTACCAATGAATCTAAGTTGTGATCCTGGAGTTGGATAGCTTTGGGGTTGAAGTTCAATCACAAGTTGCACTTGATTGATGAATCCTCAAAACTTGGATTTGGTGCCATCAAACTTCTTGGGTAGGGCAATTCTTAGTTCTCTAATATTTGAAGGGCATTCCACCTTAGGAGAAAGGACATGGTTTGGTGCAGATGTTGAAGCAGCTCCAACCATTTCTATATCTTCACTTCCTGCCAATCTTGTTGCTCCTTGTGGTGATAAATTGAGTTGATGCATCGCAAGTATTAACTCTGTCAATTACTCTTGCATTTGTGCCATTGCACTCTTTATTTCAATAAGTTCTGCCATGATAACACTTAGAAGAGAGAAGATGTCTAATATCGCTCAAGACAAATAGAAGAGAGGACTTCAGAACAAAGAAAATACTAAGGACAATATCAATTTAGAAGAGGGTAATCCGCAACTTCTAATACGCTTATATCTTATCAAGAAAAAGGGGTAATCCACTCTTAATCAAGATTAGACAAAGCTCTGATATTATAGGTATACTCTTGTCAATCTGTCAAGGACAAGAACTCGATGAAAAAACAATTCAGACAAGTGAGCCTTCACTCAAAGAAAGGTAACAAAATATAAATAAACAAGTATGTATATTGAAAGAGAAACTGGAATGGCTATTGCCAAAAGACAAAGAAACTAGAGATCCTTGAAACTAGACTGGAAGTAAGAAAGGAGTTGACAAGAGTGAAGAAGCCTTCACTCTTGTCTTTATATATACTATCTAACTAGGGGCTACGTGGCGACGTTCTATAGGACCTCTAATATGTGTTGACTTTGTAGGATACATGCCTTGACTTATAAGGCAAGTTTTTCTATGTGTGGGCCACATAGTTAGCTTGATTTTTAAGCTAACAATATGTGTGGCACATGGCCAACTTGTTGACCACGTTTCTAATCCAAAAAGTCAATTAAAGACACCTATGAAGTCAAAGCAGCGTCTATGAAGCTTCTAGGAAGCTCTCATATTAAATACTATAGAATTAACTTATTTTTACCTACTTTTATTTATTTCTACCTATTTGTATATGTAATTACTAGCTTACATGATTATATCTATGACAAGCATTCATTATAAATAAATTTTTGAAAAAAATATAAGATCAAATAGGAAAGATCGAGTGAAATACACCTTGAAATGTAAAGTCAAATTAAATGATAAAACTTAAAATCAAAAATGTTGAAAATTTGAGATTTTTTTTTTCACAAAAAAAAAACAATGGTCTATAGAGATTTGTGGCAATAGTGGTAGATGGTAGTAGGACACAATAGTTTAGCAAGGTATATTAGTTAACAGTAGAATATGATAGTTTAGTGTCAAATAAGACACAACAACATTAAAGCATAGGAGTATGGTTTAGCAATAAAAATGTACAACAATAAGGTTTAGCACCAGCAATGTACAACAGTTCACAATTCAATAGCAACAAGATTCATCATTAACAAGATTCAGTATTAGTAGGATTCAACAATAGCACAATAGAAATAAAATAAGAAAAAATAGAAGGACAAAGTACACATAAGTTTTTAAGAATCAAAACTAATGCACCAGAGCAATCTTGTTGATAACATGTTGAGAATGTTTGGAGAGACATAAGAATAGTTGGAAGTAATATTCATATTCATACATATACAAAAATATACATAAAAATAAGAGCATATTAATGTGGTTGTCTCTTATATACAAAGAAAAGAAGAGAAGATAAAAAAAAATTCTACTATATTCTAAACACTGTATCTATAATATTTATTATAAATTATAATAAATATTATAAATAGTACTAGCTATATTTAATGTTTTTAATAATATCAATATCAATTGACTTTTTTTCACTATCAAATACAATAGAATACCACAAAGTGCTTGATTATAGTTTATTTTATTTTTTTTAATCGACAAAGGTGTGAATTGCCTATAGCATTGAATCATATATTTTAATTTTGAATCTTTTATTTAATCATAGCTTGTATTGTAATATTTCTTGTATGGTTCATCTCTTGATCCATGCACAATATCTATAATTGATTTATGTTTATATGAGGTTTGTATAAAGAATATATTACTTGATATGTTTTTTTATTCGATGTGATTTATTGATATTAGGAGCAATATAACAATGATTTTGTGTATACAAAATAATATGGATGCATTGAAATAATTTAACACTAATTTATTAGAGTAATAAAAAGTGTGAATGAATATAAAGACATTAAATACATACACAAGCCTCTTTGAATAATACAACATCTTGTAGTGCATACAACTTTTGATACAAGTGTAAATCTGATTAAGATTAAAAACCTTGTTTGATAAAGTTTGAATTACATTTCATCATTTCTAGTAGCCTTAGAGAGCTTACATGAAAGCATTACATAAATCATGCAAATTTGTGATATTTTGCAAAGAATTTTACTTCATATTATATTATATTGCTACTACTCATTTTTGTTTAATTTTTTTTAATAAAAAATATCTTTATTTTATTTTAATAATTTTTTCAAAACATATTAGAATATTGTGGCATTTACTTATATTCATGATTATAAATATATTCTAAATATAATAATAAAATAACAAATAACAAGAATTCTACATACGTTATAAAATTCTATATAAGCAAGTGGAGGAAGTTTGGAATTAGAGTACACAATCTAAACTATCCAATTGATTTTGAATATGATGAAATAAATTAATTTTTATGATAAATTAGACCTAAAGTGAGGACATGTGTTGACTCTAAGTATGGAGGTTTTTTTTTTGCTTCCAAGTAGAGAAGATATCTTATAGATTCTATAAATCTAATTTTTTAAGTTGCTTGGTGCTTATGTGGCTAATGCCTTAGTTAGGCATTATATAGAGACTATTAAGATCATGTATGCTACACAAATTTTAAATTATGTAGCTATTTGGTTCTTATTCTAAAATGATTTCTTTAATTGTAGCGCAAAGGTTTGAGCATCATTCTTACTTAAGTCAATGGCTATTAAGGTCTCCTGCAATGATTCTTAAAGAGAGAGAGTTGCTTCATTTAGAGAAGTCTTGAAGAAATTGATTAGAAATTGGACTAAAATTATAATCTATAGAATCTTATATTAGGAAGATTTTCCCAAATTAGAATTTGTATAAATTATATATTATAATAAATTAATTTTAAAAGGTTACTAAGAGAATAATAATAAGACACAATCCAATCAAAAAATTAGTTTTTGTAGATACCAAGAGCTTGCAACATAAGAAAATTTATGGTGATAAAGCTCTTATTAATAGCAATGATAAAAGAATAGTAATTATCAAGGATATAAATGAAAAGGTTGTGTTAGTGAAGCGAAAAGAAAAAGACAATTAAGGACAAAGATAGCAAAGAAAAGCCAATGGGTAGTACTATGTCCATCTTCATGCTATTCATATTTACAATTTCTTACAATTACTTCTTGATATTCATTGACTTTATTGAAATACTTCTTGATAATTATTCTTTGATGTTGTTTTTTTTTGTTCTTTAGAGATCTATTTAATGGTTTTGGTACTAATATAGGTAATCCTATAATAATAGTCAATATTATATATAAGATATGATCCAATAATACATGATTTTTGATTTTCTTTGAGTAAATTTGTTGCTATGATGTAGACATTTGTTTCTAAAATCTTTAATTTTAGAAACTTAAATCAAGAGCCATAATTTCTCACTTGGCTTTCTATTGTAGTAGCTATTATTATCTTTTATCTTAAAAAGAGTTGTAATAAATGGAATTATTTTTTTAAATAAAATTATTATTACTTACTTTAATAGATTCTATCATATGATTTTGGAATGTTTCAATATTTGCTTTACATGTTCTACTTAGAACTTGCAATATGCTTTGCATCATAGACTAAAGTTGCTACATGGATGTAAATTAGAGAGAGATAAGCTGCATGCATATATATTTGCTATTTATAGATAATCTTTAAGTAAGACATAAGCTTCTTTGATACCAATGCTAGCATTGATTCTATCATATCTAATATCTAATTAGACTCACTTTTGATTCAAGATGCCATCTCAAAAAGGTGAGTCTCAAGTTTTTGTTATGATTTGATGTTTCTTTCATTTCTCTCACTATGGTTATTATTAAGAGGTCTTGAATTGATCTTTGATTTTCTTTTTACCTATTCTAAATGTTAATACTTTTTTTTAAATGAGCAACTTCATTTATTATATTATTACTTTTATAGCTAATTTTACTATTGATTTTTCATTGCTTTAAAAGTTGGTACTCATGACATTGGCTATTATACATGCCATAGCCATGGTAGGTAGATTCTATGCATATGTACTTAATGGTTTCATCTCTAAGAATTAAGAAGTATATATAGATATTAAAGGCATTATTGAGTAAGTACATCAAAGCTCTATTAAAGCACCACCTTTCTCTTTTAGGATTAGATTTTTTGAATGCAATACCTCATTGATAAATTGATCTTATAGTGTTGTGGTATTACAAGTTATTGCATAGGTTAAAATAGTGTATTCATTTATAAGGAAATAAAAGGTAATAGAGTCACATTTTATTTTTTTGAATTACACCTTAAAACTTGGCTATTTAAATAAGTTGGCAAAATAATTGAGTATAGGTATAACATGTGGTATTTTAAATTGTTGTGAGGCATTGCTACTTTGATACAATAGCTTATTTAACTACAATGATAAGTTCTATTTAAAATCTTTATAGTGATTATTAGAAAAATATAAATATTATATGCTATAAATTAAAAAAAATTATTTGATTTCTTTCATCTAATTTGTCAATTGATATTTTGTGTGATTTTTGTTAAAATAAATGAATTAAATTAAAAGTATAATAAATTTTCTTATAGAAGATATTACCTTTGATAAATTTTTAATGATTAAAAGATTGACTCTTGATATATAAAAAAGCCAAGAGACAAGATAGATGAATGGAAAAAGATCTTGAGAATATAAAAGATATATTAAAAGTATATCTTCATAGTAGATAAGATGTCAATGAATAGTCTTAGTAAAATATTAGATCGATATATTCATCAAAAGATGGAAGTTATCTATTAAGATAGTAGCTATCACTTATAAGTAATATGTAATAAAGGAAAAAATCATCTTATTGCATATTTTCTTTATATACAATCTTATTGATGCTATGTTTTATAACTTTTAAGTTTTTTTTTGAATAGGATATATATCTAATCACCTTTAGTTATGAATTTTAAAGTTTTTTAAAGTCTTTTTTGATGTAAAAAATAGATCTTATAGTTATTACTAATGTTAAGATTTGGTATATTCTAAATTCACTTTTGTATCTAATTATTGATTTAGTTTTTCTATTACTTATTTTTGAGTGCATTTATAGTCTTAGAAGTTGTGAGATACATTATGTGATTGCTCATTTTACTTATTCCGAAAGAAACCTCCCAACATAAACTCGTATAGGGGGATTCAAACACGGGGAATGACTAGTTGCTTAAGCGTTCACGTTAGGGTCACACAATCAATTACCTCCTGAATGTATTGTCTCTATTTCTAATATCTGAACACACAAGGAAACTATAATCTCCTCCTTCACCTTATCGGTCTCTTCCGTACAGCAATTCAGTCATACCAATAATTGTTATTTCTACTAATATATTCACCCTCATAATCTCCAACTATAATACTATGCCCTCATAGCTTTCAGCACACAATTATCCTCATTCCAATCATTGGAATTCTTCATACAGAACTGCCATTCACATTACGGTGTTTCACACAAACACAGACTCATTCTCTCTGCTGAACTACAATCAGATTTCAGCATTCAATCTTTCTTCTTCTCAAATAATATCAATCACATTTCCATTCCATAATTCACTTCATAATATTCAAAAACTCTCAATCCTCTTATTCAAAGAAAATAACAAACAAAAGAAAAGAGGTAGCACCAAGCTTATCCCGGCTCATACTATCACAGCAATGGCCCTCGGCTCATGACTATCACAGTCTGGCCCTCGGCTTACGACTCTCATAGTCTGGCCCTCGGCTTACGACTCTCACAGTCTGGCCCTCGACTTACGACTCTCATAGTCTGGCACCGTAATTAACTTCTACAACTCCTATATACTTTCCCCTGATTCTCCAAATTCTAATTGTAATTTTATAATTAACCGCTTTTAATAATTAAATCACTCATCCATCCTCCTGAATTTCCTATTATATGGACTATTAATATATTTTATCAATATCTTTCAAAAAAAAATTAATATCTATTCTACACATTAGAATGATGTTTTAAAATACTAATATTATATATCTTTACTAAATTATATCAATAGTACATTAATATTATAGTTTTATGTATTAATTTTTTTAAAATGACTTCTTATGGTGATAAAAGATGTTTTATGAGCTTAGAAGTGTTTTGTGAGAGTTGAAAGTGATTAAAAAGTGAAATCATTAGTTTATTCAGAAAAAAATCAATCTTAGTTTTTAAGGTAGTAACTTCTTTATCTTGATTTTGAAAGCTTTATCTATTCTTTTCTTTTTTAATTTTCTTCAATATGCCTATTTTTAGATAAGATTTCAAGTGAAGGTGAAGGCTTAAGAGCAATTGAAAAGTTCAGAGGTGACAACTTCTATCATTGAAAGAAGAAAATAAAGCTTTTATTTATTTTATTTGATCTATGGTACATTATTAATAAAAGTATAGAGCCTCCAAACAATGATGCTAGTGTCAAGGTAAAAAAAGAGTACAAATGTCATGAAAAGAAGGCTTTTGGGACGATTGTAACAAAACTTAATGATACTAATTTTTTATATGTAATTGCTTTCAATGAACTAGCAGAAGCATAAAAGACTCTTTGCAATATCTATGATGGTAAAAACCTTGCCAACATTCTATAGACAAGGAAGAAGTTCTTTAGAATAAAGATAGAAGAAAGAAATGACCTCATGGTTTATGTCAACAAGGTCAAAGTACTTGCAAATCAACTAGCAAAAATTGATAAATTAGTTGACAATAAAGGCATTATATTGACATTACTTATGAACCTTCCAAATTTCTATAACCACTTTATTGTGGCATTGTAGTCTATCAACATAAAAGTACTTATCATAAATTATATAACATCAAAATTAATTTATGAAGTAACCAAGAGGAAAAAAATGAGTTTCAAATCAATAATTTGGCTGTATTTTTAAGATAAGAAAAAAATAGATATTTTCACCGACATAATAACTTTTTACAGAGGTGCTACATAAAAAAGTTTTTTTTTTTCAAAGATGGTATGATACACTTAAAAGAAAGTGGAGAAAAATTAGACACAAATTTTGATAAAAAAAGAATGAAGGTGTTTGTCAAAGATGCTTTTAAAGTGCATATAATTTCAAGCAATAAAGCATCAAAATATTAGATGGAAGAAAACTTAGATAAATATTTAAGCATAAATTTAGAATTTCTAAAAGAATCTAATTTTTTATGATCAAAATAATGAATTATGCTGAGAAAGAAAATTTTATTAAAGATGATTCAAAACATGTTGGAAATAACATTTGACAAATTATTAGGTGTAATGATCTAACAAATGGATTATTGGTACATGTTCATATTGCTAGAAATCAACATGAAGCATTAATAGAAGAAAAATAAAAAAGAAATAAAAATAATGAAGGGCCATAAAAAAAAAAACTACAAGAAGAGAAAAAACACAACAATAAAATAATCTTATGAATGAAGAGACAACAAAGAATATTTCTACAAAAGAAAGAAAAATTGAGAAAGAAAAAGCAAAGGCTCTTGCTTATAAATTACAATTAGATATTGAAGTTGCTACAAATTTGAAGAAGATATTAGAGGAGTGGATTTTAACTAAAAAGGTTAAATTTATAATTAAAAAAATCATAGTAATTATAAAGCATAAATTTTATGAAGTTATTACTAATACAATAAAGAAAAAATGACAATCTATAGGAGATACTATGATATCAAATGCACAAAGAATAAGAACAA
Organism: Physcomitrium patens; assembly: GCF_059467195.1. Classification (NCBI taxonomy): domain Eukaryota; kingdom Viridiplantae; phylum Streptophyta; class Bryopsida; order Funariales; family Funariaceae; genus Physcomitrium; species Physcomitrium patens. The sequence continues at coordinate 6,239,262 of NC_143425.1, read as the reverse complement.
TGGAAAGAAATGAAGATAAAGAAGATGAAATATAAATTTTTGGAAATGTCTTGCAAGTAAGATTTACAAAAATAAAGATGTAATTTAAGCTTTTAGTCATTATTTTTAAACTCATTGGACAAGGGTTACTACAAAAATTTTAATAAAATTAGAAGATTTAAAAGAATCAAATATAGTATTGATTGATCATAATTTTGAAATTAATTTGATATCAAAGGAATTATATAAAAAGAAAAAATGGCCTATTGATATGAAACATGGATGGATGATAAGAGTAGCAAATAATTCAAAGGAAGATTTGTATAGATCTTATTCAAATATAAAGGTGACAATATGAAATATTATTCATAAACAAAAAAAAATTATGTAAGATATGTCTACATATCCTATTATATTGGAACAACTATATATTATTGCTACATAAATAGAAAAAAAAGTAATAGATGATGGTTCAACCTATGCAAAGATAAGAAATTTAGATGGGAAGAGAACATTGTAATTTTTAATAATTTATCAAATCATAAAAGAAATTAGGATAGTTTGAAAAAGTATCCTTTGCTAAGGATATACAAAGGATTTAAAGATCTTGATAACTCAAAGGATTTATAATAAAGGCCATTGTAAAGTGAAGTTGCAATGATAGAAGGAGAGATGGCTTCCCCTTAGTAGAAGAAATGAGGCTATTATAAGATTATCATAGGATAGATATATTTTATTTTAAAATATAAATAAATTGAAAAGGATAGAAAGAAAAATATCAAAAATATTAAATATAAATTAAAAAAATATGAAGTGATTGATGAAGATGAATCTATATCAAGAATATTTGAAAAATCTTATTTTGATGATATTATAGATAATTTGTAAATGTTATTGAACTTAGACTCTAAAAGTGGTGGTAAAGTATCATGGATGTATATCTACTATAATTATTACTTAAATAATATAAATAGATAGAAGTAAATAAAAGTAGATTAATTTCATAATACTTTCTTAAAAAACTTACTAAAAGCTTTTTATACACTATTTTAACTTTGGATGTGTTTGTGATTGATTGATAGGTTGAAATTTTAGTGATCATGCTAATCATGTGCCACATATGTTGATAGCTTGCAGAACAAGCTAACTATGTGGTATCCATATAAAAAACTTGTCTTATAAGTTAAGACATGTGTCTTGTAAAGTCAACACATTTTTGGATGTCTTATAGAATGTACTTACATAAATCCTAGATAGATAGTATACATAGAGGTAAGAGTGAAGCCTTCTTCATTCTTATCAATTTCTTTCTTGCTTTTAGTGTAGTTTCAAGAGTCATTAGTTTCTTTATCTTTTGGTAATAGCCATTCTAGTTTCTTTTTTAATATATATACTTCTCTATTTGTATTTTGTCATATTTCTTTGAAAAAGTCTTACTTATTTATTTACTTTCATTGAGTTCTTATATTCAACAAATTGACAAGAGTATACTTATAATATCAAGGAAAATCAAGGATTATACTATCCAAGAGGTTTGATGGCAGAAAATCCAAAATTTAAAGATTTATCAATTAAATACAACTTGTGATTGAATTTCAATCTCAAAGCTATCCAATTTCAAAATTGCAAGTTAGATTCATTAATATAATCCTTTCAGATTCAGCATTATTATGGTTTTCAACTTTTTTTGAATCATAAGATCTAATATTGGATAATTTGGAGGCTTTTTTAGAAAAGTTTTGATGCATATATAGAGAACATAGTATAATTTGTATTGCAACTAATAAGATCTATATTTTGCAACAAGGCAATTGATTGATAATATTATATGCTTTATAATTTTGACAACTTACAATTAATATCAAGTAGGATGATGTTGCACTTATAAGCCAATTTTTCTACAAATTACAATATGAGGTAAAAAAATTAATGCTCAACTTATGAGATCGTCAAACATTGAGTCAAGAAATTGACTTTGTTGTAAGATATGACAATTGACTTTTTAAATTTTGATCTAAAAGTTGCACAAGTCTACCTCAATATTATTATAATGACAATGTCAATATTTTCTCAAAACATACATTAGAAAGTAGAGGATATACAAATTAATGTGGTACATTTTAAACCTCTTATTGGGTAAGAAAAGTCTCATTGTTGTCAGAAAGAATTATACTTATATTGTAGGAAACATAAGTGTGAGCTAAAATAAACCTCTACTAATTGGAATTTTATTTTAATTCATAATAATTGAATTAATTATGTGAATTCAAAAATAAAGCTATTATTTAAATTCTAATCTATTTATTACTTCTACTTCTTAAAACACCAAATTATTAATCAAATCTTCTAACATTACTCACATTCACAATGATAATTCACTCTTTAACTTCATGCAAAATAATTCTTTCTTCTACTTCTAATTAGATAATTTTGTTTAATTTTTATTATAGTATATTATTATTATTATTATTATTATTATAATTATTATTTTATTAGATAATTTTAATTAATTATTATTATTTTATTATTTTATCATTTTTTAAAAATATATAAATTTTCACTTCTTAATTAATTGATGGTAAAATTAATCAATTAAGTTATTATCTTTAATCCACAATAATTGTAAATTTTTTAAATTTTGGATTAAAAATTAAAAGAAGTTAAAAAAGTAAAAATCAAGTAAAAAATAAAAATAAAGTAAAGGTTAAAAAATAAAAGTAAAAGTAAAAGGAAGAAGTTTAAAAGTTAAAAATTAAAGCCAAAAGTAAAATGTAGAAGTTACAAGTTACTGAAAAAAATTAGCTCCAAATCTAATAATTTTTTTTGTGTTGGAAATTCTACTTCAAGATGCTCTTCCTTCGAAATTTTCGTAGCAATCTAATACTTGAGCTGCAAGAAATGCTTCTTCAAAGTTGGGTCATTGGGCTTGGCACTGCAGCTGACACCCCTTCACTCAAAACTTTATTAAAAATTCAAAAGTACTTCAAATTTAATGAAATTTGTGCTATTAGAAGCTCAGCTTGATGGATCTTGTACTCCAAAAATTTCAAAATGATCCCATTAACTGGCATTGAGAATTTTCTTTTCAAAGTTGGATTATTGAAACTATCAAGGCAGCCCCTCTTTGCACTCAAAAATTCACCGAAAATTCTGTTCAACTCCAAATTGAGTAGGCCTTGGCTCATTGGAAATCTGATAACAAGGGCTATGTGATGAAAAATCTTCACTTACAAATCATAAAAAACCACAGACTGATTGAAGAAAATCCAAGGTCCTTCAACCCTTTTGACTATGGAAATAGTTGGTAACCACTAATTGCAAAGGGGCGCCTTTTAAACCACAACAAGCACCACCCATAATAAAAAAACCAATGCTCACATGTTCCTAATATTCACAATGAGATCTAAGATCAAGAAAGAAGCAAAAAAATGAGATTAGGGTTGAGGTTGAAACCACACTTTGGCATGGCTTTGCCTTCATCAAAAGAAAGAGAGAGAGAGGCTTGGGAAACCAAACCACTCTTATACAATTGAGTGGTGGCTTGTGGAAGGGCAGCCACATCTCCACCCTTGAGCTCTAAGATCCCTAATGTAGATCTATGACCTTCCTTCATCTAAGAGCTAATTTTGTAACCAAGGTTGATGGCTCTTGTAAGAGGAAAAAAAACTGCTTTCTAATAAATCTAACTTAATCATTGTGTTTAAAACACCTTTTTATGATATGATTGACTACTCATCAATCTATGCTCCTTTTCAACTTTTATGAAGTTTTTTTACTTATAAGGATTTAGGTAATATTTATAAAATTCTTCAAAAAATGAGAATTTCATTTCTCTATTTGTACTTTGAAGGAAAAGGTGTTGATCTTGTTTTCTTCACTCCACATGGTGCATTTGATGCCTCCATTGCATTTGAAATGCTTCCATAAATTAGAAGAATCACTTTGCCACATGGATTTGTTGAATTTGGAAAAAATCTTCAAATCCATCATAATTAAATCTCACTAGATTTTTTTTCTTTTTTTCTTTTTTGATACCAAGATTACTTCTTTTGTAATTCATCTACTATAAGCTAACTAGAAAAATATAGTCTTTATAGCTTTTTCTTATTAAACTCTATCTTAGATTGTATGTCCACTACTAGCAATCTATTTTCTATTTTTTCTTAAAATTCTAATATTAACTCATAAATTTTTTATTTTAAGTATAATAAGTATATTTTCTATACTAAATATCAAATTAAGTCAATTCAATAGTTGACAATAAGCACATTGCTCAACATTATCCTAAAAAACAAAACAACTACAAATAAAGAATATAACTGTGAAAGAAGATAGTATGTCAAAAATTAAGTTTGATTAGTTTTAATAGGAACCTTGTGGCTGGAACTTTATACAATACCTAGTGAAGATCCTATTTCTTTCTCACAATTCTTTCTTTATTTTATAATAAATATTATTTTAGGACCTAAACATCACAAAGTCTTTGCATTGTTAGATTCAAGAGCCTCAATATGTTTCTTAGATGAAGAATTTGCTAAAAGACATAACATACATTTAGTGAAGAAAACTAAACATGTTCACATAGAAGTTATAGATAATTGTATATTGTCTTCAAGAAATGTTATTCTTATAACCTTTCTCATAGAAATAACAACTAATGGTTATAGTACCTTTATAATATTTAATATCTCTAGATCTTCTTTTAATCCAATCATTTTTGGTTTATCATGGCTAGAAAAATATAATCCAAAAATAGATTAGATTTTTTATAATCTTGACTTTTCTAAAAGTATAATTAAGGATATAATTGATCAAGTAGAAATTCATAGTATAGTATAATTAAACCTATAATTGTAGGTACAAGAGTTTTTTGTATACTGTAAAAGAAGAATTATCTTGTGTCATTTATGTTGTATTATTTTTAATAATAGAAAGATTTTAAGTAGCATTCTAAGTCAATGTCAAGATTTTTAAGATATATTTGAAAAGAAGAATTTTACATACTTTACTAAAACATTGTTCCTATGATTGTTCAATTGACCTTTAAGAAGGAGCTCAATTGTTGTTTAGACTAATTTATATTTTATTACAAAATGAATTGATTGAATTGAAAGAGTTTACTAAAGAAAATCTTGCCAAAAATTTTATATACTATTCCAAATTTCTAATAGGAGCTTCAATTTTATTGGTGAAGTAAAAAGATAGATTATTATAGATATGAAAATAATTTATTAATAACTCAACAAAATCACCATCAAGAATAGGTACCCACTACTTTTGATATTTGGACTCTTAGATCAATTGAATCAAGCTAAGATCTATATATAAATAGATCTACAAAGATGTAGAATAGATATTAATTTATTTTTGAAAGATATTAGTAAAATATATTAATAGTCTATATAATAGGAAATTTAGGAGGATGGATGAGTGATTTAGTTATTAAAAGCAGTTAATTACAGAATTACGATTAGAATCTGGAGAATTAGGGAAAAGTATATAAGAGTTGTAGAAGTTAATTAAGGTGCTAGATTGTGATAGTCATGAGCCGAGGGCCATTGCTGTGATAGTGTGAGCTGAAGTAAGCTTGGTGCTACCTCTTTTCTTTTGTTTGTTATTTTCTTTGAATAAGAGGATTGAGAGTTTTTAAATATTGTGAAGTGAATTATGGAATGGAAATGTGATTGGTATTATTTGAGAAGAAGAAAGATTGAATGCTAAAATCTAATTGTAGTTCAGTAGAGAGAATGAGTCTGTATTTGTGTGAAACACCGTATTGTGAATGGCAATTCTATATGAAGAATTCCAATGATTGGAATGAGGGTAATTGTGTGCTGAAAGCTGTGAGGGCGCAATATTACAGTTGGAGATTATGAGGGTGAATATATTGGTAAAAATAGCAATTATTGGTATGACTGAATTGTTGTAAGGAAGAGACCGATAAGGTAAAGGAGGAGATTATAGTTTCCTTGTGTATTCAGATATTGAAAATAGAGATGATACATTCAGGAAGTAATTGATTATGTAATCGAAACATGAATGCTTAAGCAACTAGTCATTTCTCGTGTTCAAATCCCCATATACGGATTTATTCTCATTAGATTAATTTGGAATAAGTAAAACAAGCAATCACAAAGGAGCATACATTAAAAAAAAAGATAAATAAAAGACTACATTTCAAATAAGATTTGAATATTTTGAATACAACATCATGCCTTTTGGACTTATAAATACACCAACAGCTTTTTAATATTTAATGAATGATATTTTTTGAGAGTTTTTAGATTACTTTGTTGTTTATTATTTAGATGATATTTTAATCTATTCTAAGAATATGAACTTCATGTTTATTATTTATTACAAAAATTAATGGATAGAGGATCATATATTAAGATAGAAAAGTATGTATTTCACACTACTAGGATCAACTTCTTAGGATATATCATTTCAAATAATAAACTTATGATAGATCCTAAAAAAGTTCAAACTATTATGGATTGAAAGATCCCAAAAATAATAAGAAATGTCCAATATTTTTTAAAATTTGCTAATTACTACAAAATCTTTATTAAGAATTTTTCTCAAGTTTTATATTCACTTATACATTTGACTTGTAAAGACAAACTTTACTGGAATCAAGAAACAAAAGCAACATTTGAAGCTTTGAAGATAGCTTTTTTTTCTACACCAATCTTGTATTGCATCAATATTTTTTAATCCATTTTTTATGGAAAAAAATGCATTAGATAGTGCTTTTGGTAATATTTTATCACAAATAGAAACAAATAATAAACTTCATCGAATATCTTTTCATTCAAGAAAATTTTTAGTAGCTGAGTTCAACTACAAGATTTATAATAAAGAACTTCTTATAATTATAGATTCTTTTAAAAAATAGTGCTATTATCTAAAAGACACTTCTAATCTAGTAATTATTTATATTGATAACAAGAATCTCAAATACTTTATATTAGCATGTGTTTTAAATCATTGCCAAGTTCGTTGGATCATGTCTTTGTGAAGATTTGATTTTAAGATCACTTGTCAATTTAAAAAATAATAAGATTTGTGAGACGCCCTTTTTAGATATTCTTATCTTATATCAAAATAAAGAGATCTATCTTTAATCAATAAAGAATGATTTTTTTGAAGTTAGAGCATTTTCATCTTTGAGCAATAAAATCAATATTGATTGTTGATTCAATCCTTGTCAAACAAATTCAATCAATTATGTCTTCTGATTTTTTTATTTATGATATCAAGAATCTTTCTTCTAAGTCTCATGATGCTTCTAAGTTTAAGTTCAAAAATAACCTACTTTATTTTTAAAAATACCCATATATTCTAAAAAAAGAAGCATATTTATGTGTTCTTCAAACACATCATGACTTTCCAACAATCGAATATT